>NC_043005.1:97935406-97967906 GCF_006345805.1 Octopus sinensis | reverse complement strand
TGTGTAGCTGTATTTTGTCTGCCGTTACATTCTGAGTTCAAATTCTGCCGAGGTCGACTTTGCCTTTCATCCTTTCAGGGTCGATAAATTAAGTACCAGTTACGCACTGGGGTCGATGTAATCGGCTTATTCCGTTTGTCTGTCCTTGTTTGTCCTCTCTGTGTTTAGCCCCTTGTGGGTAGTAAAGAAATAGGTATAATTACCAACACAGGAACATGTATCATACATCAAAATGAAGCTGGTCCTCTGTGGATCATATCCCTAATTCTCAACATAGTCACCATTTCTCTCAATACCAATGTTCCACCTTCGAAAAAGAGCATGTATCCCTGCCCCGTAAAATTCTGTTGACTGTTCTTCGAGCCACTTCTTCACTACAGTTTTCACTTCATCATCATTAGAATAATGTTTGCCTCTCAAAAACCTCTTTCGTGGAGTCAAAGAGATGATAGTCCGAAGGCACTAAATCTGGTGAGTGTGGAGGTTGTGAAGAAGTGGCTCAAAGAACAGTCAACAGAATTTTACTGGGCAGGGATGCATGCTCTCATTCGAAGGTGGAACATTGCTATTGAGAGAAATGGAGACTATGTTGAGAAGTAGGGATGTGATCCACAGAGGACCAGCTTCATTTTGATGTATGATACATATTCCTGTGTTGGTAATTATACCTGTCCTAAACAAAATGGCATTACTTTTTGACTCACCCTCATATATACAATGCAACTTGCTGCCAATAAATGAATATTATAGGGTCCAGTGCATTGATTTACCCGTGGTCTGTAATGCTGCCTGTCTCTTAGATTCAAGAGGGCAAAAGTACAACTTCCAAATATCTTCCATTATCAAGAAGAATGAACTTTTGAGTGAAGTTGTAGAAAGGACACAAAATTATTGGATTGGATAGAAATTGGATAGCTATTGACTGTTACTTACAGGTTTTCCTGGAATCTAATTAAAACAAATTGGTATTCTCCAATTTAATGATATATGAAGGCAACTTGTATGTCTGCAGTACAAAATCAAAGTGTCATGGTGCAATAAACTTGTTCCATTTACGCTGCTAAGTGCCAAAACATTATAGAATTATGTCTTATATCGCTGAGTTAATAAGGCTTACAAATACTTTTTAAGACCAGAACTCTGGCACCAGTTTGGAACTAAAAATGTTTGTATCCTCCTCCTCCTCCTCCTCCTCATCATCATCATCGTCATTATCATCATCATCATCATTGCCATCGTCGTCATTGTCATCATCATTATCATTATCATCATCCTGTCCATCATCATCATCATCTCCATCATTATTATTATCCTTCTTTTCCCCTCCTCCTCTTCTGCCATATCATCATCATCAGTTTGCTATCATCCTCATCACTAGCACATAATTATTAGCAGCAGCAGCATTTGCAGTATCTAAGCTGTTTTAGCATCCGTTTGGTACAGTTCAACAAAATTCTACGATTACCCAATCAAAGCAGACATCTATCAAATCACCAGCACAAATTATCAAGCCCTGTTTCATAAACCACGTTATCTCTTCATGTACACGGTGATATATCGAAGAACCCTTCTGTTACCATATTTCTGTTGAAACATACTGTCTTTGCTTCAATTTCTTTCTGGAAATTATAAAGACTTTAGTGCAGGACCTGAGAGACCTGCATGGGGTGGATGCAGATGTCTTTAAAATAAAGCTGGACCTCTTCCTGTCAGGTGTCCAAGGTGAACCAACTTCACGGCAAGAGGTGCAGATGAGGGCAGCTGCATCAAACTCTCTCATGTACCAAATGTCAATTGCTAAAAAGCATTCGTGAAGTAAAATCATGTAGCAACACCGAATGGCGGTGCCCCAGCATGGCCACAGCTAGTGAGCTGAAACTAGATGAAAATGAAAAAAAAAAAATTGTCATTATTCAGCTGGTGTTTAGAACATAAATTACCAAGAAATTTTGATTGAAGGTTTTAATGTAGTTCACTATAAAACAGGGTGTTTGTATCACAGAAGTGTTGGGCTCACAATCATGAGGTAGGGAGTTCAATTCCCAGACAGGGCTGTGTGTTACATTCTTGTTCAAGACACTTTATTTTGTGTTGCTCCAGTTCACTCAGCTGTAGAAATGAGTTGCAACATCATTAATGCCAAGCTGTATTGGCCTTTGCTTTTCCCTTGGATAACACTGGTGGCATGGAGAGGGGAGGCTGGTATGCATGGGTGACTGTTAGTCTTCCATAAGCAACCTTGTGTGAACTTGTGCCTTGGAAGGGAACTTTCTAGGTGCAATCCCATGGTCATTCACAAGTGAAGGTAGACTTTACCTTGTATCTCAGAACCAAGAGTGATTTCAGGCAGGTTGATATCAAAAGGATTAAAAACATGGGTGCTTGCTGAATAACTGACTTAAATGATTTTATTATTATTCAGTAGTTTTATTTTTATAGCGTGCTTTTACTTCACTACCGAGCGCAGCTCAGTGTGCCTTGGGTATGTGCTGTGATTTGTTGTGATGCTCTGATGGTTATTGTATGGAAAGTGTTCTGCGTAGGATGTGTGCAGTGCCTAGTAGTGCAATTTTCTGTATGTTATATGTGTTTGCAAGTCCTGGTGTTTTTGTTATGTATTTGTCTGAATATTTTTTATCATGCCTAATGCACCTACTATGATTGGAATTGTTTCTGTTTTTAGATTCCACATTCTAGTTACCTCTATTTCCAGGTCTTTGTATTTTGAAAGTTTAAAGGCATGTTGTCATCTGCTGGTATTGATACATCAATTAGAAAGTATTTTTTTTCTTCATGATCTCTGACAACTATAACTGGTCTCTTGGCCTTAATTTCTCTATCTGTGTGTATTGGCATATCCCAGAGTATGGTTGCTTTCTCGTTTTCTGTGACCTTTTCTGGTGTGTGCCTATACCATCTTTTTTTTGTTGTTATTCCATAATGTTGGCATAGCTTCCAATGTATGTAGGTTCCAACTCTTTCATGTCTGTGAATATATTCCTTCTTAGCCAGGACTGGGCAGCCAGAGATAATATGATTTATTGTTTCCTGTCCATCTCCACATATTCTGCAGTTATTTGTTATATTTCTTTTCATTACATGCTTTTGGTAATTTCTGGTGGGGAGGCTTTGGTCTTGTGCTGCAATTAAAAATCCCTCTGTCTCTGCTTTGAGTCCTGAGCTTTTCAACCATTGCTGGAATTTTTCTTTATCTCTTTCTTTTGCATTTAATTTAGTCCAGTATTTGCCATGAAGGGGCTTTTCTTACCATTGTTTTATCATGGTCTGTTGCTGTTCTAGTTTTAGTTTGGATTTCATTTGTTTTATAGTTTTTGTTGTTTCTTCTTCTTCTTCTTCTTCTTCTTCTTCTTCTTCTTCTTCTTCTTCTTCTTCTTTTCTTCTTCTTCTTCTTCTTCTTCTTTTCTTCTTCTTCTTCTCTTCTTCTTCTTCTTCTTCTTTCTTCTTCTTCTTCTTCTTCTTCTTCTTCTTCTTCTTCTTCTTCATATTTGTTAGGTGGTATGATTTCTTGTTTGTATTTGTCAGCTTCCTTAAATACTGAGAACAGTTTTTTTGTTTTGCTCGTGTTTTGTCACTATTTGTATCAGTTTTCTTTCCTTCTGAAGTAGATATTTTTGCAGTCCTATGGTGGTTATTTTATAGTAGTTTTCCAGCTGTATAAGGCCTCTACCACCTTCTATATGTTGTATATATAGCCTTTCTATGTCAGATTTTGGGTGATGCATTCTAGATCCTGTCATTATTTTTCTTGTTTTCCTATCTATTTTGGTCAGTTCAATTATTGTCCAGTTAAGGATATTGTAGCTGTAACTTATAACTGGGATGGCTAAAGTGTTAATACCTATTATCTTGTTTTTAGCATTGATCTCTGTTTTTAGTATTGATCTAACTCATCTATAATATTCTTTTTTTATTTTCTCTTTCATTTGTGTGTGTTGTGTCTTATCTAGTTCATGGATTCCTAAGTATTTGTGAGTTTGGCTTTGGTCTAATTCTCTTATTTCATTGGCTTTATCTAGTGAGATGTTGCTACTTCTAACTAGTTTTCCTCTTTTCAGGGTTACTTTGGCGCATTTTTCTAATCCAAATTTCATATCTATTTCTTTGGTAAATTCATGAACTGTCTTTAGTAGTGTTTCCAGCTGTTTGTCATTTGTAGCATATAGTTTTAGGTCATCCATATATAAAAGGGGGCTGATCGTTTTGCTGTAACATTTATATCCACATCCAGTTCTATTTAGCATATCAGATAGAGGTGACAGTGCCAAGCAGAAAAGGAGTGGAGAGAGCGTGTCTCCCTGGAATATTCCTCTTCTAATGAGGATGGCTTTGGTTTTCACAAGTCCCTCTTTTGTTTGGAGCTGTAGCACTGTCTGCCATTTATTCATAGAGTGTCCTATGTATTTTATAATTGTTGGTGCAACTTTGTTAATGGCTAGTGTTTCGAGGATCCATGTGCGAGGGATGCTATCAAACACCTTATTATTATTATTATTATTATTATTATTATTGTCATTGCCTTTTCACAGCTTCTGACGCTGGAGATGTACTATGGTGTCAGCTGTTCACTACCAGTGAACTAAGGTAACACCTCTTATTTCTCGAGCACCTTCCAGAGTATTCAGACAGTTCTAAGTAGTGCTGTTTTCTGCAAGTGCTCCACTCTTATTGCAGCCCCTATTTATTCCACATATCTCTCGAAATTTTAGCTCACTGTTCCAAGGACTCCGACAATTATTGGTACTACTGCTACCTTTTTCATTGACCACAACTGTTCAACTTCCCAAGCTAACCTGTTATATCTCTCGACTTTTCTTTCATCCTTATCACATACCTTGTTGCCAGCATAGTTTGTTTTCTTTCTCAATTAAGACTACATCTGGCTTTATGATCCATATTATTATCATAATTGCCTTCGCACAGCTTCTAACGCTGGAGATGTACTACAGTGTCAGCTGTTCACTACCAGTGAACTAAGGTAACACCCCTTATTTTTCAAGCACCTTCCGAAGTATTCGAGCAGTTCCAAGCAGTGCTTTCTGGCTTTGTGATCCATATTATTATTATTATTATTATTATTATTATTATTATTATTATTATTATAATTATTATTATCATTATTACTGCCAGAAGGGAAGCTAGGAGGCAGGTGTATTTAGCCAGAGGGGAAGCAGATAAGAAAAAATTTGCCAATGTTCTGCTCCGTGAGGATGAAAGACTTGAGGTATTTCGTGTTGCAAGACAGTGTGTGAGAGAGAATGGTGACGTGGTAGGAGAGAAATGTGTTCGCAAGGATGATGGTTCACTTGCGCTAAATGAGGATGCAAAGAGAGAGGTTTGGAGACGCCACTATGAAAGGTTGCTGAATGAGGAAAATGAATGGGATAAAGAGAGTCTGCCGAATGTCGACCCAACAGAGGGACCAGCAATCCGAGTTGACAGTTCCTTAGTAGTTAAGGCAATTACAAGCATGAAAACAGGGAAAGCCCCAGGCCCATCAGGAATTACTGCAGAGATGCTCAAAATATCTGGTAGTGTCGGCTATAGCCTAGTTACCCGCATAGTTAACCAGGTGATACACGAAGGAGTCATACCCAATGACTGGTGTAGCAGCATAATAGTCAACTGCTACAAAGGTAAAGGTGACGCCCTAGATACAAATAACTACAGGGGTATCAAGCTGCTGGATCAGGTAATGAAGGTTACGGAGAGGGTTAAAGCCCAACTAATTAGAGAGAGAGTTAGCTTAGATGAGATGCAGTTTGGGTTCGTGCCAGGGAAAAGTACTACTGATGCTATATTCCTGGTAAGACAGCTGCAGGAGAAATACCTAGCCAAAGATAAGCCCCTGTACCTGGCTTTTGTTGACATGGAGAAAGCCTTCGACAGTGTCCCCCGATCCCTTATCTGGTGGTCAATGAGGAAACAAGTATAGATGAATGGTAAGTTAGAGCTGTGCGAGCCATGTACAGAGACGCTGCTAGTAAGGTGAGGGTTGGCAACGAGTACAGTGAAGAATTCCGGGTAGAGGTAGGGGTCCACCAAGGTTCAGTCCTCAGTCCCCTCCTATTTATCATAGTCCTCCAGGCAATAACGGAGGAATTCAAGACAGGATGCCCCTGGGAGCTCCTCTATGCTGATGACCTTGCTCTAATTGCTGAGTCACTATCAGAACTGGAGGAGAAGTTTCAGGTGTGGAAACAAGGATTAGAATCAAAGGGCCTTAGAATCAACCTAGCCAAAACCAAAGTCCTAATAAGTAGGAAGGTAGACCAATCACAAACGTCTTCAGGTAGATGGCCCTGCTCGATCTGTAGTAGAGGTGTAGGTAGAAACTCTATAAGGTGCACCAAGTGTAAGCTATGGACACATAAGAGGTGCAGCAATGTCAAAGGAAGGCTAACTAGGAAAAGAGTTTTTGTCTGTGGCAGATGCTCAGGAGCAATAAACACAGAAAATGTGCAGAGAACAACTTCTACCACGTTCCAGGGAGAAAAACTAGAAGTAGTTGATAGCTTCCGCTACCTAGGTGACCAAGTCAGTAGCGGGGGTGGGTGTGCTGAAAGTGTAACTGCTAGAGTAAGAATAGCCTGGGCAAAGTTTAGAGAGCTCTTACCCCTGCTGGTGACAAAAGGCCTCTCGCTCAGAATAAAAGGCAGACTGTATGATGCATGTGTACATACAGCCATGCTACATGGTAGTGAAACATGGGCCGTGACTGCTGAGGATATGCGTAAGCTCGCAAGAAATGAAGCCAGTATGCTCCGATGGATGTGTAATGTCAGTGTTCATAATCAACAGAGTGTAAGTACCTTGAGAGAAAAGATGGACCTAAGAAGCATCAGTTGTGGTGTGCAAGAGAGACGTTTGCACTGGTATGGTCATGTGACGAGAATGGGTGAAGATAGTTGTGTGCAAATGTGCCACACTCTAGCAGTTGAGGGAACCTGTGGAAGAGGTAGACCCAGGAAAACCTGGGACGAGGTGGTGAAGCACGACCTTCAAACTTTAGGTCTCACTAAGCAAATGACTAGAGACCGAAACCTATGGAAGTATGCTGTGCGTGAGAAGACCCAGCAAGACTAGTGAGACCATAACCCATGGCCTCTACCTGGTATGTAGCCAGTCGACTTATACATACCTTCCTTCTTGGGACACAAAACTCCACTTGTGTAGACCCGTTGAGGCAAGTGAAAATCAAAATCAAAATCAAACCAAATCAAATCAGATATCAGAAAGCAGAACCAAAATCAAAGTCGATCAACATCAATGGAAATTGCAGCTGTGATACCAGTGCCGGTGACAAGTAAGCGAACCATCCGATCATGGCCGTTGCCAGCCCCGCCCCGACTGGCCTCCGTGTCGGTGGCACGTAAAAAGCACTATCCGATCGTGGCCATTGCCAGCCTCGCCTGGGCCCCGTGCCGGTGGCACATAAAAAGCACCATCCGTCTGTGGCCTTTCGCCAGCTCCATCTGGCACCTGTGTGAGTGGCACGTAAAAAGCACCCACTACACTCACGGAGTGGTTGGCAGCCTTCTGGCTTCACAGACCCCAGTTGAACCGTCCAACCCATGCTAGCATGGAAAGCGGACGCTAAATGATGATGATGATGATGATAATGATGATGATTACTATTATTATTATTATTATTATTATTATTATTATTACTATTACTATTACTATTATTATTATTATTTTTATTATTATTATTACTACTATTATTATTATTATTATCATTACTATTATTATTATTATTATTACTATTATTATTATTATTATTATTATCATTATTACTATTATTATTATTATTATTATTACTATTATTATTATTATTATTATTACTACTACTACTATTATTATTATTAATATTATTATTATTATAATTATTATTGTTATTATTATTATTATTATCATTATTATTATTATTATAATTATTATTATTATTATTATTTTATTTTTATTATTATTATTATTATTATTATTATTATTATTATTATTATTATTGTTATTATTATTATTATTATTAATTATTATTATTATTATTATTATCATTTTTATCATTATTAAGGACTCTGCTCATGGGTTTCAAAGAGGAAGGATGTATGTCTGTGAGTTGTAAGTTTTTGTGCAATTTTTATGGATAGTATTGTTGTATCTGAAAATTTTTTATAACATTTTCAACAGCCTCTGAAAGAAGGATGTTTGGGTGCTGCACCAAATGCTAAACAGTTCTTCGTTTGCATCCAAATGTCTATGGTTTCCAACCATGAACCAACCCTAATCAAGTAGACCCAAAGTGTCCAGCCATGACCCTCCCATCTTTTTAAGGTTATCTATGAGTGTATTATCTAATGTTTTCATGTATCTTTTTTTTAATGTAGGCTGCTAGGTGAGGTGCTAGGTGAGGTGGCCACATAGTGACTCATTTGTAAGATCAACTCAATTTATTTCTTTACATTGGTAAAGCATCTTCCTCTCCAGTGAAACTTTGATAAAGAGCAATGTTTTGCAGACCTGTCTTTTATTCCAACTTATTTCTAATTGCATCATTCTGGCTGTCACCGCTTTAATAGTAGTAACCAGGTTTATTTAATAACAGAAGTGGAAATATGCTGTTTATAGCTGAAACAGATTCTAGCCGAGAACATTTCTCTCTTGATATGAATGATTTCTGAAAATGGGTGTCTGATCTATTAACCTCTACTTCTTCAATGTACATGTATATATGATTTTGCTCAATGCAGAAAGAAAGAACGAAAGAAAGAAAGAACGAGAGAGAGAGAAAGAAAGAAAGAAAGAAAGAAAGAAAGAAAGAGAGAGAGAAAGAAAGAAAAAGACATAAATCATTGTGTCCACGTATGCCATACATTGCTGGTATGTAAAAGTATGTACACCCTCATCAATGATTTCTCTATTGTTACTACAGAAAGAATTGCCATATGAACAAAATTCTAATATAATGGTCTTGACATGATGGGTCAAAAGTAGATGTGGATAAATTTATGGCATTATTTAATGGTCAGCAACTACATGATATATCTGAAAGAGATTTCTGTCAACTATCTGGAAAAAATATTTCCACTTAGGACAATGAATAGAAGAGGACGCTGGTCATTTTTGTTTGTCTGGTTACGATTAGGTTCATTATTTATGACAATTTTAGTCTCCCATAGAATGTTTGTTTGTTCATTCATTTAGGGTCTGTTTAAAATATATATTAGCAACAGAGGCAGTATTAATGTTGTGAGGTAATATTTATCCCCACTTAAATGTGGATGTTCTGTTAGAACAAGCTATACTGTGGTAGTTACTATGAGAGAAACCCTCTTATTGGCTTCTGATGCAAAATGCACACTTGTTTATATCACTTGTTCAGATATGAAACCCAGCCATCTCCAGTGCTGAGACCACCAGATCCTGTGATTTCGACCTTCCTTAGTTTCATCAATGATGAATGCTCAAATGTAGAGATAGTTGTGACTCATCTCCCCACCAGCAATACATAGAAAAACAGAGCCAGAATAGGTGAGATCAAGGAAGCTCAAAATCGTTTGATCTTTTAGTCTCAGTGCTGAAGGTGGTAGTGATAAGAACAAGAGTGCATTTTGTACCAGAAGCCAATATGAGAGTTTCTCTCATGGTAACTACTGCCAACTTCTTCAAGTATCACTTGAAAAGGAAAGTGAGAGTAGAGAGGCAAGTTTTGTCTAGCGAATGTTTCAAAATAAGATGGTTGAATGTAGCAAGGATGGCACGTAGGAATGACGAAGCCACCTTGAGCATAATCCTATGAACCCAGAAAAATTTAAAACAAAGAGTTACTTACTTGCAAATAAATGTGTTAACATGTGACATTATTGACTGAGGTTACCGTGGTCTTTTCCGTGGGCTTTTCTTTCCATGGATAAACCTTATCTGCTTCCCCCTTTACACTTTACACCATGACATTTCTGTGATACACGATCCCTATTGATCGTTTTTTTCTTTCCTTTTTACGATCCCTTTTGATCGAAAACCTACTCTACATTTTTTTGTCTCCCCAAAAAGAAAAGCTCTACTTTGTAATTTGTCCCATCTGTGTTCAGCCCTGTGTGGCTAATAAAGAAACATAATTTGTTCCAACAGAATATGTACTTTTAAGTGAGGATAAATACTACCTCTTAGAGTTTGTTGTTTTTGTTTGTTTTTTTTTTGTTCTGTTTTGTCTTGCCAGTATGGGTTGGGCAGGAACTTATTTGATGTAGGATTTTGCTTCTGGATGCTTTTCCTGTCATCAAGAAAACTAACTTGATTTTCAATTAAAAGATCTTTTTTAATTATCGCACAGGTCTTCAAAAGCACAGAGCATCAAGTCACAATGTCAACATGGGCTGTAAGCACCATGTCAGCATTTTGCTTGAGTGGTGTAAAACAAAGCTGTAGAATGCTAAACTTTGCATGTATTCATGCATGCAGATCCCCATCTATATACAGGGGCTGGACAAAATAATGGAAACACCTAGCATCATAGCATCATAATTTTGAAATATCTATAAAACCATCAAAAACTTGTTTATTTTTATGATTTTTGATTTATTATTAGTGTTGCTTAATATGTTTTGCTAAAATTGCAGTTTCTTTTCAGATATCATCAGAAAAAGGTAATTAAAATTCATTAAAATTACAGATCTATCGGACTTTTAAAGAGGTCAAATTGTTGGTGCCTGTATGGCAGGCACTAGCGTAACGAAAACAGCTAAAATGTTTGGTGTATCAAGAAGTACTGTCTCGAAAGTAATGACAGCCTTTGAGAAAGAGGGAAAAATCTCCTCATCGAAACAAAACTCCAGAAGAAAACTAAAACTTTCAGATAGGGACCATCGGACTCTTACACAAATTGTTAGAAAGGATCACTAAAGTACAGCTCCCCAAATTACTGTAGAGCTAAATGACCTTGAGAACCCAGTTTCCACAAAAAACTGTTTGCCGAGAGCTGCACAAAACAGGATTTCACAGGAGGACTGCAATCAGAAAACCACTACTTTCAAAAGCAAACATTGCAAAGCGTTTAGAGTGGAGTAGAAAACCCACAGAATTGGTCTCTAGAGCAGTGGAAGAATGCTATTTTCTCAGACGAGTCATCCTTTACTTTATTTCCAACCACCGGCCAAGTATACGTATGGAGATAGCCAATAGAAGCATTTGACCCTGACTGCCTTCTTCCAACTGTTAAACATGGAGGAGGATCTGTGATGATCTGGGAGGCTATATCTTGGAAATCTGCTGGCCTAATGGTTTCCTTTCATGGCAGAATTGACAGTCAAGACTAATTATGCATTTTATCAGATCAAATTCATTCTACGGTTGCGGAACTGTTTCTGGAGAGAAACGCAGTCTTTCAGGATGATAATGCATCAATTCACACTGCTAGAGTTGCTACTGAATGGCACGAGGAACATTCTAGTGAAGTTGAACATCTTATCTGGCCAGCAAGTCCCCAGATCTCAATATTATTGAACATTTATGGTGCATTTTAGGAAAACAAGTAAGGAGTCGATATTCTCCAGCATCATCAATGCAAGAATTGGAGACTGTTTTAGCTGATGAATGGACAAAAATTCCTTTGGGAACAATTCAAACTTTGTACGAGTCCATACCTCATAGAATCCAAGCTGTAATTCCCACCAAAGGCAGTCCTACCCCATATTAAAATAATTTGTTTGAAATTTTAAGGTATTTCCATTATGTTGTCCAACCTTGTATGTATGTATGTATGTATGTATATGTATGTATGTATGTATGTATGTATGTATGCATGTAAGTATGTATGTATGTATGTATGTATGTATGTATATGTATATATGTATGTATATATGTATGTATGTATGTATGTATGTATGTATGTGTGTGCGTGTGTGTGTGTGTATGGTACATGACGCTGCTGTCCCCCGTGCCAAAGTCCCACAGGCCCACACCTCCCACACCCTCAGGGTTGGCACACTCAATGCTGGAACACTGAAAGGTAGGTTTGGTGAGATTGTTGAGATGCTTGAACGGAGATGTATAGAATTGTGCTGCATCTAAGAAGCAAGGTGGAGAGCAAGTTCTGCTAGGTTCCTCACAGGCAAAGAACATAGGTATAAGATTTTCTGGGCAGGGAACACTGACTGACTCGGAGGCATGTGTATACTTCTTGTGGAGAAAGGGTAATCGAAGTAGACAGAGTCTGTGATAGAATACTTATGATTAGATTAGTGCTGAAACATGGGTTAGCAACCATTATCTCAGCCTATGCCCTTCAGCCAGGGCTACCTGATGAACAGAAAGACCGATATTATGACACCCTCTTGCAGACTACCTCGTTGATGAATGACAGGGACCTGCTCTTTGTGCCTGGCAACTTCAATGGGCATGTTGGACAACATGCAGGGGGCTTCCATGGCATACATGGAGGCTCTATTTTTGGATTACTTGTCACTTGGCAAATTGGGTCACCTAGATATCAGAAGCTATCAGCTACTTCTAGGGAAACTTCCAGGTATTAGAAAGGATCCATTTCTTGTGTTCTTAGTGCTTATTGCCTCTGTAAATCAGCTGCATACAAAGTCTAGCCTGTCTGTAACTTTACTGCATCTCTTATACATCCATACTTTACTTTGGCTATACCATATGAAATTTCCACTGACTTCTTTTGAAGCACAGCCATTTTTCTGGCAGTAAAAGGTAATGTCTTCTATCCTTCATATTTAGTTTTATTGCAACTAATCAACCTATGTTGGAAGATTCTAAGATAGATTACTTTGTCAAATATCCTTTAATGATCTTTATTTGATACTAAAAGGCCTCCACTGTTCTATACTCATTAGCTATACTATTTCCAGTTTATCTGTTTCAAGCATTCAGCCCCATGAGGCTGGAGCCTACCTGGATTTTCAAGGTGCTTGTACTGAGAGTAAAGACACCTCTTTGAACAGGACACCTGTCTATCACAGGGTTACCCCCAGGTGCCACTGGTACTTATTTTAAGTTGATTATATAGAGGTGTAGTGATGCCATCTTGGAAATCTCCAGCATGCATGCGCAGAGTTGGATTCTTTTGGGAGGCCTGCCGTAAGTTCCCTCATGTGCATGTGCATGCACAGAAAAGTAGCAGCAGCGAAATTCCCTCGTATCATTCTCTCGAACGCCGGCAGCTGAACAGGACAGTCATGTTTTATCAGCTCTCTCAAGCTGCTACCTCATGGTGTATCTCCGCTATGCTTGAACGGACAGGATTTGGCTCACTCCACTTGACTACTGCAAAAAGCTCCTAGGCTGCCGATTCACCCAGAAAGAAGAATGTATACATTGCAAGTCAAGAAATAAATATTTATGCTGTTGAAGTTAATCGGAAGTCTTGACTCTTTCCTTCGATTAATATTTTAATGTAAAGGATGCGAGCTGCACCCATCCAGTGCGGGGACTTCACAAGAGGCAACATGAAGTGACAAGCTTTGCTCACAGATACAATGCACTGCCTAACCTGGGAATTGAACCCATGCCCTAACAATCAAAAAACCATAATTGCAGTTCTATAATCAAAAGCATCCCAGCCATGACCATCTCCTCTATATTCTCCAGACACCCTGGATCAAGAAGCACAATGTGCTTCTGCATCAAAAAGTGCTCTTATTTTCTTATTTTCATTCAATAGGGTGTTAGTTAATGGAAATTAGGCTGTTATTTCTTGCAGATTGATTGCCCATATAGAGGTCCTTCATTATTCATAGGTCCATTCTTATTTCCCTTAAATGTCCCTGATTCTCAGAAGAAGAAACCCAATAAGTTCCAACCCTCCTTCCTTTCATTAACGTGCTGGATTGAATGTCTTACAATATTTGTTCAGTTGTTCTAACCCTCTGCTTTCTGAGTTCAAATCCTGACATAGTCAACTTTGCCTTTCATCATTTTAGGATCAAGTAAAAAAAAAAAAAGGACCTACCCAGAGTAGTGGAATGGTGGAAGTATTAAAGCATGAGATGTCCTGTGTGATGAGTTCAAATCCTACCATGTCTTACTTGATTGTAAGTCACTGAATCACCTGGCACCATATGGGTTCCTTCAGTGGGGTCCACTCTGTTGCAAGCATCCAGAGAGGCATTTGGTATAAGGATGCCTTCTTCCCTACTCCATCACATCAATCACAGAGGTTTTATAAAGGGTCATGGATGTAGCCCTTTCATCATCATCATCATCATCATCATTTGATGTCTGTTTTCCATGATTCGACAGGAGCTGGCAAAACAAAAGGCTGTTTTGTCATGGTTTCAATGGCTGGATGCCCTTTCTAACACCAACCACTTTACAGAATGCACTGGGTTCCTTTCATGCGACACTTGCACCAGTGCTTTTCACGAGGCACCTGCACAGGTGCATTTCCCATGGTGCCAAATAAAGGATAAAAGAAAAACGTTATACTGTTGGTGAATAATCAAAAGCCCACACAACCCTTTCAAACTGGTCAAATTATCCCACACACTGATAATAGAGAAACAGATTTTACTCTGGTGTTGAATGCAATCTAAACAAAGGAACGATCAAAAGCTTCTGAAGTCAATTGCAAATACATCAAAACTCTACATTCAATTACATTTCCTTTATCATTTATCTGCGTTACATGTGTTCATTTCGTGTATTTAATAGTTTAGGTACACACACTCACTCACAAACACGCACTCACTCAGTCATTCATTCACTCACTCACACACACACACACACACACACACACTCACACTCACAAGCACACACACTCACTCACTCATTCACTCACTCACTCACTCATGCACTTACTCACTCACTCACACACACACACACATACACACACACAAAAACACACACACACACACACACTCACACATACACTCACTCACTCACAGACTCACTCACTCACACACACACACACACGCTCACATGCACACACACTCACTCACTCATTCACTCACTCACTCATGCACTTACTCACACACACACACACAAACACACACAGACTCACTCACTCACTCACAGACTCACCCACTCATTCACTCACAGACTCACTCACTCACAGACTCACTCACTCACACACACACACACACATCACTCACTCACACACGCCCCCCCCCCCACACACAAACACACATACACACACACACACCAATCAAGCTTAGATGTATATCCCATCCTATTGAAAATGACAGTAAATGAGTTACTGGGAAAATATATGGTTGAAGCCAGTGACTTGCAGCCAACGTTTTGTGGCTCTGTAATGCCTTCCACAGAGACGACCTCTCCCCAGGCTGGAGAGAAAGCAAAACAAATATGACAGATTATACTAAGCAAATAGGAGCTAATATTGCACATTAGCTTATCATCAGTCACATTCTCTACTCACCAATAACTCAATGTCTTAATCATGATCTATTTACTGACAGAGATATTGTTTAATGTGCTTTATATTTCCCTTGTTTCCGTCATTGGTCTGCAGTCATGTTGGGGCACCACCTTGAACGGTTTTAGTTGAACAAATCAACCCAGGTATCTATTGGTTTCTTTTTGCCAAACTGCCAAGTTAAGGGAACATAAACAAACTAACACCAGTTGTCAAGCGGTGATAGGGAACAAATAAAACACAAAGACATACAGATACCCCCACCCCCACACAAACACATTTGTAAATATATATATGTATATATAAATATATATATCATCATCATCATCATCATCATTTAACGTCCGCTTTCCATGCTAGCATGGGTTGGACGGTTCAACTGGGGTCTGGGGAGCCCGAAAGCTGCACCAGTCCAGTCAGATCTGGCAGTGTTTCTACAGCTGGATGCCCTTCCTAACGCCAACCACTCCGAGAGTGTAGTGGGTGATTTTATGTGCCACCGACACAGGTGCCAGACGAGGCTGACAAACGGCCACGCTCGGATGGTGTTTTTTATGTGCCACCGACACAGGTGCCAGACGAGGCTGGCAGACGGCCACGCTCGGATGGTGTTTTTTATGTGCCACCGACACAGGTGCCAGACGAGGCTGGCAGACGGCCACGCTCGGATGGTGTTTTTATGTGCCACCGACACAGGTGCCAGACGAGGCTGGCAGACGGCCACGCTCGGATGGTGTTTTTATGTGCCACCGACACAGGTGCCAGATGAGGCTGGCAAACGGCCACGATCGGATGGTGCTTGTTACGTGCCACAGCACGGAGGCCAGTCGATGCGGTACTGGCTACGGCCACGTTCGGATGGTTCTTATATGCCACGTGCCACCGGCACTGGTACCACAAAGATACAAATTCCATTGATGTTCATCTATTTTGATTTGTTTTGATTTGATTTGATTTGATTTTCACTTGCCTCAACAGGTCTTCACAAGTGTCACAAGAAGGAAGGTATGCACAGGTGGACTGACTACGTCCCAGGTAGGGGCCATGGGTTATGGCCTGACTAGTCTTGCCGGGTCTTCGGATGGTGTTTTTATGTGCCACCGACACAGGTGCTAGATGAGGCTGGCGAACGGCCACGATCGGATGGTGTTTGTCATGTGCCCACCGCACTGACTACGGCACTGATGGATTTTTGTGTGCCACAGGCACTGGTACCACAAGATACAAATTCCATTGATGTTCATCTATTTTGTCTATTTTGATTTGATTTGATTTGATTTTCACTTGCCTCAACCGGTCTTCACAAGTGTCACAAGAAGGAAGGAAGTATGCACAGGTGGACTGACTAGTCTTGCCGGGTCTTCGGAAGGTGTTTTATGTGCCACCGACACAGGTGCCAGATGAGGCTGGCGAACGGCCATGATCGGATGGTGTTTGTTACGTGCCCACAGCACGGAGGGCGGTCGATGCGGAACTGGCTACGGCCACGTTCGGATGGTTCTCATGTGTGCCACCAGCACTGGTACCACAAAGTGTGTGCCACCGGCACTGGATGGTTCTCATGTGTGCCACCGGCACTGGTACCACAAAGTGTGTGCCACCGGCACTGGTACCACAAAGATACAGATTCCATTGATGTTCATCTATTTTGATTTGTTTTGATTTGATTTTCACTTGCCTCAACAGGTCTTCACAAGTGTCACAAGAAGGAAGGTATGCACAGGTGGACTGACTACGTCCCAGGTAGGGGCCATGGGTTATGGCCGACTAGTCTTGCCGGGTCTTCGGATGGTGTTTTTATGTGCCACCGACACAGGTGCTAGATGAGGCTGGCGAACGGCCACGATCGGATGGTGTTTGTCATGTGCCCACAACGGAGGCCAGTCGATGCGGTACTGGCTACGGCCACTTTCGGATGGTTTTCTCTTGTGTGCCACCGGCACTGGTACCACAAAGATACAAATTCCATTGATGTTCATCTATTTTGATTGTTTTGATTTGATTTTGATTTTGATTTGATTTTCACTTGCCTCAAAGGCCTTTGATTTTCACTTGCCTCAACAGGCCTTCACAAGTATCACAAGGAGGAAGGTATGCACAGGTGGACTGACTACGTCCCAGGTAGGGGCCATGGTTTATGGCCTGACTAGTCTTGCCGGGTCTTCGGAAGGTGTTTTATGTGCCACCGACACAGGTGCTAGATGAGGCTGGCGAACGGCCACGACCGGATGGTGTTTGTTATGTGCCCACAGCACGATGGCCAGTGATGCGGTACTGACTACGGCCACGTTCGGATGGATTCTTGTGTGCCACCGGCACTGGTACCACAAGCGGTACTGACTACGGCCACGTTCGGATGGATTCTTGTGTGCCACCGGCACTGGTACCACAAGCGGTACTGACTACGGCCATGTTCGGATGGATTCTTGTGTACCACTGGCACTGGTACCACAAGGATACAAATTCCATTGATGTTCATCTATTTTGATTTGTTTTGATTTGATTTGATTTTCACTTGCCTCAGCAGGTCTTCACAAGTCGGAAGGTATGTACAGGTGGACTGACTACGTCCCAGGTAGGGCCCACGGGTTATGACCTGACTAGTCTTGCCGGGTCTTCGGATGGTGTTTTTATGTGCCACCATGTTCCCACAGCACGGAGGCCAGTCGATGCGGTACTGGCTACGGCCACGTTCGGATGGTTTTCTTGTGTGCCACAGGCACTGGTACCACAAAGATACAAATTCCATTGATGTTCATCTATTTTGATTGATTTTCACTTGCCTCAGCAGGTCTTCACAAGTGTCACAAGAAGGAAGGTATGCACAGGTGGATCGACTACGTCCCAGGTAGGGGCCACGGGATATGGCGTGACTAGTCCTGCCGGGTCCTCTCATGCACAGCACACTTCCATAGGACTCGGTCTTCAGTCATTTCCTTGGTGAGACCTAAAGTTCGAAGGTCGTGCTTCACCACCTCGTCCCAGGTTTTCCTGGGTCTACCTCTTCCACAGGTTCCCTCAACTGCTAGGTTGTAGCACTTTTGCACACAACTATCTTCAGCCATTCTCGTCACATGACCATACCAGCGCAGCCGTCTCTCTTGCACACCACAACTGACACTTCTTAGGTTCAACTTTTCTCTCAAAGTACTTACACTCTGACGATTATGAACACTGACATTACACATCCATCGGAGCATACTGGCTTCATTTCTTGCAAGCTTACGCATATCCTCAGCTGTCACGGCCCATGTTTCACTACCATGTAGCATGGCTGTACGTACACACGCATCATATAGTCTGCCTTTTACTCTTAGCGAGAGACCTTTTGTCACCAGCAGGGGTAAGAGCTCTCTAAACTTTGCCCAGGCTATTCTTACTCTAGCAGTTACACTTTCAGCACACCCACCCCCGCTACTGACTTGGTCTCCTAGGTAGCGGAAGCTATCAACTACTTCTAGTTTGTCTCCCTGGAACGTGGTAGAAGTTGGACTCTGCACATTTCCAGTGTTTATTTCTCCTGAGCATCTGCCACAGACAAAAACTATTTTCTTAGTTAGCCTTCCTTTGACATTGCTGCACCTCTTATGTGTCCATAGCTTACACTGGTGCACCTTATAGAGTTTCTACCTACACCTTTTTTACAGATCGAGCAGGGCCATCTACCTGAAGTCGTTTGTGGTTGGTCCACCTTCCTACTTATTAGGACTTTGGTTTTGGCTAGGTTGATTCTAAGGCCCTTCGATTCTAATCCTTGTTTCCACACCTGAAACTTCTCCTCCAGTTCTGATAGTGACTCAGCAATTAGAGCAAGGTCATCAGCATATAGGAGCTCCCAGGGGCATCCTGTCTTAAATTCTTCCGTTATTGCCTGGAGGACTATGATAAATAGGAGGGGGCTGAGGACTGAACCTTGGTGGACCCCAACCTCTACCCGGAATCTTCACTGTACTCGTTGCCAACCCTCACCTTACTAGCTGCGTCTCTGTACATGGCTCGCACAGCTCTCACTAACCATTCATCTATCCCTAGTTTCCTCATTGACCACCAGATAAGGGATCGGGGGACCCTGTCAAAGGCTTTCTCTAAGTCAACAAAAGCCAGGTACAAGGGCTTACCTTTGGCTAGGTATTTCTCCTGCAGCTGTCTTACCAGGAATATAGCATCAGTAGTACTTTTTCCTGGCACGAACCCAAACTGCATATCATCTAAGCTAACTCTCTCTCTAATTAACTGGGCTATAACCCTCTCCGTAACCTTCATTACCTGATCCAACAGCTTGATGCCCCTGTAGTTATTTGTATCTAGGGCATCGCCTTTACCTTTGTAGCAGTTGACTATTATGCTGCTACACCAGTCATTGGGTATGACTCCTTCGTGTATCACCTGGTTAACTATACGGGTGACTATGCTATAGCCGACACTACCAGATATTTTGAGCATCTCTGCAGTAATTCCTGATGGGCCTGGGGCTTTCCCTGTCTTCATGCTTCTAATTGCCTTAGCTACCACGGAACTATCAACTCGGATAGCTGGTCCCTCTGTTGGGTCAACATTCGGCAGACTCTCTTTATCCCATTCATTTTCCTCATTCAGCAACCTTTCATAGTGGCGTCTCCAAGCTTCTCTCTTTGCATCCTCATTTAACGCAAGTGAACCATCCTCCATGCGAACACATTTCTCTCCTACCACATCTCGATTCTCTCTCACACACTGTCTTGCAACACGAAATACCTCAAGTCTTTCATCCTCACGGCGCAGGACATTGGCAAATTTTCTTTTATCTGCTTCCCCTCTGGCTAGATAGACCTGTCTCCTAGCTTCCCTTCTGGCAGTCTGATACACTTCCCTGCTACCACCGTTCTTCCAGGCCTTCCAAGCCTGTTTCTTTTGTCTAATAGCCCTATCAACAATATTGTTCCACCACCATGTTATTTTGGGTCTTAAGGGGACTTTGCACCAGCCACAGATCTGGTCAGCGGCTTTCAGCAGGTTGTCCCTCAGAAACGTCCAGTTGTCTTCTACCCCATGTGTAGCTATACCCCCTTTCACTTCGTCAAAGGCTTCAAGTAACATATCTCTAAATCTCTGTCCATTCGCAGGGTCTTTAAGCTTCCAGACCCTTCTTCTCCATGTTGGTCGTCTTCTAGTCGCCCTCTTAGTCCTGATCCTAAAGTCACTAACTACCAATCTATGTTGTGGGGTGCATTCTTCGCCCGGGAAGGTTTTGGCATTTATAAGCAGCCATCTTTCCCTTTTTCTGGCGAGGATGTAGTCGATTTGGCTAGCATGCCGGCCCGATCGGTAGGTGACCAGGTGGCTTGTGGTTTCCTGAAGTTAGTGTTGCAGATCATAAGACTATTCGCATCGCAGAACTCCAGCAGCCTGGTTCCCTCCTCGTTGCGGGAACCATAACCGTAGCCTCCATGCACGCCATGGAAGCCCCCAGCATGTCGTCCAACATGCCCATTGAAATCACCAGCCACAGAAAGAGAAGGTCCCTGTCGTTCGTCAATGAGGTGGTCTGCAGTAGGGTGTCATAGAAACTGTCTTTCTGTCCATCGGGTAGCCCTGGCTGAGGGGCATAGGCCGATATAATGGTTGCTAATCTATGATGAAGCACTATTCTAATCTTAAGTATTCTGTCACTTACTCTGATTACCTCAATTACTCTATCTATCCATTTCTCAGCGATAAGTATACCACGCCACCAACCCCGTCAGTGTTCCCTGCCCAGAAAATCTTGTACCTGTGTTCCTTGCCTGTGAGGAACCTAGCAGATCCTCCTCTCCACCTTATTTCTTGCATACAACATACGTCAACACGTCTCCGTTCAAGCATCTCGACTATCTCGCCAGACCTACCTTTCAGTGTGCCAGCGTTGAGGGTGCCCACCCTGAGGGGGTGGAAGGAATTGACCCGAGAGGCCCAGGGACGGGGAGCAGTGCCGTCATGTACCTGAAAAGAAGAAAAAACTCGCATATGGCAGAATTCATAAGCAAAGCAATGAACTTAAGTTCAACCTGTTACACTGCACTAACATGTTTTTGCGCCGTATGGTCACCACCATATATAGAAGGGGTGGTATTGGTTTAAGGCCTTTAGGTGTTCATGGAAGAAAAGCAAAGGAAGGCAAGGTGAGATAAGGACTTCCGGTACTTGTGGTGAGATAAGGACTTCCGGTACTGGTGGTGGGGGCGGGAGGGCGGGCGCACTGCGCACTGGGAGAAGACGAGATTAGTGGCGGCAGTAAGAAAGGCAAGATTTGAGATGGAAAGTTTGCAGTCGTGTGCATAATTTTCTATGAGTGTAAGTTGGGAAAGATGGGTTAGAGAATTAAGCGACAGAAAGACCAGATTTGAGACGAGATGTTTTTTTGCGGTCGTGTGAATAAGTTTTTGTGAGCGAAAGTTTATATGCTTCAGCTAGCATTTGAGACGAAGGATAACGATAATATAGGGGGGACACAATAATAAGGCTTGATGGTGATAATAATACTTGCAAAAACAATGAAAGAGGGACAGGTCGTGAACTTAAATATGACTTAGCTGATATTATTCATCATCCTGCAGTTCGTAGTTCGTGTGTTATAGCCAGGAGGAAAGCAATAATAGGGCGGTCAAGCCTCATGCGTAGGGTTTATAGGGGAGGGGAGCGGAGGTGTGGGTAGAAGCCTGTGGCAGCGAGTGAAGTGAAAGTGAAATATATATATATAGAGAGAGAGAGAGACAGCGATGTGCGTAGGGTTTTATAGGGAGAGGGGAGCGGAGGTGTGGGTAGAAGCCTGTGGCAGCGAGTGAAAGTGAAATATAATATTATATAGAGAGAGAGAGAGACAGCGATAACAGAGGGAAGGAAAACGACACCCCGCAGAGAAAGAGAGAGAGAGAGAGGGAGGGAGAGAGACATGGTGATAACAGAGGGGCAAAAACGAACATGCGCACTGGGAGAAGACGAGATTTATGCGGCAGTAAGAAAGGCAAATTTGAGATGGAGAAGGTTTGCGGTCGTGTGCATAATTTTCTATGAGTGTAAGTTGGGAAGATGGGTAGAGAATTAAGCGACAGAAAGACCAGATTTGAGACGAGATGTTTTTTTGCGGTCGTGTGAATAAGTTTTTGTGAGACCGAAAGTTTATGCTTCAGCTAGCATTTGAGACGAAGGATAACGATAATATATGGGGGAACAAATAATAAGGCTTGATGGTGATATAATACTTGCAAAAACAATGAAAGAGGGACAGGTCGTGAACTTAAATATGATAAATAAATATATATATATATATATATATATATATATATATATACATATGTATGTATGTATGTATATGTATATGTATGTATATATAAAATTTAAAGGACTGACCACTAAAAGTGGACGGTCAATATGCTAGATATAGACGTCAAAATCGCTATTTTCCACGAAGAATGTGTTCTCAAGAAAACATTCTTCGAGAACACATTCTTGAGAACACATTCATCGTGGAAAATAGTGATTTTGACGTCTATATCTAGCATATTGACTGTCCAGTTTTAGTGGTCAGTCCTTTAAATTTTGTATGTAAAAATTATTTTAATCTTCGTATTTTCTTAATATGCTAGGCCACTGGTTTTAATTGATTTATATCAATTTCTACCCTTATTCAACTGTATGTATATATATATATATATTATATATATATATATATATATATATGTATATAAACATACTTGATTAATAAAGCTACAAAGACATCACAAAAACTGTTACTCAGAGTTTCACACTCTGACGAATGGGAACGGGAAACTCTGAGTAACAGTTTTTGTGATGTCTTTGAAGCTTTATTAATAAAGCATATTACTCCACTTCCGGTATTCAGGTACTGTTTTTTTTTCCACCTTGTTTCCCATTCCTGTGCTTACTCTGGTATATATATATGAAAGAAAAGCTGGACATAAGAAGCATCAAATGTGGTGGGGCAAGAGAGAGGACTGCACTGGTAGGGTCATGTGTTATGTATGGATGAGGACAGCTGTGTGAGGAAGTGCCACACCCTAACAGTGGGAGGAACATGTGGAAGAGGTAGACCCAGGAAGACATGGGATGTGGTGGTGGGCCTCACAGAAGCAATGACATGAGACCGAGACCTTTGGAGATATGCTGTGATTGAAAAGACCCAGCAAGTAAAGTGAGATTGCAGCAATGGGCCGATGACAGTGTCGCATGATCAGCCCACTGATCATGTTGGGCAATATGATATGCTTGAGAAGACCTGTTGAGTCAAGTAAAACCAAAACAGAGACTGTAGCCATGGCTAGTGCTGCCTGACTGTCTTCCATGTCGGTGGCATGTAAAAAGCACCATCCAAACATGGTTGATGCCAGTGCCTTCTGACTGGCTCCCATGCGGAGGCACATAAAAAGCACCCACTACACTCTCAGAGTGGTTGGCATTAGGAGGGCATCCAGCTATAGAAATTTTGCCAGATCAGATTGGAGCTGGTGCAGCCCACTGGCTCGCCAGACCTCAGTCAAACTATCCAACTCATACCAGCATGGAAAACAGATGTTAAATGATGATGCTGATAATGATGATGATGATGATGATGATGATATGATATATATTTAATATATATATATATATAATTATATATATATATATATATATATATATATATATAAATGTATGTATAAATCTCTCTATATATAAAGCTGAAGTTGTCTCTGTGGCAGGTTTGGTAGCCTTCAACTAACGCTATCTCCTCCAAGACCCTGCAGCACAAGTTGACCAAAATTGAGAGTATGATAGAAGAAGGTTTGCTCTTCCCTCCATTGAAGAAAAATTCAAATCGGACCATGTTAACACCAAAAATTATTTACATCAAAAAGGTGCTTTCTTTTCTATGTGTCGCCATTTTTCGGTGTATTTCAACCAGAAAAATGTTCACTTAAAGCGAATAACAAGCTATGCAAAATTTTACTTTTCAAAAATTCCAATTCTAAAGGGTCGAAACAAACCTGAGCAACGCCAGGCGATACTGCTTGTTATAAATAAAGCAAGGAAGTATACAATGGATAAAATTTATTTTACCATTGGATATCCATATTCAACTACAATTGTTTTGCAGCTTACTAACATGTACTAATAATTTATTTATCATAAGTAATATTTTATTAATATTTTATCATAAGTAATATATTATTTACATGTCTGTACTAATTCTATATGATATTGATTATACAATTTATAAATTAATACAGATAATAAGCTTGTTTTTCTGTTGTATTGGATTATACATTTTATGTGATTAGCAGCCTGATACGTTAAGGATCTTTTTTTATGATTACTACCGAATTAGTTAAATACATATATTATGAAATGAATTTATATATATAGGGTGTGGTGAATTAATTATCGTCTAAATTATGCAAAAATGAAAATAACACTGACATCTCATTTTAACAGATATATTTACCAAAACTGCATAAAATATCTTGAAATACTAAAGAATAAATTTATTTAATAAAATCACCATTAGCTTCAACCATGGCTTCCAGACGACTTTGGAATCTCCTGCAACCCTTCTGGACAGTCTCCTTGTTTAAGGTGGCGAATGCTGCCATAATCCTTACCTTCATCTTTGGTGTTACAAGGAGTTTTGTTAGTCTCTTGCTCAACTGCACCCCACACATAATAATCAAGGGGGTTGCAGTCTGAGGAGTTAGATGGTCAGCTGTTAGGGGTGATGTGGTCACAAAAATTATCTAACAGCCATGACTGGGTTCTCCTGCTTGTGTGGTTTGGTGCAGGGTCCTGTTGCTAAACATAGACTCTTCCAACAGCCACTCTCTTGACCCAGGACAGCACTATCTCCTCCAGGCACTTGATCTAGGCCTCCGTGTTGAGTCTGAAGCTGTGTGGGAAGATGAATGGGGGTATAATGTCACCATTATTAGTAATCACTCCAAACACCATAATTTTGACTGGATGCTTGATCTTTATCACTCTCAGTACATGTCCTCAGATTACACTGCAGGTGGTCCACCTTGGTTAATGCTTCCATAAGAACGACACTTTTGGGTCTGTTGCATGAGCCTGTACAAGCAGTAAACTGGGGGAGGACAAACTCGGGGAAGTGGCAAACTCAGGACTTGCCCTAGGCAACTCACACTCTATCTGCACTACCCACAGTACTCCCTTCATGTTTACCCCATCCTGAAGTGGTTGTTAAAGCTCTGTTTGAGAACTGTCGATTTAACCCTTTAGCATTTAAAACTGGCCATTTGTTTCAGGTTCAGACCAGCCAGATTCAGTCTCTCTCACCTACAGTGAAATGAGTAATCACATCAGCAAAATCTCAAAGCTACAAGAGAATTTATAATCAATTCAAAACAATGTGAATAAATAAGCCTTAGATTCAACAGATTAATCTGAATGATAAAGGAGTTAAGCGATTAAGAAATTATAAAGGTTATTTGTTCTGTAGACCATACTTCTGGCTGATTGGAAATTGTCATAGAAGAATTGTGAAGAACTGAAGAGATATGGGTCTCCAAAGGTATTGAAAGACAATGTTTGGTTGTTCAGTGAACTGAAATACTTGAAAAAATTGAATTAGTGTGTAACTGGCCGAGTACTCCACAAACAACATGTACACTTAACGTAGTTCTCAGGCAGAATCAGCATGACATAGTACGTGACAAGGCTGTATCTTTCAATTACAAGTACAATCCAGCTGAAGGGATTCCACACAGTTTCCGTCTACCCAGTTTCACTCTCAAGGCCTGGGTCAGTTTTGCAGCTATTGCAAATGACTCTTGTCCATGATGTCATGAAGTGGGGATTGAACATGGGACCTGGTAGTTGTCAGCAAACTTCTTAACCTTTCAGCTACTCTGCATCCAGTGGGAAAGATGCTAGTATATGATTCACAAAAAGAACTTGTATAGTTGTGTGGCTGTGGTAAGAACTTTGCAGTCTGGCTAAAAGAGACTGACAGAATATGTACTAGGCTTAAATGAAAGTCCTGGGGTTGATTTGTTCAACTAAAATCCCTCAAGGCAGTGCTCTAGCATGGCTGCAGTCAATGATATTCCATACAACGTGCTGATGCTGCATAAACGCATCCATGCCTGTACTGCATAAGGTCACCTGAACTGGTGGCATGTAAAAAGCACCGAGTACACTCTGTCAAGTGGTTGGCACAAGGAAGGGCATCCCAGCTGTAGAAACCATACCACAACAGACAATTGTATGTATTATATGTATTATATGTACATATACATATATATATATATATATATATATATCTATATAATATATATATATATATATATACACACACATTGATTAATGGCTATCTGCTTGTAACTGAGAAAGATCATCACTGATCATTGTTCATGCCAAATGCCAGTAATGACTATGTAAGGTTATTGCACCAACAGTCAGCTTCACCTGGGTTTGCATCACAGCTTCCAATCTCACCATGGTACCTTTTACTCGACAAGGCATCAGATAGTCACCACACAGCTATTGCACACCCTAAAATTCTAGGTCCAATAAGGCATGCGCAGTACCTCAAGATCCTTTCCATTATATTGTCATTATTCAGAGACAAAGCAGGGCAAGATATCCAGTGCCAATATGAATTGCAGACTCAGAAATGTGAGTGTGCCATCATCTTAAAGCTGAAGCAAAAGATTCCCAAAATGTTCGATGCCATTCTCTGCATGCCTCCTAAAAGCATGTTTTAACAAAAGCCAAGAGGTGCCTCACTCCCAGCGATGTTTCCAATATGCTGGACACTAACCCAGAATTTCTGTAGGCCCATGCTTTTGCTAAAGAGTTGTGGAACCTACATTAGGCTCATCAATCCCTTTGACAGGTCTTGCTTTTAATCTTGCTGGGTTTCTAGCAACCCTCCTCACCAGGCAATCGTGGCAGGGGTGCTGGTCTAGTTGCCAACAACCTGACCATATGTGTGTGTGTGTGTTGTGTGTGTGTGTGTGTGTGTGTGTGTGTGTGGTGTGTGTGTGTTTGTTTGTGTATACCAAGATTTCACTTGAACGTAGTAATACTAATAACATGGTGTAAGAACTCAAAATACATATGCTTCAGAATAAAGCATTAGGAGTGTACAGAGATTAATATGAAATTAAAGAGAGGATTTGGAACAAGAATTATTTGATCAACTTCATTAGCTTACACCTGTTTCTGCTATGAGATGCAGTGCACTCAGAGCTGAGTGCTTGTCATCACTGTATATCTTCCTCAGAACTTCTCTATGTGTATGTATATCTATGCACACACATGTATATATATATATATATATATATATATATAATACATATAATATATATTATATAGAGGGCATTACAACACATAAATTCCACACACTAGGAGGGACTCCTAAAGTCAAAACTACTAAAATAAACAAACACATATTTTGATTTTGTCCATTCATTATAAATCTTGAATTATGCTTGCACTGATGAGTAAAGAGTGCACCACTGCACTAATTATGAAATCACGGTGATTTGCAGCTAAATTCTGTTTTTAAAGGACTTGCTTCGAAAGTTGCATTCGGTACGATCTTTATTTATTTTAGTAGTTTTGACTTTAAGAGTCCCTCCTAGTGTGTGGCACTTATGTGTAGTAATGCCCTCTATATAATATAAATAAATATATTTAAGTGAAAACATTGGTGGATTTTTTCTCTTATGAGGTTTTTCATGCTGACTACTTGATAAATTCTTATAAAGATTTTATCCTATTTTTAAATTATATATATATGTGTGTGTGTGTGTGTATGTATATATATATATATATGTATATATATATATACATATGTATATATAATTTTTATATTATATCTGGTGTATATGAATGCACCTATGTATGCTGTGGAGTATTCTGATGCTTTGAAATATATCGAGTGAATAAGAACACTGACCTTTGAAATATGTTCGTACTTTCTTGGTTTTATATTCCTGAGGCTCTATTAGTGCACTAATTAGTTGAGCTGCATAAGGGGATAATTATACCTTTTATTTCTTCAATATATATATATATAATATAATAGAAACAGGTTTGAAAGAAAAAAGACTACATAGAGAAAAAGTAAAAAGAAACAAAGAAAATGCACATTAGGTATAAAAGTGATGGCTTTCAAATAAAATCAAGGATATATACATACAAATAAATGATTTGAGGTGGAATTAAGAAGTATAAAAATCATTGTTATGAATCATTATAGGAAGTCAAAGTTGTAACAGTTTCGTCAGAGCTGATCACTGACTTTCAATCAATGACAAAGGACCGAGATATCTGGCACATCGTTGTGATCAAGAAGACTTGTCCCCCCACAGCAGAATTGATGCCAGTGAAGGTGCTGTGTAAAAAGCACTCATGCTGGTGCCATGTTAAGAGCACTGGTGCTGGTGCCACATAAAAAGGCACCCAGTGCACTCTGTAAAGTGGTTAACATCAAGAAGGGCATCCAGCCCTAGAAACCATGTTAGAACAGACAATGGAGCCTGTTGTGGCTCCTGGCTTTACCAGCACAGGTCAAACCATCCAACCCACGTCAGCATGGAAAATGGACATTAAATGATGATCATCATGATCATCATCTCAGTTAGCATCCACATTTTTCATGCTTGCATAGGTCCACCAGTATACGTTGAGGCAGACTTTGATGCCCTTCTTGGCATATATGTGTATTGTATTGATGAATGAAAGTAACTACGATATTCTTTGACCTGACGAGCAAGCTTTTTCTACCTGTATTGATTTATAAATTATACAACTGTATTATATGATTTATATTATATATAATTAATAAAAGCATGTAAAATTATTTATTCATTATACAGTAAAATAATTTGTTTTTATGTGATAAAGGACATGAAATGATTGCCATTATATTAATATCAACTGACAGAATAAATATATTCGTCATATACCTCCTCCCTTTACTCTTTTTTTTTACTTGTTTCAGTCATTTGACTGAGGCCATGCTGGAGCACCATCTTTAGTTGAGCAAATCGACCCCAGGACTTATTCTTTGGAAGCCTAGTACTTATTCCATTGGTCTCTTTTGTCGAACCACTAAGTTACGGGGATGTAAATACACCAGCATCGGTTGTCAAGTGATGTTGTGGGGACAAACATATACACACACATATATATATATACATATACATATATACGATGGGCTTCTTTTCAGTTTCTGTCTATCAAATCCACTCACAAGGCTTTGGTCAGCCCGAGGCTATAGTAGAAGGCACTTGCATAAGGTGCCACGCAATGAAACTGAACCCGGAACCATGTGGTTGGTAAACAAGCTACTTACCACACATCCACTCCTGCACCTTTCTTTATATTTTATATACTCATCATGATATAATCAGTACCATTAGGATTCACTGGATTCCAACCATATAAGACTATAAATTACATTCCTTTCTTTTGTTTTGGTGGTTGGTAGCCTGATCCAGTAAAAGCGGCAAGCTGGTAGAAACGTTAGCATGCCGGGCGAAATGCTTAGCGGTATTTCATCTGTCTTTACCATCTGAGTTCAAATTCTGCCAAGGTCAACTTTGCCTTTCATCCTTTCAGGGTCGATAAATTAAGTACCAGTTACACACTGAGGTCAATGTAATTGACTTAATCCCTTTGTCTGTCCTTGCTTGCTCCATCTGTGTTTAGCCCCTTGTGGGCAATTAAGAAATAAGAAACCTGATCCATTAAAAGAGATTTTTATGAGTACCCCAGATTAGTTAAATCCATACATCACATATATATATACATATACATATACATATACGTATATGTATATATATATATGCATGTATGTATATATATATATATATATCATCATCATCATCATCATATGTGTGTGTATATATATATGTGTGTGTGTGTGTGTGTGTGTATATATATATATATATATATAATTTTGGTTGTGGTTGACGGTAACAATGGGAGTAGGGTAGAGAGCCCCATTAGCATCCCCAGCATCATTTCCCGCAATAGCCAGTACCACGGGCAGTAGCATGACAGCACTCTGATAGATAGTGGAGAATCAGGGGTTATTCCTATAGTTAATAGTGACGTAGTGGAAAATAGAGTAATAAGCGGCTGCAGGTCTCGGAACGAATATAGTGACAGGAACGCAGTTCTAATTCAGAACTAATCCTAGCAGATTAAGATTCACGTCGGCGAACTCCAAGATCAAAAACGCCGTCTCTACCAATGCAAGGTTTACACGGACTCAGATGCCTTCACTTATGTAGGGGCATCATCCTCAAGATTGTCTTTGCGTGTCTCCAACCATTACGCAACTTTTCGGGACGTGAACAAGCGCCAGACCACGGGACCCAGTAAGCTAATATGGCGACTGAAGGATGCGAACTTAAGCTATAGGCTGGAATGGTCAATTTTGTCGGTGGCCCTCCCATTGATAGGGGCAAAGACAGTGCAACCTTTGTGTCTCCGAACTCTTCCATATTTTGTTTGCCAGAGGCCGGATGGTAAACGGGCTCTTACAGTCGGCTTTTCGATGCCCCCATTGGCGGCGTTACACTTATCTGGCCTTTTAAATAGCGTTTATAAATAATACCGGCACCCATAGCCCTTGGTAACAAATTCTGAAATAGCTTTAAGATATCTACGATTAACCACTGCAAGGGGAATTACTCCTGTAAGACAAACGGGCTTGGTTTTTTCACAGCGGGGGGTTTCCTTGACAAGGCAGGCTTAGATGAACACACACACACATAAAACATAATAATATATATTTTTTTTTTTTTTTAATTTTTTTTTTCTGCCACCCAACGGTTATCACGGCAGTAGCCATGACAGCCGAACGATCAAACGCACACACGTACACAAAAGTGTTTTCTACCCCTACGCCAACACAACATATATAGAACAGTATACACACACACACGTCTCTAAGTAGATTTTCTCACCCCTCATAAAAACATCCAATATTCCTTAAATAGTCAGAACTTTTTCTCGGTCACAAAGAACATCTATACACCCTCAACCACATGATTGACCGATGCCTGACCCGTTGAATTCTTCAGCCACTGGTTCTCAACATACAATGATAAAACAGTTTCGCCATGGGCTCTTAGGAGCACAGTTCGATTTGTTTTTTGGCTCCGCCTCTGTTTGTTTTTGTTTTTCCAACGGATTCCTTTTTTCTTCTGAAGAGAAAGACACAATATGGTCCCATATTCAATCGGATTTTGGTAATTTGTACCTTTCGAAACACGTGTAGAATGAATAAAACGATTCTGTTCAACTCTGCGTTCAGCTCTTATTTCTTCAATTCACCAATAATTTATATATATATATATATATATATATAATAATATGATATATATATATATATACATATATATAACATATATATATACATATATATAGATATATATATATACATATATATATACATATATATATATATACATATATATATACATATATATATATACATATATATATACATATATATATATATAATACATATATAATTATATATATATATATATATATATACATATAATATATATATAATATATATATATATATAATATATATATATATATATATATATATTATATATATATATAATAGTATGTATGTATGTATGTATTGAAATTAGGAATGGTTGCAATATGATGGGATTGAGCCTAAGACCACATTAATGGGAAGTAAGCTTCTTGACCACACTAAATGTGTGTGTGTGTGTGTGTGCATGCCTGCATCTCTGTGTGTGCATGTGTATTTCTGTGTGTGTGTCTGTTGTGTGTATCCAGTACACAACGTCAGTGATGGAAGCAAATGAAAGAGTTATAAAATATTGGGCTGATGTGAATTTAGAAGAGCTGATGTAGGAAACATCCCATGATTATTCAGGTCACTGCCTGGAATCGAACTAGGAATCTTGGGGTTAGTAGCCCATGCTCTTAACTACTACACCATATGGCATAGTGGTTAAGAGCGCGGGTTGAATAATAATAATAATAAAATAATAATAATAATAATAATAATAATAATAATAATGATAATGTAATAATAATAATAATAATAATAATAATAATA
>NC_043005.1:97925406-97930406 GCF_006345805.1 Octopus sinensis | reverse complement strand
TGCATGGGTATTGCTGGCATTTGCACGGGCAGCAGTCAATGATGATCTTTCTCAGTTATGAGTGGACAGCATCATTTTCATGTATGTATATATTGTACAGTTTGTTTTGACTGGGACTTCACAAGAAATAAGTATTATCCTAACTGATTGACCAAACTCTTCAAGGCAGCATCCCAGTATGGCCCCTTTGTACTCAAGCTTTTTATTAACTAGAATAAATTTTGCTCCCTGCAAATTCTCAAGTGCTAGTACCATGAAAAAGACATGCAGTACACTCTGTAAAATGGTTGGTATTAGAAAGGACATCCAGTCATTGAAACCATGCTAAAGCAGGCATTGGAGAATGATGCAGTCCTCTGACCTGTTGAATCCAGCAAAATTGTCCAGCCCATTCCACTATAGCAAATGGATTTTAAAAGATAAAGATGATGATGATGATGATGATGGAATATATATATAAATATATATATATATATGGTGGGGTGAGGGGTGTATATATGTATCATATTTGATCATATGAAGAAGCTCTTTTTCTACAAAAAATATGTTTCAAAACATCTCTCTGGGCCGTATATGAGGAATTCAGTCTCTATTACATGCTTTTATGCACTAAAAGCATTTTTCTCTGAATATGTGCAGCTGAAACTGTAGTGCAGCTAATACCATCCAAAATATAGTCCAGTATTCATGGTTACAGAAATGCAGGTTTATTTGTGGGCATATAGTAAAACTAGTTGGAGAAAGAACTTTCAAATCAAATTCTACTAGTTTGTGGATATCCTTTTATTAGAAAAGTCTTGGAGAAGACCCTCTCAGATTAAACCTGTGGCTGACATATTTACCAATCATTTGGTCTTGCTCTAGTTTGTCACCAGATATTTAAGTGGATACTTAAAGTGTGGTATAAATGTCCTTGTAGATAGTAGCATACAGTATATCCCGATAGCCAAATGATATACACGTGTCTCATCACCTCATCTTGTTCAGTTTCTTTTTTTTTTTAATAAAATTATGCCATTCCATTGACCAACAATCAATCCTTTAGGGGTGCTGAGTTTTGTCTATCAAATATGTTTTGTTTCAAACCTGGTCTTAAGATTCACCTTGGAACACACAAGAGTGTGACAGTGAATGGATTTTGACTGAGCCATGAATAATGGGATCGCTATCATTTGACTTGATAAAGTAGTAATCACATGGATGTATATATTTGGACATTATTTTGTGTGTGTGTGTGTGTGAGTATGTCTGTGTAAGAGGGAAGAGAGAGACAGTGTGTGTATTTATATTATATATACACAGATTCAAAGTAATAGAAGTGATTATTCATGACTATTTCCACTATCTTTGGGATACTGGAGGTGAGAACAGTATGACAAGTGTAGCAATAATAATAGTAATAATAATAATAATGATCGTGATGATGATGATGATGATGATGATGATGATGATCTTTTCTTTGAAAGCCACAAGAGATCGAAGAGCTACAAAAAGTATGACACTTTCTCAAAGGGTTACAAATAAACAGAAGACATAAACACGAAAAGAGAAGTGAAAGATGTTATGCAATATATGACAGACTACACACACACATACACACACACAAACACACATGTCTGGACACATGCATACACATACATACATATAACACCACTAGTAATCTGTATTTTTCACCGTTGCATATATTCTGGATTTAACTGTTTTTGTGTCTCTTTCTAATTTCTTCAGAAAATCCGTGGCACCACAAATGTTTTTGTTGTCTATAAACTGTCTGTTTGATTTTTGAAGAATGACAAAGCTTTATTCATATTCATTCTTTTCATTTTCTTCCTTATTCTCCTAAGGTGTCGGTTTTTATTTAGAGGAAATTGTTCCTCTTCTGCTTCCATAGTTTTATATAAAGTCTTCCTTCTTCTATGTTTTTTTCCTTCCCTCCTTTTTCTTTTTGTATGTCCACTGACAGAAATGTCCCTCTGTAATTATTACTTCTTCCCCTTCACATGATAAAGGTAGGGTCCTAGAGCTTGCACTCTAAAGGAATGAGGCACTTGCTAACCTATTTAAGATACTGGACATAATGACATTTCCTTTGCTATCCCCAGAGTATTGGCCAGGGTGCTCTGGTATCTGGGAGTCTTTTGTTCTTTTTGCTGCTATTCTTTGTTATTTCTATGTTCCTCATTTTCACTTAATATTTCCGGTTTTTTGAGGGCTTTTAGGTGAGCTTTACTCAAACAAAAGTAGCAACAAGGTTTTCTTGTTTTACATCATTAGTCTCATACCTTTTGTCTCAGCACCTTTTACTGGGCACAAATTTGTGACTTTGTGTATCTTCTTCAGAAACCATTTATTATAATTATTAATTTGAAAGGTACTCTAGTATGATTATTAGAATAATGTACAAAAGAACACTGTGGTGTAGTTCCTATTGAGTTTTCATTTATTGTTCTCTGATTTTCCCAGCTGAAGACTATGGTCCACTACATCACCATAAAAGGCATTAATGCCGAGGCAAATATCGCTCGACCAATCAGAATTGGATGATTGGTTATGACTGATGTAGTGAACTTCAATGAAAGTGAGCAAGTTTTTAACAATACTTCACCTCTCCTCGAAATTGCTGGCCTTGTGTTGTCAATAGCAGTGAATTGAGTATCATACAAAAGGCCTTGTGGTATTGTTCTGATTCTTTACATTGTCATCATCATCTTCATCATCATTTAATGTCATTTTTCCATACTTATGTGGGTTGGACGGAGTTTATTGAAGCAGATTTTCTACAGCCAGGCGCCCTTCTTGTTGCTAACCCTCACCTGTTTCCAAGCAAGGTAATATTCCCTCCTGCCCAGGCATGTTTTTGCAGAATATTGGAAATGAAGGACACCGCTGGTATGTCAGTGACACTCATTTACACCTATCACACAATGTCAAGACAAGGGGACACAAGCTCACACACACATACATACATGCAGCATCCTTCCTTCACTTTCTATCTACCAAATTCACTCTCAAGGCTTTGGTCAGCCTGGAGCTATAGTAAAAGGTATTTATCCAAGGTGGGATTGAACCTGGAACCATGTGGTTGGAAAGCAAACTTCTTACCTCACAGCCACACCTGCAACTTGACATTCTGGATTACATCCTGCAGAAATCTACTTTACTTTTCATCCTTTCAGAATCATTATCATCATCATCATCATCATCGTTTAACGTCCACTTTCCATGCTAGCATGGGTTGGACGATTTTGACTGAGGGCTGGTGAACCAGATGGCTGCACCAGGCTCCAATCTTGATCTGGCAGAGTTTCTACAGCTGGATGCCCTTCCTAATGCCAACCACTCTGAGAGTGTAGTGGGTGCTTTTTATGTGCCACCGGCATGGGATAATAATAATAACAACATCAAAAAAAAAGAACCCCCTAGGAATGAGAACCCAGGTTCAAAATTTCCCCAAGACACCTACCTGATGAAGGCTGGAGGGTAAATAAGCCAAAACGTTGTGTTAACAACAAACAAGATGAGGACAAAGATGAGAATCAATAAAATATAATGCCAGTCATATACTGAGATCAATGTAATCAACTAAGCCCCTCCCCTCAAAATTGTTGGCCTTGCTCTGAAACTAGAAACCATTATTAGTTTCAGTTTCAGTTCCATATTGACAAACTGACGCTCCTCAAATTCTTTATAAAAAATTCATTGACAAATTCTTCATAAACAAGTCACTGACTTCTTTGTAATCTATTTAAACTTTGTTTATCTTTAAGCTTCGGTAATTTTCAGATTTGGAATACCTGTAAAGAACTGCTGTAGTCAGTGTTTCTTTACGCTTAACATAGAGAAAACATTTGCTTAGTTCCCAGCATCTATTTTGGAACTTTAAGCTCAAAGCAAAAATAAGATATGTTCGTTTTGTTTTGTTTTTTAAATTTATTTTTTTAGCATCAGAAATACCTGAAGCAGTGAATTTCAGAACAGAAATAGGATGCAAATATACTTAAACACATAAAATATGTTTGTGTGTATGCATGTGTGTTTGTGTGTGTGTGCACGAGTATATGTATGTGTGTGAGCATATATATGCATATGGTTGCATGTGTGCATATGTGTGCATGTGGCATGGGTGTATATATGCACATATTTCAAGATATATATTTATTTGTCTATGTGCATATGTATATCTTTCTCTCTCTCTCTCTCTCTCTCTCTCTATATATATATATATATATATATATATATATTCAAGTAAGTGAAGGCACATTAAAGTGTGACACACAAACAAAATCAGACCCAGTGGTGGATTCCACACTCCATTAACCCTTTCGTTACTATATTTATTTTGAGATACTCTGTTTTTCTTTCAATTACTTTAAATATAACAAAGAATTTAGTAAAATAACTTAGTTAACATTAAGCTAGTGTTAGGAACATAAATTGTGACTAAGGTTTGGTGGAAGATTTTAATTCAAAACTTATAAAAACAAGACATATGTATACAGAGCCAGAGCCGGTTTCAGCTGGGCTGGTAATGAAATGGTTAAAGTATCCAACATGAGGTACCAAACTCAGGATAGGCTAGAGTGCAGAATACAAGCCAGATTATAGAAAAATTAACAAGCAGAAAACAGATGTAGTATTTAAATGCAATAGGACATACACACATTTCAGCAAAATATCAAAATAATTACATAGCACTAGTAGAAATATTATGCAATCAAGCATTTATCCTCATTATTGTTCCATGAAAAATATTTATTGTAAGACACTGATGAAGTGAAATGCACAATCGCATAATGTTTTTTTTTTTCACTGAAACATGTATATGTCTTTGAAACTTTGAAGACTACATTTGCTTTCTGCTTATTACTCTCTATATTCTTTTATTATTTTACTTAATTCAGTCGATTGACTACAGCCACGCTGGAGCAGTGCCTTGAAGGGTTTTAGTTGAACAGTTTGAACCCAGGACTTATTTCTTAAGCCTAGTACTTATTCTATCA
>NC_043005.1:97880406-97920406 GCF_006345805.1 Octopus sinensis | reverse complement strand
ATGTAGTTATATGCCTAATAACAGTGGATTTAAATCTCACAGTTCCACAGCTGTCAGTTTTGAGTAAGGTAACTCACTGCCACTGAGAGACAGTTAAATTATGGTTTAATCAGTCCCATTTTATTGCTTCTAATGAAGTTATATAAATATGACAGGTGTTTAAACTGTCTAATGTATCCAATAAATTTAATTAATTTATAAATGCAGTAATGGGTAAAATCGATGGATTTATCCCACAGTAAAGTTTCGGATAAAAGACTGTACACTGAAATTAAGCATATTTAGGAAATTATGTATTTAAGGTGCTTTATTTATATTCACAGATTAGAAGAAGAAGACTAAGTATCAGAGTCATTTCTTGGATTTGTGAGCTCCTAATCCATCAAATCAAGATAAACAGAGCCTGAAGACTGAGAGTGAGAAACCATTGATACTCTACATGATATATTAACTCATGTTGCTTTATAATACAAATACACTGCTCTATATTTCTGCATTGAATGGAATATATTTTTTGATGTTTTAGATATCTATGATACAACATATATATATATATATATATATACATATACATATATATATACATACATACAAAATTTCTATAATTATAAGCAGAGGATTTGATAAAGACATTTAAAAAGCATGACAGAAGAATAACTGTAGAAATGAACTTATCAGTAATAGCCTATCTCGATGTGATGTTGAACCTAACAACTAGGAAAAACTAGCCCTAGAGAAAGCCTAACACGATACCATCATACATAAATTCAAATCACCCACTATATGTAATAAAGAACCCTATTAGAAACTTCATCAAGGGAATTTAGAAAATTCCATTTGATAAAGAAATGTTCTATATCAAAGCCCTAAAATCAAACAGGTTTAATGAAAAGTTGCAATACATACGAAAAACATCATAGACAGACACCAAACACAAAAAGAACTAATAAAAGGAACATCATCTGGTTTAACCCACTCTTCAGCCTGAATGTAGCAATGAATAACTTTCTAACACTTATCAGCAAACACTTCACAACAGAACACTAATATGGAAAACCATTTTACAGAAATATATAAAATGAGCTACAGCTGTACATAAAATGTGAAACACATCATACAGTCACCAAACAATAACACTCCTAGAAACACACAACACAAAGCTGCTGAAAACCTATACAACAGCCCAAGAGTAGGACATGCCTGTTACATTGAAACTGTTTACAAAAATCTATAGTCTATAATGCAACAGTTTCACAAGAATAACAGGCAAAAAGAAACTACATCAGAACTACTAGAGGAATCTTCAAAGGTATAAAAGACATAAACACACTTTCTAGACTATATTCAAAAGAAACAAGTGCATCTGTTCAAACTCCACTGGGAGTTAAGAAAAACAGCATTACCATAACATCTTTTAACAACTCGACACATTAACCCTTAAATGGCAGAAAAGGATTGTATGAATGTATGTGTCCCAAATGGACAGAAAACAAAAATATATCTCTTTTTCTTAAGGGCAGTTTATATACTTATTTCTACTTTAAATAAGTACAAAATCTATAATTTTTAGTCTCTTGCACAATAAAATTCATAATCTCATTATCAAAAAGTGCCATAAAATATTTGCTTTCCTTTGTTGATGGTCATATCCATGTAAAATTTTTGAAACATGAATTCATGATGTCCGTTATTCTTGAATGAAATATCAATTGATGATGTCAGCTAATTAAGGGTTAAAAAACCCTCATCTGTAAAGCACCATTCATTATGGATATATTTGCTCACAATAGATATTTTCATAATTAGATTTACAGCAAATCATTCATGATTAACCTTTCCCAAAATAACATTCACCCTCTTACAATACACTTTTCCATACAAAAAAGGAAAAAAGAAATGAAAACATGCCCTATCACCAACCACCAATAAATCATAAACAATCAATAACACACCCTCCCAACACCAACTGCAGAAATACAAAAAAGTCACATCACACAAATGATGAACTAAACAACCAATGAAGACACCCAAAAGACAACACCACTCAGTAAATGTGAAACACAAACCAATAAACAAATACAAGCATCATGCAGTGTGCACCACATTCACCATCAATACCAAGTTGTAATAGATCTCACCTGATGATCACAATGACATGAAACTCAAGCTGCATCAAACACTCATTTTCAATAAAACCATATTGACTACAATGTACTCTTCACTCCTCTTTCATTTGTCCAACATAATACAACATACTTATGTGCATGTGTGTGTGTGTGTGTGTGTGCACGTGTGTGTGCATGCACGTGTGTGTGCGTGCATGTATGTGTGCATGTATTGTTTTGTATTTGGTCTGTTTCAAATTTCACCATTCCAAAAATAAATTCTTCTTGACATGTAAAAACACCCAGTAAACTCTATAAAGTGGTTTGCATTAGGAAGAGCATCCAGCCAAAATAGAGAATGGGAGCCTAGGCAGCTCTCTGGCTGGCCAGCTCCAGTCAAACTGTCCAGCATGGAAAATAGACTTTAAATGATGATAATGATATATTTCTTTACCTGTATACATACATACATACATACATACATACATACATACATACATACATACATACATACATATATATATATCATCATCATCATCATCATCATCGTCGTTTAGCGTCCGTTTTCCATGCTAGCATGGGTTGGACGGTTCTACTGGGGTCTGTGAAACCAGATGGCTTCATCAGGCCCAGTCAAATCTGGCAGTGTTTCTACGGCTGGATGCCCTTCCTAACGCCAACCACTCCGTGAGTGTAGTGGGTGCTTTTTACGTGCCACCCGCACAGGTGCCAGACAGAGCTGGCAAACGGCCACGAACGGATGGTGCTTTTTATGTGCCACCGGCACAAGGGCCAGGCGAGGCTGGCAACGGACACAAAATGGGGCGGTGCTGGCAACGGTCGCGAAACGGAAGGTTCTCTTACATGTCACCGGCACTGGAACACATCTGCAATTTCCATTGATCGATTTCCATTCTGATCCTCACTTGCCTCAACGGGTCTTCACAAGTAGAGTTTCGACATGCCACCGGCACTGGTAACACATCTGCAATTTCCATTGATCGATTTCCATTCTGATCCTCACTTGCCTCAACGGGTCTTCACAAGTAGAGTTTCGACATGCCACCGGCACTGGTAACACATCTGCAATTTCCATTGATCGATTTCGATTCTGATCCTCACTTGCCTCAACAGGTCTTCACAAGTAGAGTTTTGTGTCCCAAGAAGGGAAGGTATGCATTCGTAGGCTGGCTCCATCCCAAGTAGAAGGCCACGGGTTATGGACTCACTTGTCCTGCCGGTCTTCTCGCGCACAGCACACTTCCAGAGGACTCGGTCTCTAGTCATTTCCTCAGTGAGACCTAAAGTTCGAAGGTCGTGCTTCACCACCTTGTCCCAGGTTTTCCTGGGTCTGCCTCTTCCACAGGTTCCCTCAACCGCTAGGGTGTGGCACTTTTTCACACAACTATCTTCATCCATTCTCGCCACATGACCATACCAGCGCAATCGTCTCTCTTGCACACCACAACTGATGCTTCTTAGGTCCAGCTTTTCTCTCAAGGTACTTACACTCTGTCAATTATGAACACTGACATTACACATCCATCGGAGCATACTGGCTTCATTTCTTGCAAACTTACGCATATCCTCAGCAGTCACGGCCCATGTTTCACTGCCATGTAGCATGGCTGTTCGTACACACACGCATCATAGTCTGCCTTTCACTCTGTGCGAGAGGCCTTTTGTCACCAGCAGAGGTAAGAGCTCTCTGAACTTTGCCCAAGCTATTCTTACTCTAGCAGTTACACTTTCAGCACACCCGCCCCCGCTACTGACTTGGTCACCTAGGTAACGGAAACTATCAACTATTTCTAGTTTTTCTCCCTGGAAAGTGACGGAAGTTGGTCTCAGAGCATTTTCAGTGTTTATTGTTCCTGAGCATCTGCCACATACAAAAACCATCTTCCTAGTTAGCCTTCCTTTGACATTGCTGCACCTCTTATGTGTCCATAGCTTACACTTGGTGCATCTTATAGAGTTTCTAAACCTACACCTTTTCTACAGATCGAGCAGGGCCATCTACCTGAAGGCGTTTGTGATTTGTCTACCTTCCTACTGATTACGACTTTGGTTTTAGCTAGATTGACTCTGAGGCCCTTCGATTCTAATCCTTGTTTCCACACCTGAAACTTCTCCTCCAGTTCTGATAGCGACTCAGCAATTAGAGCAAGGTCATCAGCATAGAGGATCTCCCAAGGGCATCCTGTCTTGAATTCCTCCGTTATTGCCTGGAGGACTATGATAAATAGGAGGGGGCTGAGTACTGAGCCTTGGTGGACCCCTACCTCTACCCGGAATTCTTCACTGTACTCGTTGCCAACCCTCACCCTACTAGCAGCGTCCCTATACATGGCCCGCACATTAATTTAGGGTAGAAATTGATATTTATCAATTAAGACCAGTGGTCTAGCATATTAAAAAAGAATCCGAAGATTAAATATTTATATATACCAATTAGGACTGAACACGAAAGTGGACAGTCAACATGCTAGATATAGACGTCAAATAATCTTTTGTGGAGAATGGCAATTTGACGTCTATATCTAGCATGTTGACTGTCCACTTTTCGTGTTCAGTCCTTAATGGTACATATATATATATATATATATATATATATATATATATATATATATATACACACTCATATTTACTTATATATCCTTATATATTCCTATATAAATACCTACACCCACACACACACACATGCACTTACAAACATAATTTCCGTGTTTGTATGCAAAATATGCATAATTTTTATGTTTGTATGCAAAATATCAGACAAAGAGAAAAGTGTGTGCGTGTATATATATATATATATATAGGTGAGGATGGATGTATAAATATATACACATGCATGAACTGATAATTCACTTGAATACAGATAATATATTTTCAGTTCCTATCAATCCACTTAATTCAAAGTCTTACATTAATTACAGTATTAAATTTACCATTAAATCAAAACTATGCCAAATATGGAAGGATTCTTGAATTTCACAAGTTTTTACTTATCAAAGGTTAATAAACAAACATCATCTATGGGGAAGTTGTAAACATTTGAATGTAGAGATAGAAAAATAGAATTGTAGATTTTGTAAAGAGATTGGTAACCATGCTTCTACTTACTACAAAGTAGTCAAGGTAAGTGAGAAATGAAAGTTACAGAACAGCAACTACTTTCTTGTAGCATGTGTGTGTGTGTATATACATATATATGAACACATATACATCTATATACATGAGTGTGTAGTTGTGATACCTGTGCCGGTGGCTCGTAAAAAGCACCATCCAAACGTGGCCAATACCAGAGCCGCCTTGACTGGCTTCTGTGCCGGTGGCACATAAAAAGCACTCATGGAGTGGTTGGCGTTAGGAAGGGCATCCAGCTCTAGAAACACTGCCAGATCAGACTGGAGCCTGGTGCGGCTTCCTGGTTTCTCAGACCTCAGTCGAACCGTCCAACACGTGATAGTCGGTTGATGCAAGGTCTGATGAATATGGTGGCTGACAGAATACTTCCAAGTTCAGTTGCTGTAACTTGAGTAGTATTCTTTGTGCAACATGTGGTCAAACATTATCTTGTAAGAGAATTAGCCCATCAATCTTGGTTGTTTAATTGGAAGTTCACTCGTCATTTCATCCAGTTGATTGATGTATACATCTGCTGCAATTGACTTACCAGCATCATGAAGTTGTAGTGGATGACACCAGTGCTGGACCACCAAACAGATACCATTAGCTTTTTTGGGGGAATTTTCTTTTTTGGATCGTGTTTTGGTATTTCGTCTCTATCCAACAATTGTGCATAACACTTGCTATTGTTGAAAAGAATCCATTTTTCATCACACATAACAATACAATGCAAAAATGGTTCGCTTTTATGCCATGACAGTAAAGAACAGCAAGTTTCAAGACAATGTGTCATTTGATGCTTGTTCAGTTCATGTGGTACCCATTTGTCCAGCTTCTTTACCATCCCAATTTGTTTGAGATGGTCCAATACAGCTGGAATCAAAACCTCAAACCTTGCTGCTAACTCACGCATAGTTTGAGATGTATCTGCTTCCATTGCAGTTTCCAGCTCATCATTATCCACCTTGGTCCCAGGTCCACCACGGGTCTGATTTTCAAGAGTAAAGTCACCAGACTGGAACTTCTCAAACCATCGACGTATATTTGCCACATTTTCCCCAAACACCTCAGCTGATGTTTCGAGCTGTCTGGGACGCATTGGTTCCACGATGTAAATCATAAACAACACAAATTTTTATCTATTCATGGGTTCACAAAAACTGATTTACAAGAGAAAACTTACAATATAATCAGACACCATGAATTGCATTTCAAAAAAGTGATGATGTAACTCTTCAATGTTGTAAAACAAAGAATTGCTATGAAAAAACATTAGAGTTAATGACTGTCAAACTTGATGCATAAGAAAATCGAACATTTCATTCTTAATGACTTGATATATATATATATACATATTGTTACTCTTCTATTAATGTAAAATCAACAAAAATATCTGCCATCCAGTGAGCGATATCATTTATATATAACATTTATATATATATGTATGTGTGTGCGTGTGTGTGTGTGTGGTGTGTGTGTGTGTGTGTGTGTGTGTGTGTGTGTGTGTGTGCGTGTGTGTGTGTGTATAAATGTTGCATGAGGTAATTTGTTCAGTTCTTCCCCATCAGAATTTATGCAACCCTCTCAAATTCCTTCTACTTCCCCATGCATGGGTATGGTTTTTGTTTTATAATTATGTGTTTTCAAATTCTATCTCACTCTGTGGCACCTTGAGTGTGTGTTTTCTACTGTAATCTCAGAAGCTGTTTGGAATCCCATTGTGTGTGTGTATCATATATACACACACACACATTCATCCCTCCATACATGCATACATAGGCATGCATGCAAGCATACACACATGCATACATCATTATCATCATTATCACTGTTGTCATTGCTTTAACACCCAGTTTCTATGCTTGCTTGGCTCAGGTGTAAGTTGTGGAAGCAGATTTTTCAATAGGTAGATGCTTTTCCTGTCACCAACCTTCATCTGTTTTCAAGTATGGTAATATTTCCTATTGTCCTTTGAACAGCAAAGAGCTCAACAGCTGGATATGCTTTTGCAGAGAATTTTAAACAAATGACGCTAGTTTTTGTATATCAGTGGACTTTTGTTTCCACTCAATATGTAGATACTGTCATGTCTAGTAGCCACATATCTCTACTACTGCAAGACTTCTCTTTCTGTTCCTCTATCATACACTAACCCCTCATCGCCCAGCACAAAGCCACCCCACTCAGTTGAGGAATCTTGTCTGGCAAGTTACTTGGTACCCTCGCTAGTGCTGCTCCCATGTAAAATGTACTCAGTACATTCTGTGAAGTGGCTGGCATTAGGAATGGTTAGAAGATTCAGCCTCCAACTGGGCCTTTCCTGATACCCTTAAAGCCAGGAACTTTTCAGCACCCCCTCGTATATTGAAGTGGTCTTACAGAGCTGGAGAACTCTCCCTACCCTGTAGTTCTCAGATGGATGTCAAAGAAGGCCCTGGACTGCATGAAAGATTCTGCTACTTTATTTACTGCTGAATCTGACACCCCTGGCCTTCTCCTTCCCCAAGGTACTCACAAGGCAGTTAGGGTACACATAAATGCATATGGGTACACATGCAGCTGCCCAATCGATATTGTCTAAAGTTCAAGGAAAGAACACAGTTTCAGGGTTAAAGAATGGTTCTTTTGTCAGTGGTAAGAAATTAGAAAAATACAAGCACAAGAACGTATATCACAAGATAACTGGAAATTAACTGGAAAAGAATGCCAATATTTTGGAACTATTTCTGATTTTGTAAAATCAGAATTGCTTTAACATATAGGCATACATACACACATCATCATCATCATCATCATCATCATCATCACTATTTTCACTTCCTTATTTTTCATGCTTATAGATATATTAATATATATGTGTCTATGTATATATATATGTATACATATATATATGCTTATAAATATATATATATATATATATATATATATCTATATGTATGTATCTACGTATGTATATATGATGTATGTATATATGTATATATATATATATATATATATATATATATATATGTATGTATGTATGTATATATGTATATATGTATGTATACATACAAAGATGTATATACATATAAATATGTTTGTGTGCGTGTCTGTGTGTGTGTGTGTGTGTGTACATACAGCACAAGGCAATTGGTAATTAAATGGAAGAGAATTCCAATATTTTGGAACCATATCTAGTTTCAGAAAATTAAAATTGCCTTCTCTCTCTCTCTCTCTCTATATATATATATATATATATATATATATATATATATTTCTTTTTGTGTTGTTCTTGTTTTTAATATTGAAGACATCGTAAAAGGCAAATGGAATTGAATTACTTGAAAGACATAAGCTAAGTTTTAAATATCTAACATTCCTGATGTTAGATATGTCTTTTAACAGAGATTGTATTCCTCGCTTATTTGCTCTTGATAATGAACAAAGAAAATTGGTACAGCGCCAAGGAAGAATTCGAAAATTGGCAATGCTGGACACCAATCACAATTGCATTTAGTGAATGTTTACAGATTACAGCTTTCTAGAACTAGTTGTAATTTATTGGTGTTTGTTCTTTTGGTATCAATAAAGAATTACAGAATCACACAATGGAATCTGCTGTTATTAAAGACAGAGCAAGGATCTGACTATAACATTGCTGTTTGTTCTGTTGATGCTATCAAACAAAATTGGTGTAATTTGGATTTCAAGGATTTCATGTAGAGATTGCATTACAAGAATCTATAAATGTTTGAAATCTTCCAGAGATGGAAATCTTACTGACATGTAAAATATTATGTTTTGTTTAACCATTTTATAACCATGTTTTTGAGGAAAAACTGGCTTTAGGCACCGAATAATTATTTAAAATAAATGAGTATTTGGAAAGATTTACTAAACTAACTTCTCAATCATTATATTTTATCAGTCTTTTTTGCTGAGCTGTTAAGTTATGGGGATGTAAGCACATCAACATTGGTTATCAAGCAGGGGTGGTGATGGGGCAAACACTGACAAAAAGACTTACACACACACACACACATAACAGGGTTCTTTCAGTTTCTGTCTACCGAAGAAGCTTGCTTCCCAACTATATGGTTCCGGGTTCAGTCCCACTGAGTGACACCTTGGGCAAATGTCTTCTATAACCTTGGACTGACCAAAGCCTTGTGAGTGGATTTGGTAGACGGAGTCTGAAAGAATCCCATTGTGTGTGTATATATATATATATACATATATATATATATATATATATATTGTCAATAAAAAGGGTAAAATTAATTAATTATTAATTAATTCGACCGAGCAGTGTTCGGTATGTAAAACGACCATTTACGGTATATTTGAAATATTACTTTATAAAAATAGGGTAAAGTAAAATAATTTACTTTACCACACACCGAGCTTTTTAGAAATAGCAGCCAAAAATTGGGCTATTTCTTCTACTGCAAGAAAAATCTCCCAGACAATGCATACTCAGAAATAACTCACATAGGTATAAGGGAAAAACAATGAAAGACACATCCATACGAGATACCCGAGGACAAGCCTGTTTCTGGATTAGTTGACTAAACGCCAAGATTTCGTTCATTTCTGAGTGTGCATTGTCTGGGAGACTTTTCTTGCAGTAGAAGAAATAGCCAAATTTTTGGCTGCTATTTCTAAAAAGCTTGGTTTGTGGTAAAGTAAATTATTTTACTTTACCCTATTTTTATAAAGTAATATTTCAAATATATATATATATACATATATATATAGAGAGAGAGACAGAGACAGAGAGAGAGGAGGAGGAGGAGGAGGGCAACGATGATGATGTCTCTGAAGGATTTCAGGATTACTTGCAGAAATTTGAGATTCAACTCTGGGGAAATTGTTTATAGGTTTAAAAAAAAATCTCTATTATTATAGGTATTGTTTTTGTTACATAGATCAGTTTTCTTTTATGTCAATTTTAAATTAATTTAAGGCTATTAACATTATGCATCAAATTACATGACGATGATGATGATGATGATTACAAAGATGGCAGCGCCAATGCTGACAGCATGGATGCTGATGCCAACACTGACTATGATGACGACGAGAATGATGACAGTAGCAGTTTTTGTACCACATCCTCTGACCAACTCATATTGCCACCTCTCATTATTTGTACCGTGTCTACCTCAAAGCACAACACTGACCAATTCTTCCTCTCCAGAATGTCAACCAGCTACAGTTCCATTCTTTGTTATTCAAGCATCTGCTAAATTACAACTTTTCAAGAATAATCAACAGCATTAACCTGACCGCTATTGAGTGTCACTGAAGGTCAGAGGCTGAGCCCTTCCTTCAGATCAAACCACTAAAAATTAAACAGCTGATATTCCATCCAAGGTCAAATTTGATTATGATTAATGTTCTGCTACACAATTAGGGATCTGAGGAAATCTGTTGACTTCTCCACAGGAAATTAACTATTAGAAAACTAATTAGTTAAAATTGATGGTGAGATATAAATTCCATTGACCACACCATGGTAAATCAAGGGAAGCTTCTATTTGGTTAATTGACTTGTTTGAAATAGCAGCAAAATTTCTCTCAGATCCCAAATCATAGTCTATCATCTTAAAAAAAAATGTTTATATTGCTGGATAATGTCATCTTGGATACACTTTCACCATCATCACATCCTCATCATCATCATTTAGCATCTATTTTCTTCACTGGCATGGGTTAGACAGTTTGACTGAAACTGGTAAGCTGGGGAGCTGCACCAGGTTCTAATCCGATTTGGCATTGTTTCTATGGCTGGATGCCCTTCCTAATTCCAACCACTCCAAGAGGGTAATGTGTGCTTCTTACGTGCCACCAGCACAGGTCCCAGTTATGTGACACCAGCATGAAACCACGATTACGATTTCACTTGGCTGGATGGGTGTAAAGCATTTCTGAGATGTAAAACAACAAAAAATAAATAAATAAATAGGATGTTCATAGCAGGAACCCCTTTGATTGAGTCTGACCAGGAGTGACAATAACAATGATCACTGACCCCATACTGCCACTGCTACCACTGCCACTATCACCACCACCACCACAACCATCAGTATGTGAAATTGCCAGATCTTAAGAGAGATATTATTGAAGTAATTTTGGTCAGCATTGCATTACATAAAATTAAATGTATTTTCTGTTAATTTCTTTCAGGTTACAAAGAATAAAAATAAATAGATAATAAATAAATAAATGAATGAATTTAAAAATACTTCTGCCACTTAACAGAACAAAATAATAATAATTTGTAAAATTGAAGACATTTTATTATTCAAATTTAATAACGACAACTATATTATAAATTATTAAAGTTTATTTTTTAAAATTCAATTACATCTTTAAATTAGGATGAATTTGAAGGTAAATTCATTTTCTAATTTCCTTTCAAAGGAAGCTAAATGTCATGATAAATAGTTAACTGGTGACTATGACTGCTTTCCATTTCTTGAAGGTATGTCGCCTAGTATTTGATATATTCAGCTCACAGTCATAAGGTTTACGGTTCAATTCCTAGACCAGGCAATGTGATATGTTTTTAAGCAAGACACTTCATTTTATGTTGCTCCAGTGTACTCTGCTAATAATGCTTTCTGCTAAAGGCACAGGGCCTGAAATTTTGGGGGAGGGGACTAGTCAATTACATCGATCCCAGTATTTCAGTGGTACTTAATTTATCGACCCTGAAAGGATAAAAAGCAAGGCCAACCCCAAAAGTAAAGACAGACCAAATGCCACTAAGCATTTTGCCCGGTGTACTAGCAATTCTGCCAGTAGCCACCTTCTACTCAGCTAATAATGAATATCAGTCAGGTTCTAGAGCAATTCCTCTCTCTTTCTCTCTCTCTCTCTCTCTCTCTCTCTCTCTCTCTCTCTCTCTCTCTCTCTCCTCTCTCTCTCTCTCTCTCTCTCTCTCCCCACTACTCAAATCCTGGTTGTTCCAACTAGGTCCAAGGTGAGAGGTCCAAGAAAGTGTCTCTGCTTGCTCACAAGGACATAAGTACTTGGCACTTTGTCATTTATGACAACAAGGGATTCAGTTGATCCAATAAACAGAACAGCCTGCTCATGAAATTAACCTGCAAGTGGCTGAGCACTCCACAGACATAGATACCCTTAACGTAGTTCTCAAGGAGATTCACATGACACAGAATATGACACACCTGGCCTCGTGAATTATAGTTACAACTCATTTTTGCCAATTTGAGAACTGCTGTTTTAACCATTCTGCTGCCAAGATGTTGATGTTTAGCTCCAGGTAAACTCTAATGAAGCAGACCAGTGATCAAAGGTATTCCTGTCCTGACTCCTCCATTTAGTTAAGACATCAGGGAATAGACGGTCTTTCATTTAAATATCTCTTATTTTTGAGAAATTATCTTTGGATGCTGGGCCTCACTGAGGAAATGACATGGGACTGGGAGATGTGGCGATTTGCTGTAGTTGATAAGACATGTCAAGCTAAGTAAAAATTAGTCTTCCACACATACAGGATTGTCCTTTCAGGTGCTGGTGTCACTTAAAGAAAAGCACCTGTAATGGTGCTGCATTAATGCACCTGTGTTGTGGATGTGTAAACCCACCCATGACAGTGACACATAAAAATCACCCAGCACACTTTGTCAAGTAGTTGGCACAAGGAAGGGCATCCAGCTGTAGAAACTGTGCCACAACAGACAGCTGGAGTATGGACATCTCCCTGCTAGCCAGCTCCATGTCAGACTGTCCACCCATGCCAATATGGAGAGCAGATGTTAAACGATGGTGATGGTGGTGGTGGTGGTGGTGGTGGTGGTTTTGGTGGTGGTGGTGGTGGTTTTGGTGGTGGTGGTGGTGGTGGTGGTGGTGATGGCGATGATGACAATGATGATGATGATGAGTAGAATCTGTACATACATATATATGCATGTGTCTTTTATCTATTACTTACTTCAATCATTGGACTGTGGCCATGCTGGGGCACTGCCTCGAAGAGTTCAGCTGAACAAATCAACCCTGGTACACATTTTTAGAGTGTAGCACTTATTTTAGTGGTCTCTTTTGCTGAAACACTAAGTTATGGAGACATAAACAAACCAACACCAGCCATCAAGCAGTGGTGAGGGACAAACACACACACACACATAGCTGTTTATATATATGTGACTTCTTTTGGTTTCCATTTACATATCCACTCACAAGGCTTTCGTTGGCTCTAGGACTTTTGTAGAAAATATTTGCCTAAGATGCTGCACTGTGAGATTGAACCCAAAACAATATGATTGGGAAGTAAGCTTCTTAACCATGCAACCACACCTATGTATCTACTCATCATTTACAAGGATGAAAAACAGTCACCTGTTCTGGAGATCTGTTATATTTCTGCCAATCCCCTGACCTTGGTGCCTAATTCTACATTTTTTAAACAAAGAACGGGTTGGATAATCTAGTTTTAGATATGCCTCACTTGGCACGTAAAAAGCACCCACTACACTCACAGAGTGGTTGGCGTTAGGAAGGACATCCAGCTCTAGAAACACTGCCAGATCAGACTGGAGCCTGGTGCAGCCTCCTGGCTTCCCAGACCCCGGTCAAACCGTCCAACCCATGCTAGCATGGAAAACGGACGTTAAACGATGATGATGATGATATGCCTGAGAAAAGGATGGGCAGTCATGGTTAGAACTCTTTTGATCATAATTTAGTCTGTTCAATCATTACTGATCTGGAGTCAAACAAGAAAAACAACAAACAACATCTCTGAAGATATAAATATGACTGAGCTACTGAAAGTAAATGTTAATTCGAATGGCTTACTACTTTAAAATCGTGTAAACTATGACCCTTTGTATGGTTACTCAACCTGCTAGAAATAGCAGCTAAATCTCTTTCAAATCACACCCTACTATCTTTAAAGTAGGAAGGACATTGGATAATAGTTACAGCTGAACTACCTTTGATCATATGAATGCTTGATCAAAGCTGGCTCGGATCTAAACACCATCACCACCACCATTGCTAACAAAAGCAATTTGTGAATGCAACAAGTTCCCGATTCCGTTGTCACTAACTCAACCAGGAAACATTTTCAAGCCCTGCCAACTGAATTTAGTCATGGAACACCAAATGGCTAAAAACAATTCTTTTGAAATAAAGTTTTAGAATTGGACAGACTTAAAATACAGTGAATGCAATAAGGACAGCACAATAAAAGACCGAGATGGTAATCCATGGTATTGAACCAGCTGAGAGCAAATGATGGATGATTGATTGATTGATTGATGGTGGTGGTGGTGGTGAGGAGGAGGAGAGGAGGGGTGCAGGAGGAGAAAGAGGAGGAAGTGAGGGAGGGTGGGGGAGGATGGGAGGGGGCAGGAGGAGAAAGAAGAGGGGAAGCAAGAGGAGGAGGAAAGAGGAGGCAGATGAGGGGAAGGGGGAGGGGAGGAGGAGGACAATGAGAAAGATGAAGATAATGATGATAACGAAAATGACAAATTAATAAAAAAATGAATAACAGAATTCCAGAAAACTAGTTGTGGTTAGCATCGGTAAAAAATTTTTACAGGTGAAACATACAACACGGAAAGACTGTACCTCCATCAAAAGCATTAAGTTGAAACTTTAAAAAAATTTTGGTCTCAATCAGTTGTGTTTTATGGGTGAAAAGCATAGACTGACATCGAGGACATTTGAGATGATGTACAAGTAAGTACAGCAAATCAATTGGGTAGTCCCAAGGAAGAATAATACAATTGTGAAGGAGTTGTGTGTTAGTGACAATGGTTTGACTGTGAAAACTACAATATTTTGGCTATGTTATCAGGGCCCAGAACTTTGTGTCCACAGCTCCAGAATTTGGCTGGATGGAAAATGGGATCATAAGTGATGAAGACAAAGGTCAGGTGTTAACATCAAAGACTGAGCAAGGAAGATTTAGTAGGTCTCTCTTGTACAGTTGCAGCCTGAGAAGAGATCCCAGTGTTTAGCAAAGAGTGGTGGTTTGTGTCTGAGGTCCCCAAGCATCAGCCAGATGATGGGCATACTCACTCATTCATTCTTAAAATTTTAAGTTCAAATAATTGTCATAACAAGGATTAACTTTCGATGTTCTGGACTAAATCTTTTACTGATGATAGAAAAATTTGTGTCCTTTGACTACTAAAGTTTGGTAAAGACTGTAAAAAAAGTTAGTAGTAGGAGCAAAGAAGGGGGAAGGAGAGGATTTATTGATCAGGGAGCAGACCCTATGAGCAATGACATTCCAACTAATCATCCCATCTTTTTTTCTACATATTTTTGCAGACTGGCATGGCTGTGTGGTTAAGAAGTTTGCTCAGCAACCATGTGGCTTCAGGTTCAGTTCCATTGTGTGACACTTTGGAGAAGTGTCCTCTGTTAATATTGGGTTGTCTCTCTTGGCACAACAATTGTTGTGTCTGTGAGATAAACTCTTCATTTTCTTCAGATATGTCCACAGTACTTAATACAAAAAACAGCTTGAACACTTTCTTGTGAAGTAATTACAGATTGCAATGGTCTTTTATAAAGCATTTCAGTCCTTACAAGAAAATCACTCAAACTTGTACTAGTAGGATGTTTATAGGAATGAGATTCTTTACATGTTGCATATGCCCATGCTTGTTCATCTTGTAGGTAAATATCAAACTAGTCAGTAATTAGTTTCAACCCTTTTTTCTGTTGAATTTCAGGAGTTATTAAATTTCTGAGATGATCACAAACATTTTTAGGGAGATTAATGATGACTGTAAGTCCTTATTTGTTTTTAATCCGGCCTGTATACAGAGACCAAATAAATGATAGATAGTCATCTCCTTTACTTAAGCTCAATGGTTTTGTCTTGTAAAATAAGACATCGTTTTTGTTATTTATCTACAGCTACTGTGTCCTATAAATAGTGTTTCTAATTGCCATTGCTCCAGCTTGTACTTCAATGCCCTGAAAACAAAATAATATTCTCTCCATAGAAACAGGTTGATGGTTCTGCTAGTCATGAAACCATGCAGTTAATATTGTTAACTGCATCAGTTACGAATTGGCAAGTACAGATTCTTGGATTCACCTCAGCATTTTTGCAGCATGATAGTTTGAAGAGAGAAGTTTTTTGAAGAGAGGAACTAAAGTTGTCTTTAGATTTCTATCCAAAATTACTCATGCGAAAGCTGAAGAGATGCATCAGTGGACCAAATGATGCAATTTATCCATGATATAAGAGTGTCACTCAAATGCTGATCCAGTTGGTTGGAGCTGTGAGTGATTATGACAATGCTTCATCTCTGGCATGATGCAAGTAAGAAACTGACCGGCCTGATGGCAATGCATGTGGACAATTTTATTTTGTGTGGAAATGAATTGTTTGAGAAGAATGTGATCAGAATAGCAATAAAGGTGTTCCAACTGGGAACTCATGAGCGTGGAACATTCAGCTGTTTAGAATTGAATTCTAAAACAAAGAGAGGAATCCCTATTGAGGCAGAACTATGCATCTCATTCATATCTCCAACAGAAAGGAAGGACACTTAGAAAACAATGATGAGTTAAGAAGGGAAGAAGTGAAGTTTGATTTAAAAAGACTTAGAGGCCAGATGAAGTGGATAACTACACAGACTCAACTAGATGTATCGTCTGAGGTTCGTAGAATAAGCATCATTGGGAAACATCCCAAAATAAAGATGCTGTTTGAAGCTAATGGAGCATCATCGATATTGTCATCATCATCGTCATTGTCATCTTCAGTGTCATCATCAGCGGTGGCAGAAGCGGTATCATCATCATCATCATCACCATCATCATCATTGAATGTCCATTTTCCATGATGGCATGGGTTGGACAGTTTGACATGAACTGACAAGTCAAAAGACTACAATAAGCTCTGCTGTCTATTTCAACATGGTTCCTGCAGTTTGATGTCTTTCCTAATATCAACCACTTTACATAGTGTACTGGGTACTTTTTACATGGCACCAGCAGGGGTGGGGTCACCAAGTAACTTGCAGGACAAAACCCCTCAAAAGGTGGAGGGAAAGTAGTATTGAGGGATGGAAAGGTGTTTTGCATTAGGAAAAAGACATGGCTATTTTAGATGGAGAAGAGAGAGAGAGGAGAGAAAGATGGTGAAGATGTGAGAGAGAGGGGGATGGGGCCATACACTCAAGTTACAGGGTGGTGTATTTAGTGGGGTGGGCCAGGAATTGGAGAGGGAATGTAGGTGGGTGACTTCACAAGATTTCAAAACAAGAGTGGGGGAAGGGATTTAACAAGGTAGGTAGGTGAACATGTGGGGGGAAAATGGAGGGAAATAGGAAGACTATGGGTAGTGAGCACAGGTGGGTTGTGGGAGAGGAGAAGGGGTCATGGACGTGGGTTTTACTTTGCTGGGCAGGTCTTCTCAAGAAAAGCATATCACAAGTTGTCACAGTCCTTTGTCATTGCTTCTACAAGGCTCAACATCTGAAGATCACTTCTCACCACTTCATCCCACATCTTCCTGGGTCCTCCTCTTCCACAGGTTCCCATCCCATTTAGGCTATTTTACTCATTTGAACTGACTGAAACAAGTAACAGAATTTTAAAAAATATCAGAATAAAAGAAAAGCGTTTCCAAAACTACATTACTGAATGTGTTCTTGCTTTTTTTAAAAAACAGTAAGGTTTGATTTGAAGGAAACTTGGCTGTTATTTCTAGCAGATTGAGCAACTAGCTTCCAAACGTTGTTCTTTAGCTCCAGCTCCCCACCGTTTCTCTCTCATTGTTCTCAATACGGATTGTTTTATGTTTGTTTTTTAAACTGTTTTACAACCATTTTGCAATATTTGCCTTGCTGTGTGAGATCATATGTATAAGAGCAATTGTCTTCACAGCTGAATGCCCTTATTAACACTAATCGCTCAACCATGAAACGAGTATAAAATCTGTTCTTTGTTCAGTCAAGCAAACTAGATGAAATAGAGAGTTATATACCCTCTGAAGGGAAACACCATAATGGATGTGCAGAAGCCTCTATGCAGTCACTTTGCTTTCTAGAAAGAGCAGCAAAATCCTTAAATTACACTATAGGATACATTAAATCATGTAGTCCTCAATGTACAAAAAGATGAGATGGTCATGGATAGAAGCCTCTGGTCATCTGTCTGCTGAACCAGAATTGACTTTGGGCTTTCACCCTGCTATCATCCTGTCTTTTTGTTAATCAAAGTCCACCATGTCCCATAGGTACTTCATTTTCAGAGGGAGACTTGGCTGCTTTTTAAAGCAGTGAACCGCATTAGCTTATCACGAGGATTTTAGTCTTTCTGGTAAACCTTCAACACTTATTAAGCACTCGTGAAGAAAGGTGGTGGCAGTGGTTTGTTGTTTGTAGATGCTGATGGGTTTTTGGAGATTTTTTGTTTTTTAAACAAATGCTTCCATCTATCAGTAATAACATGGAAGATTTTGATTCAATGAAAACAGAAGCATCGTCTTTAACATTATTTAAGCTATCAATTGAAATCAAAGAATCAGATCTGAAGGAAGGAAAAACAAACCTGATAGAGGAAATGGACTTGAAATTGATGTACAACATCATCATCATCATCATCATCATCATCATCATTTAACGTCCGCATTCCATGCTAGCATGGGTTGGATGATTTTGACTGAGGACTGGTGAACCAGATGGCTGCACCAGGCTTCAATCTTAATCTGGCAGAGTTGCTACAGCTGGATGCCCTTCCTAACGCAACCACTCTGAGAGTGTAGTGGGTGCTTTTACATGCCACCAGCACAGGGCCAGTCAGGCGGCACTGGCAATGACCTCGCTCTAATCTTTTACACATGCCACCAGCACAGGTGCCAGTAAAGCGATGCTGGTAACAATCACACTCGAATGGTGTCTTTTACGTGCCACCGGCACGGAGGCCAGATAGCCACTTTGGCAATGATCATGCTCGGATGGTGCTCTTAATACCCTATTAGCATTGGGCTCAAGTGCCAGGAATGTGACGCTGGTAACGATCACGCTTAAATGGTGTCTTTTATGTGCCACTGGCACAGAAGCCGGTTAGCCGCTCTGTCAATGATCACACTCGTATGGTGCTCTTTGCACCCCACTAGCAAGGACGCCAGACATCAAATTTGATTTTGATTTTGATTTTTAATTTTTGATTTCACTTGCCTCAACAGGTCGTTGCAAGCAGAGTTTTAGTGTCCAAAGAAGGAAAAGGTACGCATAAGTGGGTTGGTAATGCCCCTGGCATAGGTCACAAGATTATGATCCCATTTGGCTTGCCAGGTTTTCTCACACACAGCATGTTTCCAAAAGTCTCGGTCAGTAGACATTTCCTCGGTGAGGCCCACACATTTATTCTCTGCTAAGCACATTATACACACACACACACACACATTGCTTATACCATTCTTTTGATTGCATGTATATCTCATCAATAAATGTTCAGTTTTATTTTCATCACATTTATGTTTTATGTTTTTGTAATTTTTATTTGTCAATGTTTTCTTATAAGTGTACTTTATTTTTTTTACTGTAACAGTATTTTCTTTCTCAGTTTCTTTTGAACACTGCCAGAGTGTAGCAACTACCCATATATATATATTGTCATAAGGCTAAGTGAAATGGTGAGGAGAAATAGTGAGATACTTACTTAAAGTCACCTGAGGAGGTGCAATCAGCACCTGTGATGCAAGACAATTGATTGCACAACATCTTACCCGTGATAGGTGCAAAATGAGCTGAAACAATTGTAGTAGATTTGAAAAAGAATCCTGTGAATTCTATTTTCTGTCTCTAATCTATTTATATAAACTCTATGGATCTCAAGGAATTCCTAAAATAACTCCAGTAGCATATGCATCTCTATTGCTGATGACATCAGATAGCAAAAAACAGAGGACAAGCCTTACTCAACATCCTACAAGGCTTCTACATAAATATAAGTTAACTACATATATATATTATCTAAAATGTATAGTATTAGATATTTATCATGGCTGATCTTACCAATTAGTTTCACATAAAGAATACAATGGATTGTTAGGTAACATCTGATTATGTAACTTTATGCTCATCAGAGTTAGCCGATATGGAAGGGAACACGGTAACTGCTTTCTATTGTGAGAGGTGGATTAGCACAATCAGTCAGCAACTGTCATGAAAAGAGGTGGTGAAACATAAAAGGGTCAGGGGATTAGGTTAGGAGTTATGTCCATTGGTTGGGTATGCTATAATGTCAGTAAGAGTTGTCTTGAAGTGAGGTGTGTATTATTAATGTGGTGCCCCTGTGGGTGTAGGTATATATAGCTGTGTTTGTTGGTCTGTTTTCTTTCTGTAAAGGATACAGTTATGGGGGGGGGCCGTTTTATGTTAGCATGTGGTGTGTAATGTGTGGGGAGAGGGGGTCTGTGCATGTGTGAGGGTACAATTTGTGTGCAGGGGTTAAGGTTAGGGTTGGGGAGTGATGGGAGACAGCCTATTTTGTGGTATGTCTGTCTTATAAGGGTGTGCATGTGTGTACATAAATGCATTGGTGTGTGCTTTAGTCAAACTCTTTTTGTCAGGCCCGAGGTTATCAGTGGGTGGTCGTTGGTGAAGGATCAAAGAAGGAGACCATGGTGGGACGAGTAGGTACAATAGGATGTACTTCCTTTCATGCAGGCAAGGATTAAACACCTCACTCCTGCTATTCAAGTAGACATCTGGGCGTTGGATCCCTTTTAAAATTGCTCTTTTCTCAGCCAGGCATAATCTGCTCTTCCTGCTGCTATTGAAGTATGGTTTGCATTTTTCTAGGATCTTCCACTTTATACGTTACTCCATTGCACTTTCTTTCAAAGCCTAGATGTGCTTGATATCTGTTGATAGTGGTAGCTGTTTGGGAAGCATTATGCCCAGGCTTGAATTCATGCAAAAAAATTAAACACATTTCTTCCATTTCATGCTTGAAATTAAAGATTTCTATGCTTCAAAATTATATTCTAAAATAAATCAGTATTAATTTATTAAAGAATGCACATCAATTAGTAAACATGTAAAATTTCATCAAAAACACAACAAAAATAATATCTTAAATTGAAGTTGAAAAAATGTTTTCAAAAAATCACACAGTATTTTCCAAACAACCTAATATATATAATTTTTCTGAGGGTGTAGATATATATAGTGTTGTGTTGCTTACTCTGTTTTCTTTCTGTAAAGGATAAATCTGTGGGTTTTTTTTTGTATAAGCATGCAGTGTGTAATGTATAATGTGTGTCAGGAGGGGTGTCTATATGTGGAGTACAATTTGCATAAGGGGGTATGTGCTGGGGGTAGTAGGGGATAGCTCACTGTGGGGTATTCACCTTATGAGTGTGTGCATATGTGTACATGGGTGCATGTCTTGTTCAAACTCTTTATGCTGGTTCTAAGGGCATTGGTGGAAAGTCGTTTGTGGAATGTCAAGGCAGGGGATCCGTGGTTGCAGTCATGGTGGGTTGCACAGGTACGACAGAATATACTTTCTTTCATGCAGACAAGGATTAAACACTTCATTCCAGCTGTTCAGGTAAACATCCGGGAATTGGGTAACTTTTAAAATTGCCCTCTTTTCTAGGGAGGCATAATCTGCATTTCCTGTAACTATTGAAGTATGGTTTGCATCTTTCTATGATCTTCCACTTTATACTGTACTCCGTGGTGTTTTCTTTCAAAGTCCATATGTGTTTGGCTAGGGCTGTGGCATCACGTCTCTCTGGGATGTTGAATGAGGACTTGTGGTTATTAAAGTGGGTTCTGAAGGGGCCTTCCATTGCCCCCACATATTTCCACATGCTCGGTTGTCCATTGGGTCATGTTGCTGTTACTTCTGCCTCATAAACAACTGTTTCTACATTGCATTATCTGTTTAGTGGACAAGTTGTGTTACCCCTACAAGCAGTTTTGGATTTGCTCTTTGTTGTAAGGTATTTTAGGCAAGTGTCATCTATATAACCTCAGTTTCATCAGTGCTGAATGAATGAAATTTGGTATATATATGGAGAGAGAGAGAGAGAGAGAGAGAGAGAGAAAGAGAGAGAGAGAGAGAGAGAGAAAGAGAGAGAGAGAGAGAGAGAGAGAGAAGAGAGAGAGAGAGAGAAAGAGAGAGAGAGAGAGAGAGAAAGAGAAGAGAGAGAGAGAGAGAGAGAAAGAGAGAGAGAGAGAGAGAGAGACATCTATGTCTCAAATTTAATGTAGATACATTGCTGGCTAACAGTTTACTGTCTAGAGATAGCATCTTTTCTGGATGAACTGTATTTGAAAACACAATGTATGTCAGAAGAAGAAGATGAAAATCATCCAGGCAGAGGCTAAGAACAATGCCAGGTGTACTTCAGCCATGTTGGACTTAGCCAATGGCATGTACTCACAGCCAGTCACATGCTGGTATGAGATATATATATATATATATATACACTTGTGTGTATGCATGTGTGTTGAGAAGTGGGGTGCATGTCTGTATGTGTGTGTGACTTTTTTTATATCCCATATGGACAATATGTTCCACACTTTGGTGGTTTGATGGGTAAAAACCAGTGGAATAAAGAATTCTTAGATGAGTAAATGGTAAGATAAAGGTTACTTTATCAGCAAAGGTGTCCATCCATAGAATACTGCCTCAAGGATTCTCTTCAAACCAATGCCAGTACGAGGAAAGTAGGCATAATAGCAATGATGGTGGTGATGATGATGATGATGATGACGATGACTACGACAACGACGACAATGATGATGATGACAACGATGACGACTGTGATGGTGGTAGTGGTGGTGGTGGTGGTGATGATGATGATGATGATGATGATGATGACAACGATAACGACTGTGATGGTGGTGGTGGTGGTTATGATGATGATGATGACAACGATGTATATGACAACGATGATGACTGTGATGATGGTAGTGGTGGTGGTGGTTATGATGATGATGATGATGATGATGATAATGATGATGATGATGACAACGATAACGACTGTGATGGTGGTGGTGGTGGTGGTGAGGAGGAGGAGGAGGAGATGCATTTCAGAAAATTAGAGTGTTGTGCAAAATTTAGATTTTTTATTGTCAGTTAAATTAGAACAATAAAATTTCAATCGCATCTGGCTCACTAAATCTAATCCAATCCAAATCAATCTATTTGTAGTATTCTGTTGATGAAAACCAACATTTATGGCTTTCATGCAGGGATAATCAAAAATGCAATATCTCAAAAATTCTAGAATGCATTAGCTGAACATTGTAAACGTCATAACAAAAGCGTAAGTTAGTCAAAAATTGAAAAGTAATTACAGAGTTTCAGTTAGTTCTTGGTTAGCACATCTTTGGCTTCAGTGGTTGCCAGAATATGATGCTGCTAAGAGGGGTAGAATCCCAGGTGGTCTTCATTGCAACCTTCAGCTCTGACGGACAGCTGGAGCACAATTTGATCGTCTAAAAATAATAATAATAATAATAATAATAATAATAATAATAAAAATAATAATGAAATTATTGTATACAGTGCTCAGGTGCACCACAACTTGTCAAAAGTGCGTATAAAGCATATGCAGTAATGTACAAATGTCTGGGAAGTGAACAGTGTATGAGTCAGATACATGCTTGCGTGTGTATGGAGGGGAGAAAATCAGGTGTAGTGTTGGCGAATCTATTTTAAATATACCCCCATAGATTTTCCACCCAATACAAGGTCCAGCCCTTATTATTTTGTAGTGGTTTGTGTGTCTCAATGAGCATGCTAGTGATAGTGCCTCCCATGCCGGACAGGTCAAAGGATAGTAGCCAGACTAATATGGGTTACCTCTTCCCAAAGACAAAACGGTCAATATAAAGATCCTCACCCAGGAACAAAAAGAAAAAATTAACCAGCCTGGTGGGTGTTAACAAGTATGTGGAAAATGAATATGAAAAAAATGCATGCTGAAGACCTTGGGGGTGGGGAGCGAACTTTTGGAAAATTCACAAGATCCGATTTTTCCATCATAATTTCCAGTAAAATGGATATATATTGATTTTTTTTTATAGAATAGCACGATTTTGGATATGGAGGATACGATTCTGAAAAAAAATTTGCAAAAAATCGCGAAGGCCTGAAGGTATATATATATATATATATATATATATATATATATATATTTTTTTTTGAGAAATTGAAATTTTACAAACAAATTTTTTCAGAATTTTAATCTTCGTATTTCTGAGTAAAGTGAAAAATAAGGAGGGGCACGAATTGAAATCTTGAAAATGTGTCGCACCTTCGGCAAGTGTTTTCTACTATAGCCTCAGGCAGACCAAAGCCTTGTGAGTGGATTTGGTAGACGGAAACTGAAAGAAGCCTGTCATATATATGTATATATATATATGTGTGTGTATGTTTGTGTGTGTTTATATGTTTGTGTTTGTCCCCCCAACATCGCTTGACAACCGATGCTGGTGTGTTTACGTCCCCGTAACTTAGCGGTTCAGCAAAAGAGACCAATAGAATAAGTACTAGGCTTACAAAGAATAAGTCCTGGGGTCGATTTGCTCAACTAAAAGCAGTGCTTCAGCATGGCCACAGTGAAATAACTGAAACAAGTAAATGAGTATATATCCATTTTACCGGAACTTATGATGGAAAAATTGGATCCTGTGAATTTTTCTGAAAGTCCCTCCCCACCCCAAGGTCGTCAGCACTCATTTATTTTTCATATTCCTTTTCCACAGACTTGCTAACACCACCAGGCTGGTTACTTTTTTTTTTTTTTTTGTTCCCGGTCGTAGATCTTTATATTGACCGATAAAACTGGGCTTGCATAGGGCCAACAGCCCTAGCTAGACAAAAAAAATGCTAAGTTATTGAAGCATTAGCGACAATTCAAAACCCACAGATCCTTTAAGAAAATATGTGATGCCTTGATATGGGAACCACAGGGGAAGCTGAAGGGAAGGCACCATAAAAATAACTGGAGACAGGATACAAAGGCAGAGCTGAAAAGATAGGGTTCCATATAGGGGGAAGTAGAAAAGATAGCCCAGAGTCAAGAACAGTAAAAGAACGTCGTTCATGGTTTATGCTCTAAAGCAGGCATGTCAAACATGCAGCCCATGGGGCACATGTAGCCTTTTTCAAATACAAGTACAGCCTGCAAGTAATATAGCTAGAGGTTTGAAAATTGGGAACCCACAAACATTGGTTGTCAAGCGATGGTGGGAGGGACAAACACAGACACATGAATATATACACATGTGTGTGTGTGTACAACAGGCTTCTTTCAGTTTCCATCTACTAAATCCACTCACAAGGCTTTGGTTGGCCTGAGGCTATAGTAGAAGACATTTGGTCAAGATGCCGAGCAGTGGGACTGAACCTGAAACCATGGGATTAGTAAGCAAGCTACTGACCACACAGCCACTCCTGTGCCTATGTATGTATATTTTAATTATTATAAATCTTCCACTGAGGAATGAGCCGGTTTCTAACAAAAATACAAGACTCCATCTTTGGGATGTAGTTAACACTGACAAATTCACATTTGGAACTTGAGAAAAGTCTTGCATATTTTTAGTTTTCCACTCACAGATTGCACTTGTAATGTACAAATCAGCTGGTCAATTTCTCTTTCTGAAAATCCCAGTTTATCCAGATTTTCCTATAAGCATCTACTAACAAAGCCTAGTGTTCTAATATATATGTATGCATGCATGTATGTATGTATCTATTTATCTATCAATTCCATTTTAGAATTGACCTCTTCCAGTGGTGCTGAAATAAAACTGTTATGATGCATTATTTCACACACTATATAGTTGTATTCCAGCAATAATTCTTCTGGTAAAGAGATGATGAAACAATTGTAGTAGTATGCAATAAAATGTGTAACTCACTCCAGTCTCCTTATCAATATTTAAATATATGTATGTATATATACATGTATATATATATATATATACATTGATGTATGTATACATACATATGTGTGTAAGCATGTTTGTGAGTGTGTGCCCATTTACTGTTGTCCTGATGTCAGATGATGGTTCTAAATGGGCATCATCATCATTATAAGTGAAGCTATACATTTCTATTCTTTTGCAGAAAAAAAAATGTCTGGCCATGGTAAATATCACCTTGGTTCAAAAAGGGAGGGTTGACAACAGGAAAAGAATTTGGTCACAGAAAATGTGCCTCAATTAATTCTGTCTGACCTGTACAAGCATGGAAGAGCAGACGTTAAATGATGGTGATGATGATGATGATGATGATGATGATGGCGAGGAGGAGGAGGAGGATATATATAGTGCGGTGGTGGTGGTTTTGGTGGCAGTAGTGGTGGTAGCAGAGGCAGCAGCAGCAGTGGTGTTGTGGCAGCAGCAGCAACAGATAGGAAGATGTCATCAGTGGTGGTTTTGGTATTGTTGACTGTGGTTGAATGAGAAATATGGGAGAGGATGGTCTTTTAAAAACCGTTAGAGAAAAGCAAGAGATAGATTAATAACTAAAAACCAACTGTACAAGGGAACTGGAGATACAAGACGGTGATGCAGTAGAAGAGAGAAAGAAATGGTCAGACAGACAGGAAGATAAAGAGAGAGAGAGGGGGGGAGTAAAAGAAGATATTGAGTGAGAGTGAAGAATTTAAAATCACAAACACACACAAAACCCTGACCAAAAACATTGCATCATATACAGAATACAATCCAATCCAGTTCAATAAAATAAGCTGAGAGTGTGAGGGTACAACAGATGTAATTTTCCAGATATCTGCTGGTGTGTTTATGTCTGTGTGTCTTTGAAGGAAGATTTTTCTCTTTTTTTTTCCCATACAAATACATAAATTTGTTGTTGAGCAAAAGACTTGCAGGATATTAAATAAAAATGTAGAATCATCATATAGAATAAGAAAAGCTTTACGCAAACACACACATACTCTCTGTTGCTCACACACAAACACTTACACACACATACAGACATAAATACACAGACACACTCACACATACATATGCACACACACACACATACAGACATAAATACACAGACACACTCACACACGTATACATATGCACACACACACACACGTGCACACACACACATATACTCACTTACACAAACACACAAACATACACACACACATACAGACATAAATACACAGACACTCACACACACATGCATATGCACATACTAACATGCACATGTATGTACACATGCATACATATAATTGAATAAATAAAAAAAAAAATGGATAAATGAATTGAATAAATAAACAGAAAACAAACAAATATATATCAACAGATAAAATAAATAAATGAATAAAATCAATGAATTAAAAGTAGTAGGAGAAGAAGAAGGAAAAGGAGGGATAGAATGAAGTGAAATGTGAAATCAATGAATGCAAATTATTTGGCTTTGAAAACATGACAAATAAATATGGAAAAAATAAATAAAATTGTTGTAAAATAAAATAAATGTATTAAATTGCAAAAACAATAGATACTAAAGAGGATGAATGTTACTGCTGTAGGTGGTAATGATGGTGATGATGGTAGTGGTGATATGATGGTGGTGAGGATGTTGTTAAGAGCAGTAGTATTGTAGGTCTACATTGAGTTTTTATAGCCTCTCATGGTAGAGTTAGTTTGTGTGTTGAATATGGCCAGCATGCTAGAGTGTCCAATGATTGCCAGTGAAAAGGGTTGACAAAACAATGGAGTTGCGGGTGTGGGGAGGGGGGTTGCCTCCTGATTGAAATCTCTCTCAAATCTCTCAAGTTGCTTTCAAATGTCTATCTCCCACATCGTCTTAAAAGAAGGAGAGACACATTGGATAATGTAATCAATGTAATTCTAGATACACTGTATCAAAAAAGATGTTGCAGTTATTGTTGGAAAACCTTGTTATCACAGGTTTACTGGATCAGGGCTGTCTGACCTGGGGCTAAACAACAAAAGTAACCAATAATTTGATGATTCAAAAGCTCTTTACTAGAATTGTAAGGTACCACTTTTCTAAGAGCTTTTAACAAACCCAGTTAACTTTGGCGTCAACTGTAGGACATGGGCCCATGAGTCTGCTTAATTAGGGCTGGCCTGAAGTTAAACAATATATTGTCATCATCATCATCATTGTCGTCATCATTACCTATTTCTTTACTGCCCACAATGGGCTAAACACAAAGAGGACAAACAAGGACAGACAAACAGATTAAGTTGATTATATCGACTCCAGTGCGTAACTGGTACTTATTTAATCGACCCCAAAAGGATGAAAGGCAAAGTCGACCTCAGCAGAATTTGAACTCAGAACATAGCAGCAGACGAAATGTTGCTAAACATTTCGCCTAGCGTGCTAACGTTTCTGCCAGCTCACCGCCTTATCATGATGTCGTCATCATTACCATCATTATCATTGCTTTACAATGACAGTTGTATTACACCCTACCTTGTGAAGATATGCACATCTCAAAAAAAAAAAACACCATTTCCTCTAGGATCAACATCTTTTTGTTGATCTATCACTACTACAAGCAAATTTTCCACTTGGCCATGTCAGATAGGGCTACAAGTAGTAGATTACGGTGCTTTTGAAACAGTACACTATTATTATTATTATTATTTCCACCCCCACCCTTAGTTAAGATTACTTAAAAACATTTGGAACTACAAGCCCCTGCTTTCATACCATTTTCCCTTTTACATCTTACAGCCAAGCTGGGGCACCCCCTTGAAGGGTTTTAGTCGAATGAATCGAATCCAGTACTTATTTTCCTAAGCCTATTCTATCAGTTTCTTTTGCTGAGCATTTAAGTTATGAGGATGTTAATAAAAGAACACTGGTTGTCAAGTGGTTATGTGGGAATTATTGAATTCAGGATTGGTGGGCAATATTTTGACCCTGGCAGCACTATTTTGCAACATTTAGCTCATGGTGGTGTAACAGGTGTTTATTAATAGATTATAAATAGTGCTAACATGCTATCTTAATGATAACAGATTCTTCTAATATTCTTTTCAATGTATCTTTACGACAGTAGTACGTGTGTGTGAATTGAGAGGTGTTTGACTGCTATATTTTGCATGTTGAGTAGCCACATAGAAGCCCCTTGGTATAATAAAGTGAACTGGAAGTTGTTGGTGGCAATTACTCTGTCATGTGAGAGAAGTCTGAACAAACTAAGTATTTTATAATAAATAAATTTCAGTTACTCCCAAACTGTATCCATTGGGAAAAAAATGAGCAAGTGTGCAGGCAACGGCTGTGTGGTAAGATGCTTGCTTCCAAACCAAATGGTTCTGAGTTCAGTCTCACTGTGTGACACCTTGTTAATGTATCTCAGCTGACCAAAGCCTTGTGAGTAGATTTGATAGACAGAAACTGAAAGAAGCCCATTATGTGTGTGTGTGTGCATGTGTGCATTTATGTGCGTGTGTGTCTTTGTGCCTGTGTTTCTCCCCTGCCATCTCTTGACAACCAATAATAATAATGTTCGTCCTTCGGTTCGAAGATGACCAACTGACATCATCTGATGGAACTGCCGCCATGAGACCGGAGGTGGCTGGTGAGGCCAATCCGGGTAAGGAAGCCCCTCCCACAGGTGGGGCAGAAGTGGGTAGGGGCAGTGCTACTGGTGCATGCGGCTCTGACTTTACGCATCTGACGTTTCTGCTCCGCTGACCGAATCCGTCCCTCCTCGGCTGTCCCTGCTCCCACGGTGATTGCGCTGCGCCAGGATGAGCGGTTGGCAGCAAGTGTCTCCCAGGTCTCTGTTCCGATGGAGAAGTCTTTGAGAGAGACCTTGAGACTATCCTTGTAGCGCTTTTTCTGCCCTCCGACTTTGCGCCTGCCCTGGCCGAGTTCACTGTAGAGAGCTGTTTTGGGATGCGAGTGTCGGACATGCGGGAGACGTGGCCCGCCCATCTCAGCTGGGCCTTGCGCATGATTGTGATGGTGCTAGGAGATCTGCCTGCTTCAGAACTTCCGTGTCTGGGACTTTGTCCTGCCAGCGGATGTGAAGGAGATTCCGAAGACACCTGAGATGGAAGTGGTTTATCTGGCGCTCGTGCCTTCGGTAAGCAGTCCACGTCTCGCAGCCGTATAGTAGGGTGGTAAGCACGACTGCCCGGTAGACTTTCAGCTTGGTGTTGAGGCTGATTCCTCTCCGCTTCCCAGACTTTCTTTCACAGTCTCCCAAACGCGCTGCTTGCCTTGGAGATTCTGTTGATGGTTTCAGCATCTATGTTGGCATTGCAGGAGAGAGTGCTGCCCAGGTAGGTGAAGTTTTCCACCACTCGAGGATCCGTCCGTTCACCCTTATCTGAGGCTCATGGTATTGTTTGCCGGGGGCTGGCTGAAACATCACTTCGGTTTTCTTTGCACTGATGGTGAGACCGAAGTTGTCACAGGCTGATGAGAACCTGTCCATCTCGAGCTGCATCTCCTGCTCATCGATTGCATTAAGGGCGCAGTCGTCAGCAAAGAGAAAGTCTCTGACGACTGTCTCCCTCACCTTTGTGACAGCCTGCAATCTCCTGGAGTTGAAAAGTTTCCGTCTGTCCTGTACTTGATGTTGATACCGGACTTGCAGTCCCTAAAGGCATCGGACATCATTGCCGAGAACATGATGCTGAACAGTGTTGGGGCCAGGACACAGCCTGCCTGACTCCGTTGGTCACCTGGAAGGCTTCAGATGAGTCGCCGTCTTCAAGGATTCTGGCTGTCATTCCGTCGTGGAACTGGCGGACAATTGCAATAAATTTGCTGGGGCAACCAAATTTTCCCATGACCTTCCATAGTCCCTCCGACTGACTGTATCAAAGCCTTGGTGAGGTCAACAAAGGTCATGCAGAGGTCAAGGTGCTGCCATGCATTTCTCCTGGAGCTGGCGGGCGGCGAATATCATGTCAGTGGTCCCTCGACCCGCACGGAAGCCACACTGGCTCTCAGGGAGAAGGCCTTGCTCCAAGTGTTCCAGAAGGCGGTCAAGCAGGACCCGGGCCAGGATCTTGCCTGCTATGGACAAGAGGGAAATACCTCGGTGGTTGTCGCAGGACTGCGATCTCCTTTCCGCTTATAAATGTGGACGATTGTTGCGTCCCGGAAATCTTGAGGGAGTTGTTCCCTGTCCCACATCGACTGGAACAGGCTGGTGAGCTGACTGATCATGGTGGGGCCGCCCGACTTGAACACCTCTGCAGGGATGGCGTCAGAGCCTGGAGCTTTGCCAGTGGACATTTTTTTGATGGCTCTGCTCACTTCCTCGACTGCAGGGGGGAACAGCCAACCCGTGGTTTGTCGGCACCTGGGGGAGTCGTGCGATGGCTTCCTCGTTGATCTGGGCTGGTCGGTTGAGCACGATGTTGAAGTGCTCCGCCCATCTCTCCAGGATCAGCCTCTTGTTAGTCAGGAGTGAGGTTCCATCTGAGCTGAGCAGGGGGGTTGATCCAAAGGAGAACTGCGGTCCATAGACAGCTTTCAGCCTCGTAGAATTTCTTGGTGTCGTGTTTGTCTGCGTATCCCTGAATCTCATCCGCCTTGGCGCTTAACCATGCGTCTTGCATGAGGCGGAGTTTAGCCTGGACTGTGCTGCGAATGTTGTTGAAAGCGGCCTTCTTTGCCGTGCAGGTGGTGTCGTTTTGGTGAGCCCGCAGCAGACGGCGTTTCTCTTCCAGGAGCTTTTGGATTTCCTGGTCGTTTTCGTCGAACCAGTCCTGGTGGTTCCTCGTAATTTGGCCCAGAGTTTCAAGGGCGATGGAATGAACCGTGTCCCTGAATGATTCCCACTGCTCATCGATGCTGGACTGGTCACTCCGAATGTCCAACAGCTTACTGTCCATACGTGACTGGAGATCTTGTGCAGTCAGCTGGTTCTTTAATTTCGTGATGTTAAGCTTCCTCGTCACTTTCTGACCCTGTGGTCTTCTCTTAGGTCGGATGTAGAAATCCATCTGGAGATGATGAGGCGATGGTCCGTCCAGCAGTCAGCTCCGCACATGGCTTTGACCAGTCTCACGTCCCGCCTGTCTTTCCGCCCTATCAGATGCCAGTGTTGGAGCGTGGATGCATCCATGATGTCTTGTTGCGTGTTGGCAGACGGAACAAGGTGTTGGCGATGGTAAGATCATGAGAGGCACACGCACGCAGGAGGAGCTGTCCGTTGCTGTTGCACTTTCCGATTCCTTGCTTTCCCAGTACGCGATGCCAGGCTTGGTGGTCAGTCCCGACACGGGCGTTAAAATCCCCAAGGAGGATGAGCTTCCCAGGCTGGGCTGACGTGATGAGGGAGTCGAGTTCCTCATAGAACCTGTCCTTAACTTCTTCAGGGTTGGTCATGGTGGGGGCGTAAGCACTGATGATGGTCACACTAGTCTTGTTTCCAAGTGGGAGCTGCATCTTCATCAGCCGATCGTTGATACCCTCGGGGGGGCTTTCCAGTTTCCGCACACATGTACTGACTTAATGGCAAAACCAACACAGCCTCACGCGCTCTTCGCCGCTGCGACCACTCCAAAAGAAAGTGTAGCCACCGCCTGTCTCTGTCAGCTGGCCTTTGTCTGCAAGGCGGGTCTCGCTCAGTGCTGCAATATCGACACTGTATCGGCTCAGTTCTCTGGCCACCAGGGCAGTTCGTCTCTCTGGTCTGTCCGCTTTGGTGTTGTCAAGCAGAGTTCTCACGTTCCAAGTTGCGAAAGTGAGCACCTTTGTTTGTTTTCTTCTTTCTTTGTTCGATCGACGCGTTGAAAGGATCCCCGCCAGCCGCGGTTTGCTGACCAGGATGAGGTGAGGCAGGCTATGTTTAGGGCAAACTTTCTAGCCCCGTCCTTATGCTGGGGAGGCGAGCAGAGCGATCCTGAAGAGGGCTGCTCAGTCACTCAGGAGGCTGCCGGACTCCACTGCTGCCTCAGTTCAGTGAGGGGCGACCACATGTCCTGAGCCGCCTGTGTGTGGGTTCACGACTGCAGCTCCCAGTGTATCCTCACCTGCCACTTCGCCGTTTCCCCATCGCCACAGGACTTTGGGATGGTGTCATGGCATCATGATGTCGTGACATGCGCGTGACTTGGATTATAGTGAGGGTGACTTGCGCAGGATCAGCCTCACTCACTCGTCCTGGTGCGCCGGATCCAGTGGCAAGACAAAGTCAAGACGACTGGGGGTAGACCAAGATGCAGGAGCTGCCGGAAGGTGGCATGCATGGCGCAATCCAACCGCCTTAGGGGCTCCACTCCGGATTTTGGATGGCCATTGACTCATGAGAGAGTTCCTCTGCCCTTTGACAGGTTTTGTTTTTAGTCCTGTTGGGTGTCCAAATCACCCTCCTCACCAAGAAATCTTGGTGGGGTTGCCAGTTTAGTCGCCAACGACCCGACCATGTAACAGGTTGTACTGGGTTACATGTTACCAGTAGCTCCAAGCGGAGACCTGACAACTAGTGTTGGTGTGTTTACATCCCCATAACCTAGCAGTGTGTTTACATCCCCATAACCTAGCAGTTTGGCAATAAAAGACTGATAGAATAAGTACGAGGCTTTAAAAAATAAGCCCTTGAGTTGATTTGTTCGACTAAAACCCTTCAAGGCGGTACTCCAGCATGGCCACGGTCAAATGACTGAAACAAGTAAAAAATAAAAGACAAGTGGTTGAAGTGTGACAAAAGTTTCAATCCTGACTAATGGATCACAAATTTTCAAACTGGGTTAAAGAAATAAAAAACACTCTGTCAGCAAAGCAATGTGCAAAATGTGCAATGTTGAAAAACAAGCTCACAAAACTGATTCAACAAAGCAGGATTTTTTCAGCCAAACAAATAATACAGCACTGTAGGAATAAACTCAAATTTGCAGTAAACTTTGATAGCAGTTTTTTCCAGATGCAATGCAACAAAGTGAACATCATTTGTATCCTAACATGTACATATTTGTAGTGTTGGTCATTTAGGAGAAGATATTAATAAAAGAATTCTTGATCATCAAATGCAGCTGGTTTGAAACTACATAGAACAAAATGTAAGGCACATATAAAAAAAATGTTATTACTCCATCCTTAAAGAGCAAATTAAAAGCATATGTAGTTGTCTATTTTCCTTGATTTTGAATGTATCACTTGATGTTTGTGAAAGTCTATACATATATAGGAGCAGGAATGGCTATGTGAGCTTGCTTACCAACCACATGGTTCCGGGTTCAGTCCCACTGTGTGGTACCTTGTGCAGGTGTCTTCTTCTATAGCCTCGGGCCAACCAAAGCCTTGTGAGTGGATTTGGTAGACGGAAACTGAAAGAAGCCCGTCGTATATATGTATGTATATATATATGTGTGTGTGTTTGTGTGTCTGTGTGTGTCCCTCAAACATCGCTTGACAACCATTGCTGGTGTGTTTACATCCCCGTAACTTAGCGGTTCAGCAAAAGAGACCAATAGAATAAGTACTAGGCTTACAAAGATTAAGTACTAGGGGGGTCGATTTGCTCAACTAAAGGTGGTGCTCCAGCATAGCCGCAGACAAATGACTGAAACAAGTAAAAGAGTATGTGTATGTGCTAGAGATTATAAGAAGCAGCAAAATAGAATTGAATCACAGTTTTTGGGTTGATTTCTGTTAAAAGCAAAACTACTGAAGTCATGAAAAATGTTCCTGAATGATTTGAGAATTCATATTGATTTCAAATTTTGGCACAAGGCCAGTAATTTCAGGGGGGGGGGCGTAAGTTGATTACATCAACTCCAGTCTTCAACGGGTACTTATTTTTTAAACTCCAAAAGAATGAATGGCAAAGCTGATCTCAGCAGAATTTGAACTCAAAACATAAAAATGGACGAAGTACATTAAGCATTCTGCCCAGTGTTCTAACAGTTCTGCTAGCTCACCACCTTGATTTAGGAATTAATACTGGTTTCAAATTTTTGGCTCAAGGCCAGCAATTTTGGGGGAGGGGTTAGTTCGATTATTTAACCCCCAGAACTCAACTGGTACTTATGTTATCGAACCTGAAAGAATGAAATATAAAGTCAGTCTTAGCAGGATTTGAACTCAGAACATAAAGACAGATGAAATGCCCCTAAGAATTCTTCCCAGTGTACTAACAGTCCTACGAGCTGAGCTTGCTGCCTTGATTTGGGGATTAACATTAAAAATTGTTTCCTTGTTGCAACAGATGGAGCTTCCAACCTTTGAAGCATTAATAATTCTATCTTTCACAGTAATGAAATTAGATAATACAAACTTGACATCAAAGGCATTTTGTACTCTCACTATTCACCATGTTGCTATGTTGCTGACGAATTAACTTCTGTCATTGACTACCTGTTAAAAGAAACTTACTATTGGTTCCATAGATTCGCATTGAAAAGAAAATCCTACATGAAAATTCATCATCATCATCATTATCTTAATATCTACTTTTCCAAGGCTGTGAGCTGGCAGAAACATTAGCACACTGGGCAAAATGTTTAGCAGTATTTCGCCTGTCTTTACATTCTGAGTTCAAATTCCACTAAGGTTGACTTTGCCTTCCATCCTGGGGTCCCACTGCTCGGCACCTTGGGCAAATGTCTTCTACTTAGCATACTGGGGTTGATCTAATCAACTAGCCCTCTCCCCAAAAATTTTGGGCCTTGTGCCTTGAGTAGAAAAGAATATCTACTTTTCCAGGTTTGCATGGGTCAAATTCCTTGAGGCAGAAATTGTACAAGCAAATACCCTGTTTGCAAATAAGGTAGTATTCTTTTACTGTTAGAATGGAAACAAATAACCATTCTTGTATGGCAATGGTATGACTTTACAATCATTGTGTGTTGTCTGAACAGGAGTATACACAAAAACCTAATACGAGGCATTCCCCACCCCTACGTACACATAGATATCAATCATCATCATCATCATCATCTTCATTTAACGTCCGTTTTCCATGCTGGCATGGGTTGGACGGTTTTGACTGACATCTGGAGAGCCAGCAGCTGCACCAGGCTCCAATCTGATCTGGCAAAGTTTCTACAGCTGGATGCCCTTCCTAACGCCAACCACTCCAAGAGTGTAATATATTCAAAAACAGTCCTTTATCTACTCAAAAATATACATATGTATAAACACACAGACAGACATACACACACACACACACACACATACACACACACACACACACACACACACACACACACACACACACACACACACACACACACACACACACACACACACACACACACACACACACACACACACACACACACACACACACACACATTATCTGCAGTCAGTCACAGCAACTATGACTGTTTCTGGCTTTGGTACGACTAGATAAGCTTTCTCCACGCTGGTCAGTTTTTCACTTGAGTTTGCCAATTATTCTGACCAATTCCTTTCCATTTCATATTCCTTTTTGTAGCATCCTTGAATCTCAGTCTAGGTCTTCTGTGGTTTCTTTCTCCCTTGCATAGTTAGAAGTAAAGGATTTGTCTAGGGAGTCTGTTGATGTCCATCTTGTGTACGTGACCCCAACCAACATAAATTTCTATCAATGGGGGTTTATATCAGAGGAGGTAGACCAGTATACCATCTCTTTATACCTGATCTTGTAAAAGAGAGTAATATTCATAATTCATCGTAGCTCTGTCATCATATATGCATCTAACTTGTCTACTTGTGTGTGTGTGTGTGTGTGTGTGTGTGTGTGTGTGCAACAAACTGCCTTTAGTTTCCATCTATGAATTCCACACACAAGGCTTTGAGGCTTTGATTAGTCTTGAACTATAAGAGAAGTCCTGTCTACAACTTAGGGTAGAGAGTAAAGACTCTCTTCAGTCATGAATGACCATGGGATTGTACCTAGAAAGTTCCCCTCTGAGGCACAAGTCCAGGCAAGGTTGTTTATGGAAGACTGGCTGTTGCCCCTGCATACCAGCCTCTCCTCTTCACACTACCAATGTTATCCACAGAAAAGGCAAAAGCTGATACAGCTTGGCACCAGTGATGTTGCAACTCATTTCTACAGGCGAGTGAACTGGGGCAACAAAAAAGTGAAGTATCTTGCTCAAGAACATAACACATAGCTAGTCCAGGAATCGAACTCACTACCTCATGACTAAGCTCAACACTCAGACCACTGAGCCATGGGTCTTATATAAATTAATCAACCATGGTGAGGAACCAGTAAAAATGGTTCCTCTTTCTGCCACAAAATAATTAGTGAGAAGTGATGGAATGAAAGGGGTTCTTAGCCATTGGGAAACATTAACACTACTTCTTCTAAATGGTATCTTCCGGCTGGGACAAGTATTATACAAAGGAATTACATGACATGTACTCAGCGCAACATATGGACTTTATTTATAAGACATCCATAAGGCTTGAGATAACCCTTTAGCATTCAGATTACTCAGATTGGTTTGAATGGATCATGCATTACCTTGTAGCTTCAAGATCTCAATGATGTGATTGTTTTTTCTTTTTTTCTTTTTTTAGAATGACTTTGTTGGATAGGTGTAAAGGGCCAGATCTGACTGGCTTAAATATAAGACAGGTAGAATATTTGGGCCAGATATGGCCAATTTATATGCTAAAGGATTGAGGGAACTTAGAAAAAGTTAATTACTTTTTCACTAAAAGTAATTGTGTGTCACAGTAATATCTCAAATTGATTATGCTGTTTTGCATTGTCTACATTTACAGGAATTTCATATTTTCAGTATGTGAATCCTGAAATGAATTTAGATATTAAATCACAGTTCTTTCCTTATGAAGAAAAATACACTTAAAATAAACATTTTCTAACTTTATGACCAGTAAAATTTCATGAAGATAAATTTCCCAAGAAAATGCTATAAGCAAAAACCAGGTCTAAGTGTTTTGAGATGGATATGTAATGAACTTTTGAACTGTGTGACCTAGAAATATAGAAACCCTTCAAAAGATTAAAACATTTTCTCTAAATGGTTAAATCATATTCAAACAATCTTTTGCAGCTCTCCTTTCAGTTTTGTTGATCAGTTGGTAATTTCAGAAACAGCAACAGATGAACTTGCATTGCCATATTTGTCAGAATGTGCATTGACCGTTTGCAGTGTACCATCAAGCAATGCCACAGCTGAAGAAATGTTTTAGAACTAACGGCCACCAAAATCTAAATTAAGAAATTTAATTGGATTGGATTTATTTTTGTCATTTTTTAAGACAGAACATTTGCTGGTGTGATTTTTGTCCTTAATGAGGCCAACCTAAAGTGAGTGGCTGTGTGGTAAGTAGCTTGCTTACGAACCACATGGTTCAAAGTCCAGTCCCACTGTGTGGCACCTTGGGAAAGTGTCTTCTACTATAGCCTTGGGCCAACCAAAGCCTTGTGAGTGGATTTGGTAATGGGAACTGAAAGAATCCCATTGTATATGTATGTATATATATATATATATATATATTATATATATATATATATATATATATATATGTATGTATGTATATATATATATATATATATATATATATAGTTGCAAATTGAGATAGGGGTTGTAAATGCAACCCTCCGTGGGATAACATATATCCAATATACTGCCAGTGAAGTACCCAACAAAGTTAATACATAAATGTTAAGAATTGCGATGCAATTAATTCATTTACTGTACTATATGGGCAAAGGTAAAGTGTTTTACCACAAATTCATAATACAAAATAAGAAAATGGAGAAATACATCCAAATCAAATATCAACTACCAGATAATACCCAACCACATACTTTATTAAACCACCTCATAAGAAACTTTAAGGTCAAACATAATAATATAGAACAAAACAGTGTACATAAAGAAGCAATATGGTACAATAAGTACAATATGTATAAGAGAATGCGGATGTGTGTGTGTGTGCGTGTGTGTATAAATGTCGGCACAGCTGTCCCACACCTGTGCTGGCCCACTCATACGTCCCTTGATGGGCTGGCGTACACTTTGTAATCCAGCAAATACATGTGGATATGACGAAATGTGCTCATATGTATATGTATGTGCATGCATGCCCCTGTATGTATACGCACACCCATGGGTGGACACACATGTATATGCCCCTCCTACACGTATGAGTACGCAGATACATACCCAAACATGCATATGTATATGCGAATGCCCGCAGACACAGTGCACGAGAGTGCACAAATGCCTACGGATACATGTGGATGCGCGTGCGTGTGTGTGTGCGTGCGTGCACAAATGTTGGCACAGTTCTCCCACGCATGTGCTGGCCCATCCATACATCCCCCGATGGGCAGACACACACCTTGCAATCCAGCAAATACATGTGGACACGTTTCGACGTGTCCACATGTATACGTATGTGCATGTATGTCCCCGCATGCACAAGTACACCCATGGGTGGACACACATGTGCATGTCCCTCCCACACATATGAGCATGCAGACACACACCCAAATATGCATACATGCATATGCGAACGTTTGCAGACACAGTGCATGAGAGTGCACAAACATCTATGGACACGTGCGGATGCATGCGCGTGTGGGTGGGTGTGTGCACAAATGTTGGCACAATCCTCCCATGCCTGCGCCAGCCCAGCAGAAATGCAACGACATAGAAGTTCCAGCGACAAGACAACCCGCTCACGAAATACACGGTGTCACCTCAATCATGCATCCCGTGATAACAACGCACTTCGACCAGGTATAGTTGTCTGTGCCGACATTTATACACACACGCACACACACGTACATCCGCATTCTCTTATACATATTGTACTTATTGTACTATATTACTTCTTTATGTACACTGTTTTGTCATATA
>NC_043005.1:97860406-97875406 GCF_006345805.1 Octopus sinensis | reverse complement strand
CTTTTGTCATAGCCTCTGTGAGACTCAGAGTACGAAGGTCATGCTTGACCACCTTGTCCCATGTCTTCCTGGGTCTACCTCTACCCCGGAGTCCTTCAACAGTTTGGGAGTGGCACTTCTTCACACATCTCTCCTCATCCATTTATAGTACATGACAATACCAACGCAATCTTCTCTCCTGCACGCAAATATATATGTATATATATATATTATACCATGTGGACAGTGCCTGATGATTATATATATCATCATCATCAATGTATACGTATATATATGTATACATATATGTATGTACGTACATACGTATGTATGTATATAGGTATGTTTGTATAGATGTATATCCATATAGAGAGATGATGTATAAACATCAAAGAATAAGCTCACTGTAATTAAGAGCTCAACTTGTGTATATATTCATAATCAGCTAAGAAAGATCTTCAAGAGCAACATGTTTAGCATAAAACCAGAAAAGCATAAACGTTACATATTGTTCATACTTTAATTGTGGTCAGCAGCTGTTACATTAAGATAAAGACCACCAGATGTATAATTACATAATAGTAATACATAACGAATTTAATTTAAATTAAGTTAATTAAAATCAAATTCATATACAACCAGTGTTTACAAAAATCACCAAGGATTATGTTAATCAGAAAACTTTTAGCAGTTTAAATGCATCAGGATAGAAAAAGAAAAAAACATCAAGGAGAGGAAGAAGAAAAAGAAAAGAAACATAAATCTATGGATAAGTAAATATATATATATATATATATATATATATATATATATATATATATATATATTCCTAATTTATCAAGCCTGAAAGGCAAAGTTATTCTCAACAGAATTTGAACTCAGAATGTAAAGACAGTGAACTAATAAATCTCCCAGCTTACCACCTTAATAATAATAACAATAATAACAACAACAACAACAACAATAATAATAATAATAATAATGATGATAATAATAATAATAACAATTATATATATACACACACACACATATATATATATACACACATATATATATATATATATATATACACACACACACACACATATATATATATATATGAATATATATATATTCATATATATATATATATATATATATACATATATACATACATATACATTTCCATATATACTTATACACACACATCTATCTATCTATCTATCTATCAATCTATACATATATATATATATATATCAATCTATATATATATATCGGTAAAGGACATCACCAACAGTAAACAACATGAAATACAAAACAAATGAGTTTAATACACAAACAACGAGAGAAATAAATGGAAGACAGGATAAGTAGCATAAGGAACGACCCTTCATCAGTTGTCAGTTGTCTGTCTACTCCTCACACGACCCTCTATGTTTGTTTTCATTCGGTTTCCTTGTATGTCTCAACTGTCCTGTTTTTGATCCCAACTTTGACCCAAATTTTATTCTGCTACTTATGGGAGCAACTGTCTTCGAAAACCCATATTGTCGTTCAATGCTCAAAATGAGGAGCAGACAGACAGTTGACAACTGATGTTACTTGTCCTGTTTTCCATTTGTTTCTCTCGTTGTTTGTGTATTGAACTCATTTGTTTCCTTATTTCACGTTGTTTGCTGTTGATTACAGAGCAGTCCATAATATCCGTGGGCATCAGGTTGATCCTCTTCGTGGTTTCATTTCTTCAGGTGATATGTCATTAATAGATGTACAGCCTTAATGGATGTACAACTGGTTCACCAGTCAGCATCATTAGACTGTGGTCAGCATAATAGAATAGGAGCTTTATTTGCATATTCAAAACATGTCCCATAGACAAATTTAAAAGATATAATCATCATCATCATCATCATCATTTAACGTCCGTTTTCCATGCTAGCATGGGTTGGACGGTTCGACCAGGCTCTGGGAAGCCAGGAGGCTGCACCAGGCTCCAATCTTAATCTGGCAGAGTTTCTACAGCTGGATGCCCTTCCTAATATCAACCACTCCGTGAGTATAGTGGGTGCTTTTTACGTGCCACCAGCACAGGGGCCAGGGGAGGCTGGCAGTGGCCACAATTGGTTGGTGCTTTTTACGTGCCACCGGCACAGAAGCCAGTTAAGGTAGTGCTTTTTACGTGCCACCAGTACAGGTATCAAAACTACAATTTCCATTTGATTTTTGATATATATATATATATGTCCTGTTATTACTATTATTGTTTTTTGTATTTATACTCGTGTGGCATTGTCCATTTTTCTGTCCTTGTTTCGTATACATTCGATCCTTTTTCCAAGAAATCTAATGCTCGTAGCTTAGTTTTTCCTTGGGGCTGGCCGTATCGGAGCGATCTCAAGATTAATCAGCCGAAATTGCAAGGATGATCCAGTTCTTGACTGAAGGCTTCGAATGTCCTGTCCGTGTTTTTTGTATCGTCTTCTAAATGCTTTGCGTTCTTGTCCCAGTTTGTATTTTTTACATATACATATATATATATATATAAATGCAAATATATACAGATATACAAGCACACACACACACACACACACACCACAACACACAACACACACACACACACACACACACACACACACACACACACACACACACACAACACACAACACACACATTTTGATCATTTCAAAGTCATACTGCATAGAATATACTTTTCTGGGGAGATGTAACAGCACTGAAACTGCAGCCCATTTTTTGCCTCAAATGCCTTTAAAGACAAGATCCACAACTATCAGCCACTGAATTCAATTTTGAAAAACTTCATTGAAGCTAATCACCTTGTTTGTTGTTTTTTCTAGATTTCAAGCACCCCTACCTTGGGGGGGGGGGGATCCTTCTACTAGATGCATGGATGATCTCAGTAAATCAGTTTTTTCAACTCACTATATTATATATAGTGGAGGCGCAATGGCCCAGTGGTTAGAGCAGCGAACTCGCGATTGTAGGATCACGGTTTCGATTCCCAGACCAGGCATTGTGAGTGTTTATTGAGCAAAAACACCTAAAAGCTCCACGAAGCTCCGACAGGGGGGGGGGGCGATCCCTGCTGTACTCTTTCGCCACATCTTTCTCTCACTCTTTCTTCTGTTGGCCTGCTTGCTTAGCCAGCGGAGTGGCATCATTTGAAGGCTAAAACAATGCAAAACGCATTGTGACCAGTGATGTGTAGCAACATTTTATAGCCTGGTCGGTCACGGTGATCAAGGTGATATTATATATATATGATCCTACTTAATGTGGGTTGGGCTGTTGAACACAAGCCTTCATATATAGTCCATAACCATAACCCAGGGCCAAATCCAATATGGTAGATTGTACTCTGCATAAATACCAAAGCGGGTTGTCAAAATTTTCTTCAGGACTTGATCTCAGCATTGCAAGGTAATTAAAATAATATATGTTAATTATGAAACATCCCCTTTCTTGTTACAATGAACTATATTTCTGTAGGGAGCATATTTGCAGCCAAATAGAGTGGGTTGGGAAGGGTTGATTAGGGTTAGGGTTATTGTTGTTGTTGTTGTTAAGCAACAAGATGGGTAAGGGTGATTATATGATGGTCTAGGGCTTAGGGGCGGGAGACCCCAGACCTTGGAAAAAAAAACAACTTTGGTTGTCTTGTTGTAGTCGAGGGCTCTTCGTTGACGCCTGACACCACTGGGAGGTGGCCCTTAAAGTCACTGAAAATGAAGATCTCCAGGTCCAAATTCTTGGACAGCGGGTTAGGGTTATGATTTGGTCTTGTGTAGGGTGTAGAGCCATTGACATAAGGAAACAAATGATCAACCTTTTAACCTGCAGACTGACACTTTATTATTGATTTAACCAACTAATTATTATGAGTGATTGATTGATTGACTGATGAGGAGGGGGAGAAGGAAGAGAAGAATACTGGTGATTATGATGATGATGATGATAATGATGACGATGACAATGACGACAGCAACAATGATGACAATGATGACAACAACAACGATGATGATGATGATGACAACGAGAGGTGATGAGGTGAGGGAGGAGAAGAATACTGATGGTGGTGATGATGGTGATGAGAAGGAGGAGGAAGAAGTGGAGGGTGATATTGATGGTGATGCTGGTGATGAAGGGCGGTTATATGATGAAAACAATAAGAAATACATCCATATTATACCAATCTGCTAGCAGAAAAAAGGAATAAAAACTACAAAAAAAAATGGTAAAACTGCTAAAAAAGTAAAAGAACAAGAACAAAAAAAAAGAGAAAAGAGAGGAACCACTTAAGCTCTATTATAGGAATGAACAAAAAATATATATATACAAAAGTCATTAAAAAAACACCAAAAATAAAAGAAATATGTTTAATCTTATCAAAAAGTAGCAGCTGGTTGTCTGAGAAATTGCTTTTCAAATCTAAACCAAAGAATATAATAATGAACACTAACAGAAGAGTTCTGTCATTTGTTATTACCTTAGTTATCGAAGCATTAAAGAATATATCTGGCTTTAGCTAAAAAAAGCAAAAAAAAGTGAGAGAGAAAATTTATTCCACAAGAGACCTAGGTGTCGGCTTTTAAATTGAGTTGCAATAATTTTGAAACAGTTCAGTATAGGTTATATATGGAAATATACGTAATGAGAGAGAGAGAGGGGGAGGGAGAGAGAGAGAGAGAGAGCAAGAGAGAGAGAGAGGTGTAGGATACAGGTGTTAAGTATGACTGCAGAAAAGTATTATCGCTCAAAGTATATTTATTTGAACATAAAGAAGGAAAAAAACTTGAGGTTTATATGAATATTAGAGTTGCATCATATAATGTTCATATTGATCGAATTCTGAGGGTGTTGACACAAATATATGAGGTAGGAGGGTGTGTGGGAGACAGAGGAAGAGAGAGAGGAGTAAAGTGAGAGAAGAAAGAGAAAGTGAAGAAAGAAGAAGATTTAGAGGAAGAAAATGTAACCAATGTCAATTTGATCTGATAAGGCTTTCAGTAATCAGTCAAGGGTTCTTTAGCACTTCTTCCACCCCTCAAGAGAAATGGAAAATATTTATCTCCTCTCCTCTCCCCTCCAACTAACCTGCCTGCCCATCATCATCATCATCATCATCATCATTGTCATCTTCCATTAGAGGACAATTGGTGAAACAGATGAAGATGGCGATGCAGTTAGTGAAGTGTGCAATTGATTATAAGTGGAAGATGCAACTTTATAAACACAACAGCTAAAGGCTCGTTCAAGTGTAACGGTTAAGATGACTGGAAATTAATGAATCTAACAAGGAGATAAGAGACAGAGGGAAAAGAGAGAGAGGTTTTAAAAGATGAATTTGTATAAGAAATACTAGGTTCCAATCAACTAGGCATCTTGATAAAGGATAAAAATAGATACATTTGTTAAACTAATGTATATAATGTAACAACAGTTCTACAGGAAATGTTATCTAAACAGATATTGGATTTTTTCCAACTATATATTTTTTTTCCTTGAATTGTTTCTGTCATTTGGCTACAGCCATTCTGGAGCATCACATACACCAACCGATCGTGGCCACTGCCAGCCTCCCCTGGCACTCGTGCCAGTGGAATGTAAAAAGCACCCACTATACTCATGGAGTGGTTGGTGTTAGGAAGGGCATCCAGCTGTAGAAACACTGCCAGATCAGACTGGAGCCTGGTGCAGCCTCCTGGCTTCTCAGACCCCGGTCGAATCCTCCAACCCATTTCATTAATCAAATCAAACTGACCATACAATACTTTTTTTTTTCAATCTGGTATTTATTTCATCTGTGTCTTTTTGCTGAACTGCCAAGTCTCAAGGACATAAACAAACTAACCAGTCCCTGGTGGTTAAGCAGTGAGACACAAACAGTTGCACGCACACACACACATTTATGATGGGGCTTTCACACAGTTTCCAAATTATTAGGTTCCAGTCGAAGATCCTTGACTTAGCCACTAGGATAAAACCTTGAGCCACATGACTGGAAAACAAGTTTCTTAACCATAGATCCATGCTTGCAATCAGGATGTTTCTTAGCTACATGGCATGCAAAGGTAACAAATCACTAACCATCCATCCATCTCTTCCACCTACAATTTCTAGCCAGGTCATGGGGGGGATAGTCCTCAGTTGCCTCCTCCATAGGGTCCTATCAGAAGCAACCATCATTAGACTTATTGGCTGGATTCTGAAAGCACAACTAATTGACACTCGCTATGGATATTATCTAACCATCTTGTTCTTGGGCTACTCCTGGGTCTCCTGCTGTTTCACTTGGCTTGAAGAATCCGTCTAATGACTCTTCCCTGTGACACTCAAGCCACATGTCTGTAGAACTGGAACTGTGATCGCTCAATGCAGAGAAGTAGCAGCTTGACCAAGAGATACATTCTGATCTCCATGCTACACATCCTGTCTTGGAATGTCAGTCCAGAGCTCCTTCAGAGGAACCCCGTTTTGGCCATTTGAATTTGTGACCATATTCATTTGGTCATTACCCAACCTTTGGGACACTCCATTTTCTCTAGAATTCTTTTCCCTGCTTTTGCTTTTTTTTTTTGTGTTTTTTTTTCTTGCTTTTGTTTTTCAAGATCAAAAAACATGATCACCTACTATTCTTTTTTTTTCTTGTTTCAGTGATTTGACTGTGGCCATGCTGGAGCACCACCTTGAAGGGTTTTAACCACACAAATTGAGCCCAGGATTTTTTTTTTAAAGTCTAGTACTTATTTTATCAACCTCTTATGCTGAAATGCTAAGCTACAGGGATGTAAACAAACCGACACCAGTTGTCGAGTGGTGTGGGGGAACAGACACAGGTACAAAGACACATACACCAACCGATCGTGGCCACTGCTAGCCTTCCCTGGAACTCGTGCCAGTGGCACGTAAAAAGCACCCACTACACTCACGGAGTGGTTGGCGTTAGGAAGGGCATCCAGCTGTAGAAACACTGCCAGATCAGACTGGAGCCTGGTGCAGCCTCCTGCCTTCTCAGACCCCGGTCGAACCGTCCAACCCATGCTAGCACGGAAAACGGACGTTAAACGATGATGATGATGATGATGATGATATATATATATATACAACGGGCTTCTTTCAGTTTCCATCTACCAAATCCACTCACAAGGCTTTAGTCGGCCCAAGGCTAGAGTAGAAAACACTTACCCAAGTTGTCATACAATGGGACTGAACCTGGAACCATGTGGTTGGAAAACAAGCTTCTTACCACACAGCCACACCTGCACCTATACTGTTTAAAACATTTTTATGACTGTTCTTTCTGTTGTGTGTACAAACTTGAGCTTTTGTAGACTGATAAAGAAATGGATGAGGAATATTTTGATGCAATGCATTATGTCCTGCAGGCATGTTTTGACATTTAAAGATAAACACAAAAGCAAAAAACACAAATATGTTGCCATACTTTTATCAGTGTCGATGTTCTGAGATGAAGTTTACCTTGTAATTCATCAGACTGTGGTACCTTTGGAATCAGGGCTATAGGCAGAGTGCCACATCACACTTTCCCTACATGAACTGGGTCTGGTGGCACTTCTTGTCTTGGTTTGCACATACAGCACAATCTGGGCAATTTCAGGCACCTGGAGTTGATGACAAGGTGGTTTTCTATTAATATCAACTTTTCTAGTGTATGTAGAAGGATCTTTTGTCCTTCTACCTCTCCTATGAGACACACCTGACTGGTAGCCTTCCAGTAGAGAATGCACAATTCTCAGCCTGAACTTTTCAGCATTGACCCCACAGGCTGACTAGGCTTTCAAATGACCAGGGCTTACAGAAAGATATTTCAAAAAGATAAAAGAAAACTTTTCCCACCACGTGGCATATCTGTGGCCATGCAGGGGCACCACCTTGAAGAATTCTCAATTGAATGAATTTGACCCCAGTACTTAATTTTTCTTGATAAACCACGTACTTATTCTATCGGTCTCTTTCGTCAAGCCACTAAGTTATGAGGATGTAGATACACCAATATTGATTATCAAGCAGTGGGGGGGGAACAAATACAAACACAAAGGCACATGCATAGACACACACACACATATATATATATATATATATATATATCCATATCAAATCCACTCACAAGGCTTTGCAGCACCAGGTAGTATATCATCTGTTTGTTTGCTCTGTCTACCTCCCACCACCTCTCACCCCATGTGCAGTGAGTAGAATTGCCCAGCATAAGGGTTGTATACAATCCTGGTATGAACTTCATGATGTTTCAATTAAACTTCTTTTCTGAAGGTCTCAGCAGAGTGGATAGTTGTTCGAAGATTTGCTGGCTTTTTGTCAAACCAGGAAATATGCAAAATGTATCCATCTCTAAGTGTGATGAGAGTGGGGTGCTTGCCTGCTTGGGGTCTTCCTGCTTTGATTTCATTTGGCATGCTCCGGTGGTTTGCATGTAGTGTGCACATGCTTCTGTCCATGTTGGGCTAAGTCATGAAATAATACAGGTAAAGAGAAACAATTGTCGATATAAATAATATGTTCCTTATTCTGGACATTCTCTGAAAGAGGGGAAACCACTTTATGTGCAATACCAAGTGCCCTTGGTGCCTGGGCTGTTTCTCAACCCAAGCAAGTCTGCTTATTGTGGATGCAGCCAGTTTTCATGTCAGCTAGCCCCTAGTCTTTCAAGCCCCACTTGGTTGGTTTTGCTTGGTATGTAGTTCAGTAGGCCTGTTTTTTCCTTTGAAAAGAATCATACTTTTATCCACTTTAAGTTCTTTCCCAGGATGAAAGAATCTCTGCCTAAGTGGCACAAGTTTTTCAAAAAGTGACCAGATCTTATGTGCTCTACCATGCTCAGGATGATTTCTCAGTTTGCTGTCAAGTTGTTTGAAAGATAGGTAAAGGACAGGTTTCTAAGAAACCTGTCTGTTGCTCGGGTGTCTGAAGCCTGACATCTCAATAAAATCAGTGAACCAGTGCAAATTAAATGATGAGAGTTTAACAAGTCCAGTCAGAAACAAAATTGTTACAAATACCTTCATTTCATCAAAAGTGACATGATTCTACATGTTGATGTATGAGTGGGAACCAGCATTTGCCCCTCTCTTTTTGCCTTTGCTTGGCAAACATATATATTTGTGTCATTGACAAAGTTATTGTTTTATTATTCTTGAAAAAACGAAAGAGTTCCCCCTCAGAAATGCCACTAGGTACCTGTTTGGAGCCCAGTACTTACCTTAAAATCAATCAGCCATGGATGATAGTTTTCACAAAGTACATCATTCTCACTATCACTATCACCACTGTCATCATTCTCACCATTACCTCTGACCAATTCACCATCAAAATCTGCTTGAGTAAATTCCTCAAAATCATCTCCAGAGTCTGAATCAAAGAAGATTTCTTCAAGAAACGCTTTGTCAAATGCAGGAGCAGGTATTTTTGTCCAAAGAGAATAAAAAAAAATGCTATGTTCAAATGAAAAAATTCTGTACCGCATGTTGAAAGAAAAACAATCCAAATGGTGGGAGAAAACAAAAGTTTCGCCTTGTTCTGAATGAAAAGTAGGCTGTTTCCAGCTTAAATTACAGTAAATAAATTTTGTAAAGTGTTTATTTTAAGCACCCCTCTCAATGCAACACAATGCGCCGGCAGCTACAGGGAAGATGATGCACCTACAGCATGCTAAAGGTTAATATCCATTAGGGAGGATAGGCACAAACCCCAAGCTGAAGTTAAGTTCTTTTTACTGACCCCTCATCTTCTGAAAATCAAATGCTGGAGCTGGTGCCTTACTGTGCCAGCATCTGCAATTCTAGCATCCAATTCATCTTCCTGCTTCTCACCATTTCTTGACATAAATTTGTTGTTTGTTTTCTGCTAAACAAACAAATCTCAAACATTCACAACACCTGCTGAGTGGAGCTAGTTTCTAAACATTTGAAGAATTGGCACAAATTTGAGGAATTCAAAAATATTCTGTTGAAATCTTTTAGCTGTCTATTATTAACTATTTATTCTTCATTGCCCAGTTATGTGCTATTGCAGCATGCAACTAGAATTATGGTAGAACTACATGTTGTGATTTTTTTTGTCTAGAGTGTGTTTCTGAGTTGGCACTATGAGAGAAGTGTTCAAATTTCTTATTTCTACCAACTTTTAATGCCAATATGTCAAAGAGGAGTGAACGAATCATCATCATCATCATTGTTGTCTTCATCATCATCATCATCATCATCACCATCACCATCATTACTGTTATCATCATCACCACCATCGTTGTCATTATCATCATCATTGTCATCATCAACATCACTGCCATCATACTCATCACTCCTGTTGTCAATGTAAGCAAACAGTGCTACACATGATATTAGACCTGCAAGAGATAGCAACCAAACTCGACTTCTCTCACAAACAAGAATACTAAAAATGATGAACCTGACCGCTCACAAAAATTAAGTAACAAAACCAGAAAAATAATCCAGAATCCTTGTCTGGTACCAGATCAATTCTAATCAGTTCGTGCCAGTCATGAGGCCAAGCATCCCTGATGGTTTCATTTGAATCCATCCAGTGGTTCTTGAGATATCTTGTCCATGGACAAACAAACAAACAAACAAACATGACTGAAAATAATACCACCGCCTTAGCGAAGGCGGAGGTAAAAATCAGGTATCTGGAAATAAAATTTAGTTTTTTAGAGCAAAAGTCCCCAAAAGATCTCACGCTAATGTTGGCTCAATCATAGAGACTCAAGCTTATTGCTTAGTTTTGGTCTGTAGTTGTATTAACTCCTTGACGCTGATATTACCTGAAGAATGTGAGACACTGCTCCAGTTTTTTTATCTAATGAGGCCTTACAAACACACAAGCACCAACGAGCTCGCATCTATTTACGTTCACCGTTACAATATCATAGCATCGTACATTTACGTCTACCGGTTTATGAAAACGAATTATGTAAAGCTATTTATCATAATATGATATGCACAAGTAATTCTGCTCAAGTTCAAAAAATAGCTTGCGTGTGGTGCAACTCAAAACAGTATTATGCATGTAAAGTATCCGCATGTCATTGGTCTACTGCTAGTCTCATGACTTGAACATAACCTGAAATAGCTAAGATAATGCACAGGATGGTGAGCACGTGCACCTCAAGAGATAAAGTACACGATAGAAAACATAAACACACATCAGCCGCTAAAAAGTCAGTGATAGATGAAGGGCAGCTCTACATCGTATATTTATGTTAACCATGGGTAGGCAAGCAAAAGTGTGATCGCATATTTGCATCAACCATTGTCAATGGGTTAAATAGATGAGAAATAAATCTTTCCCTAAGTGGGATACTGATCTGTTCCAAGTAATGCAAGCTGGAGTTTCATTTTCAATAACTGGAGTGATGCTGGACTGCTCCCCATCACATGTCATTTAGGCACAACTTTTCAGCACATTACTGTGACAAGCACTGATAGAATATGCATTAGTAGATCCAGAGCACGCTTCCATTGGCTTTTCCAACAATTCAACATTGTAGCATTTACTTGTCAGTTTCCTCTGGTACTTGGTCTTCCAGATTATACTTCCAGGTATACCGATTTCTTTACTACCCACAAGGGGCTAAACACAGAAAGGACAAAAAAGGACAGACAAACGGATTAAGTCGATTATATCGACCCCAGTGCGTAACTGGTACTTATTTAATCAACCCCGAAAGGATGAAAGGCAAAATCGACCTTGGCGGAACTTGATCTCAGAACGTAACGGCAGATGAAATATGGCTACGCATTTCGTCCAGCGTGCTAACGTTTCTGCCAGCTCACTACCTTCCAGATATACCTTCAGTTTAAATGGTATAAATTTGATTGTTGAGAAAGATGATACAAGCTTAATGATGATGAGTATCAGTTATTTTAACATAATTCACTTTGGCACATATTTACTGTTTGGATTAAACTGTCTTAGCAAAACTTCTCTGAATGTAGACAGCCATCCAAGTAAAGTTTGTTACGCTGACAAGAAATGCTGGGAATTAAATAGTCTTTAATGAGGTATCAAGTTGGTTGCAGTGTGAAAGAGGAATTTAATTGTATGAAGTAATTCCTTTTAAATGTCACTGCCTTTGTTTAATGGCAACTTTCTTGAATAAAAAAATAAGATTATGGTTCTCTCTAAGAAGATTTGTTTAGGATTTCTACATGACTGCTCCCAGTAAGATGACATGATTGCCACAAAAATGAAACATCTCATAATATAAATCTTCATTCAGAGTGAATTGAAGCTGGAGCAGTAAATATGCAGAATATATTTTGATGGCAGTGAAATACTGTAGGCATTGTCATATCTGAACATTCAGATCCAAAAGCGGACTAGGTAGAGAACCTTTGAAGTTGATGCTGACATACTTCAATGGTTAAATACACTTAATAAGTTTAGCATGAAGGGGATCAAAACCACAGGGTTCTAATTCTTAGTATGATCATTATCATTTTTTTTTTTAAATTATATTTTAAATTTAAAATGCTAAGTTCTTAGATCTGACAGAGTACCATAATCACGTCATTTCAGAACAATGCAAGTGTTTATGTAAATCTGTGATTCTAAGAGATGTTATAGAAGAACATCCGGTAGAGTATCAGCAGCTGAATTTCTTTGTTAGGTGTGTGTTGAATATCATAATTAAAGAGTGATAATTCTATGCACATGCACCAATGAAGAATCTTATTCATTTTTCCACCTCTTTTGTTATTAACTATAAATGAGATCACTTGTTGATCAGTGTATTATATAAAATTGCCTGAAAGCTAAAATGTTTTCTATTTTCTTACACTTTCTATTGGTGGCTGTAACTTCCTTTTCAAATGATGAGAAATTTTATTCAGAGTGATGAAGAATTTTTGAGAAGAGAGCAACGCCCACAATTTTAGTTGCAGAAACCTCAGTTTCAATATACAGGTGTGAGAGAGAGCCATTAACAATTGCAGCTCTAAGCAAATGAATAGCATCTATTTGTCTCTTTTACAGTGTAAAAGCAGGATTTAGCAAGGGTTGAATTAGTTCCAAGAAAGAAGACACATTTAAATTAATAAGCAAACCTTGTGGTTGTTCCACATTGTTTGGTTCCAGGTAATAAATGAGAGGTTTAAGACTTTATAGGTCACGTTGCAAAGAATTAATTTCTATTTTGTATCCCAGGTAACAAATGCATGCTTGGGGGAGAAGACATTTACCTTTGTTCAATGGAATGTTGAGTTTCTTAGAAAATGAAATAAATTTAGCCAAGTTCTCATTGAGTTCCTCAATGATTTTGCCAATGACAATAACATTGTCAAAGGCGTGAAATTCTTTGATTGCATTGTCAGTAACTATACCATTTGTCACACTTTGAAAACTGCGAATAGCATAAGTCACACAAAAGGTAACCTTATAAGCTAAAACAAGTATCCATCAACTTCAGATGTAGAATATATCTTAGTGTCATTCTGGAGTAGAATTTGATGATGTGCTGCTTTCAGAATCAATTTCCAATGGAATTTATAAGAAAATAGAACTCACATGATCTTCAATATCAGGAAGTACATAAACATCCAGAAAGCAGTAATTTACCATTAGTTGATAGCAAGACAGTGTTAGCCATTATTTCTTATTACTCACCACAGAGAGACGGCAGGTGTAGTAATATTATCATTAAGAAGTTATTTAAACTTTCTTAATAAATATTTCATGAAGAGTAAAAAAGCAGCAAAATTTTATAGGAATTGGTTTCAAGTCTTTGTATATGAAGAAATATGAGAAGAGGTCACTGACGTAAGAACAAGACAACCAATAGTAAGATTTTTGTTAAAGATCCTCCAAGATTCAATGCAACAATGCTGTGGTAATCAAAGAAGTGGTGTGCCAGAATTATAGAGAAACACAGTAAATAAAACACTTTAATCCACCTTTGATTGCAAAAATCCACACAAGAAGAAATTTGAAATTTAGATGAAAAATTAGATTGAGTTGGCAATCCTATTCAAAGACAGCACCAAGATGTTGGGAGTGAGAGCCTCTTGCAAACAACCTCATCTATGAAACTGAATGCACCACCTGAACTGAGTATAACACCAACACATTGGATGGCAGTATATATACTGACAATGGCTGTTTCAAATGTGATTATTTGATATCCCTTTGCTGTAGTGACTCTTTTGATCAACATCTTTATGAAAAATATCAAACTTTTGGGTAAGTTTTAGTCTTTGTTATACAAATAGAGTAGTCATAACAGAAACTAGCACAAAAATAGCTTCCTTGTTAGAAGGTAGGACCACTGGTAATTCTCTGCATTTCTTTGAATAAATTCCAGAGAATAAGTTTCTAGTGATTACCAGCTCCAAATTCAATGAGGTATTCTCGAGGAATCTCTATTAAATATGGTCACTGGTAACCTTTTTCTTTTTTTTTTCTAGCAGCTTCAAGAGAAAAAGCTTTAACCCTTTCATTACTGTATTTATTTTGAGATGCTCTGTGTTTCTCTCAGTTTTTTTAGATATAACAAAGAATTTAGTAAAATAACTTAGTTATCATTAAGCTGGTGATAGGAACATTAATTGTGACTAAAGGTTTGGTGGAAGATTTTAATTCAAAACTTATGAAAACAAGACATTTGTACTACAGAGCCAGAGCCGGTTTCAGGCGGGTCACTAATAAAAGGGTTAATGATTGCCTGTTCCAAATCCTGTAAATTATTCTCAGGGAGTTTTTGTGGACTACAATGAGTAAGAAATCCTAGAAATACAGGAATTTCTAAAGCATTTTTCTTTATATATATCGGTAATTACAACTTGAAATATCTGTGCCTGAAGAGGGTGTATAGGAATTTCCTAAAAGTTTCCCAGTATTCACTTGGTTATTGTCATCATGAATGTAACTAAAATCTGCAAAGATTACATTTAATAGGGATATGATCAAAGATAATTTATACAGTAATGTAGTCAATAGAATCAGTGATACAGCTGAAGACTGAAAGTGAGATAAATT
>NC_043005.1:97842906-97855406 GCF_006345805.1 Octopus sinensis | reverse complement strand
TTGTCAAGTTGTTTAGTGAAGTGACAATTGACACTTGGCGAACTGCTGTCCACTGAGGCTGTATTAATAACAATGCCTGGGTGAAGATAGTCTCCAGCCTTGTGTCCTGATTAAGCAGTCACATAAGGTGCATGCATGAGTTGGTTCTATTCCTGTTGAATTGTGGCATATATGTAAGAATGTATATAGGTAGGTATGTAGAGAGGTAGCTAATATATTTATGTATATGTGTGTGTGTATACACAAACACACACACACAAGCACATATATATATATATATACATATGTATGTATTATATTAGAGGGGAAAGGGACAACAAAAGCCAAGGCTGGCTGAGTATCTCTAGTCATTTAGAATAATTCAACTAAGGTAAGGTAAGTCTTACAGCTTCACCTTACCCTTAACCTAATTAAATTATTCTAAATGACTTGAGATACTCTTCCAGCCTTGGATTTTGTTGTCCTTTTTCCTCAGATATAATATATACCTGTTAACATGGAAGCCTAATACGGATCCCTGGCTCCAGCCTGGGCTGTGAACTTAGAACCTAATGGATGACCAATTATAGCATTTACTCAGCGTACTTTTACGTTTAAATTACCAGTGAACTAAACCCCTCATATTCACATATGTATGTGTGTGTGTGTGTATTTCTGTGTGTGTGCATGCATGTGTCTGTCTGTCTGTCTGTATGTCTGTCTGTCTGTATGTCTGTCTGTATGTCTGTCTGTATGTCTGTCTGTTTGCCTGTCTGTCTGTCTTACAGTATGAATATCAGAGACTTATAGTGTTCCAGGTTGCCAGACTGTGTATTAGAGAGAATCAAGATGTCGTGGGCAAGAAATGTGCATGGACAGATAATGGTACACTTGCTCTTAGTGGTCCTGAAAATAAAAGAGGCATGGAAGAGCTACTATGAAAGATTATGAAATGCGGAGAATGGATGGGAGAAAGGGAGTCTTACTCTTGTGAACTCAGTAGAGGGACCAGCGATCCTAATTGACAGCAACATAATAGATAAGGCAATTAAAATTATAAAGATAGGGAAGGTCCATCGGGAGTCACTGTAGAGGTACTTAAGATATCTGGTAGCGTTGGATACAGTCTTGTTACCTGTATAGTTAATCAGGTTATTCAGGAAAGTATAATCCCTAATGACTGTTAAAGCAGCATTATAGTCAACTGCTATAAGGGCAAGGGTAATACCTTAGCTAGAAGTAATTATAAAGACATCTAGTTGCTGGACCAGGTGATGAAAGCGTGGGGTGAGTTATAGCCCAATTGATTAGGAACAGAATTAGACCTGATGAAATGTACTTTGGCTTTCTCCTGTCCTGGGAAGAAGCACCACACATGCTATTTTCATAGTCAGGCAACTGCAAAAGAAGTATTTAGTTAAGAAGAAACCATTGTACTTGACATGTATTGATTTAGAGAAAGCCTTCAACAGAGTACCTCACTCTGTGATATAGTGATCCCTGAAGAAGCTAGGAATAAACGAATAGTTTGTGAAAGCAGTACAGGCCATGTAGAGGGTGTTGTTAGTAAGGTAAGAGTTGGCCATGGGAATAGTGAGGAATTTATCATACAAGTAGTTGTTTACCAATGTTCAGCCTCCTCCTATTCATCCTCATCCTCCAGGCCATAACAGAAGAATTTAAGACTGAAGTCCGTGGGAACCAGTATATGCTGATGATCTTGCTCTCATAGCAGAATCTGTGACAGAATTAAAAAAGAAATTCCAAGAGTGGAAAGAGAACCTGGAATCAAAGTGAACTTAGTAAGGACCAAGGTCCTAGTAAGTATGAATTCAGATAAGACCCTTCGCCCTTCTGGTAAATGGCCCAGCTCACTATGTAGAAAGGGTTTAGGCCAAAATTCTATTTGGTGCATGCAGTGCAAGCTATGGACACATAAGAGATGAGGTGGACTAGTAGGAATGTTGATAGAGAAAGTAGTGTTTGTATCTGAATGTGGCCAATGCCAGAGCCGTCTGACTGGCTCCCAGACCAGTAGCACGTAAAAAGCACCTACTACACTCTCAGAGTGGTTGGCATTAGGAAGAGCATCCAGCTGTAGAAACATAGCCAGATCAGATTCGAGCCTGGTGAGGCCTCCTGGCTTGCCAGTCCCCAGTCAAACCATCCAACCCATGTCAGCATGGAAAATGGACATTAAACAGTGATGATGATGATATATATATATATATATATATATATATCAGTGGCGACTTCAGCACTTGGGCTGTTTGGGCTTAGCCCGTGTATAAATTTAGTTAAGTGAACGTGTATTTGCAAGCTGATTTAATTTTTGCCAACATTGACTTCAAGTATGTAATTGCAGCCCATAATTCAGGCTCCTTTTATTGAGCCTGGTCGCAGTTCATTTATTTTCATTCAGTATCTGGTGGTCGTCTTCAAGGTGCCCTGTGCCAAAAAATATCATTCGTAGCAGACGTTCTCGCGACATTGCTCACATGTGCCTGACTCCGGCTCAGAAGGTACCAGCCTGAGTTGTTATCCATAATCATAAAAATTAAAAGTAGCTCAAATTCAATGTTTTCATGAAACAATAAATTTTTATAGAGACTAGGGTTAAAATTCCAATCTATGGAAAGTTTCCATTCTACAATATTCTTAAAGGAACAAAAAATTACCCAGCAACTCTGGCTAAAATGAACGAGCCTGGTAGGTGTAAAAGTCTAACTGGCATCTCTTGTCAAGAGTACAGGCAACAGTCAGATCACTGATGTTTGTTGTTGACTCAGCTGTTGTTATTTGATTGCTGTTATTCTGTATGTTTGAGTCTAAAAATCAGTTGTGTTTTGCAGGGTTGCTTTATTTTTGCCCTTTACTTTGAAATGAAGAAAGACGTAGCACTAGATATAAAGTATAAGCCATTTGGGGCTAGAAATATTGCGGAAAAATGTGAAATTCTTCGAGCAGGCATGTGTCTTATTTATGCAAAATCTATGATAAGCCCAAGTGATGCTGATGACCTGGAGTTGCCTATATATATGTATATCATATGTACATACAGACATGCATAAATACATATATACATATTTCATTTAATATACGCAAGTTACAAAAGAGCTACTAATTGTTTTATACTTTAGAGAGACAATAATTTGACTGGCTTATATAACATGCCATGTATTTCCAAGAAATATTTTAGGCTCAATGCATATTGTTAGATGTATTTAAAAACCAGGACACTAACCTCGGAGAAAACATGAGAAAAATAATATGAAAAAGGTTGATGAAAAAGTTAAATGAGAAAAGAGTACTTGCTGATGTAGAATAATATTACTGAGAGTAGGCCAAAGTCTGTGAGATAACTACTCAATCCAGAGTGGCTGATGTCCTCCAGTTCAACAAAAGAAACTTGTCTATGTGTTTGCATTTGCTAAAAATTTCAGATCTGGAATTAAGTAGTGTGGTGGAATTTCTGGATCTAAAATGAATGTGCAATCTTTCTGCTATGCATAACTTACATCTTTTTGATTCATTTATATATAGTGAAGATTTATCCACAATTCTCTAATTGATTGTATGTAATGTGCAGTTGGTCTCTATAGATAACTAGCCAATTTAGTAGCTTTGTCTTTATCAATGTGTCAGAAAGAAGACTGGAGGTTTACGATGATGATGATGATGATGATGATGATGATGATGATGATGATGATGATGATGATGATAATGGTGGTGGTGGTGGTGGTGATCATCATCATCATCGGCATCATTATCATTATCCTCATCATCCTCATCATCAACATCATCCTCATCATCATCATCATCCTCATCATCATCATCGTTGTCGTTGTCGTCATCATCACCATATACTATTTGTGAGTGTGTGTGTGTGTTCAATATATATTTTTGAACCTTATTGAGTTCTCATCAGAGATGTCTACATAACTTGACCCAATCCCACAGAAATAAGCTGCCGATTTATTTATATACACAAGAAAGATCCCACTAGCTGCAGAAAACTGGAGCCACTAATTTGCATACTATGAGCATTTGACACTTTATTTGATATCAACAACCTATCAGCAAGGATTTCAATCCATACGGCATCAAGGTGTGATATAAAATAGGTAAACCTACATATATACACACACACACATACACACACGCACATACATACATGCATACATACATACATATATGCATATGCATATGCATTCATACATACATACATACGTGTATATATATATATGTATATATATATATATATAAGGTTAATCCAAACGGGAAAACAGAAAAAACAACAACACGTGGAACAATTAAAGTATTATTATTAGGCGCTCAGGAAAGAGGGAAGAAGGAGGGTATGACGTTTCGAGCGGAGTTCTTCGTCGGAAACATAAGAGAAGGAAGAAAGAAAGATCCCGAGGTGGGCGAACAGAGGGAAAAAAAGCACACAAATATACATATATACCACATATATACATATATATATATATATATATATGTATATATACATATATATTATATATATATATTATATATATATACATATATATACATATATATATACATATATATATACATATATATATACATATATATTATATATATTATATATATAATATATATATATATATATATATATATTTATATGTACATATAATTCTATAGTTCATCTTAATTATATATCGTTGTCTCATGTCTTGTGTTAAATATATATTTAATCTTAAAGCTTGCCCCTAATTTTATTTTATTTATCGATCAGTCTCACGCCTCGTAGATATAGAATAAATGTATTTATAATTTTAGCTCCTTATCGTCCACGCTTCTCCCATAGGTTAGGCAAAATTTAGGTATTTATTTATAGCTACTAATAACTATTTCTCTCCCAAGGAAGGAAGAAGGAAGAAATGGCTGCGCCCGGTTTTCGCGGTGCACCCGCCCTCCCACCCCCACCACCGGTACAGGAAGTCCTAAATTTTTCTCATCCTTGTCTCCCTTATACACTCAAAGTCTTACGCCACCCCCAACACTTGCCTCAACAGGTCTTCACAAGTGTCATAAGAGGGAAGGTATGCACAGGTGGACTGACTACGTCGCCGGGTCTTCGGATGGTGTCTTTATGTGCCACCGGCACAGGTGCCAGATGAGGCTGGCGAACGGCCACGATCGGATGGTGTTTGTTGTGCCCACAGCACGGAGGCCAGTCGATGCGGTACTGGTTACGGCCACGTTTGGGTGGTTTTTGTGTGTGCCACCGGCACTGGTACCACAAAGAATACAATTCCACTGATGTTCATCTATTTTGATTTGTTTTGATTTGATTTGATTTCACTTGCCTCAACAGGTCTTCATAAGTGTCACAAGAAGGAAGGTATGCACAGGACTGACTACGTCCCAGGTCGGGGCCACGGGTTATGGCCTGACTAGTCTTGCCGGGTCTTCTCATGCACAGCATACTTCCATAGGTCTCGGTCTCTAGACATTTCCTTAGTGAGACCTAAAGTTCGAAGGTCGTGCTTCACCACCTCGTCCCAGGTTTTCCTGGGTCTACCTCTTCCACAGGTTCCCTCCACTGCTAGGGTGTAGCACTTTTGCACACAACTATCTTCAGCCTTTCTTGTCACATGACCATACCAGCGCAGCCGTCTCTCTTGCACGCCACAACTGACGCTTCTTAGGTTCAGCTTTTCTCTCAAGGAGCTTACACTCTGACGATTATGAACACTGACATTACACATCCATCGGAGCATACTGGCTTCATTTCTTGCGAGCTTACGCATATCCTCAGCAGTCACGGCCCATGTTTCACTACCATGTAGCATGGCTGTACGTACACATGCATCATACAGTCTGCCTTTTACTCTGAGCGAGAGGCCTTTTGTCACCAGCAGGGGTAAGAGCTCTCTAAACTTTGCCCAGGCTATTCTTACTCTAGCAGTTACACTTTCAGCACACCCACCCCCGCTACTGACTTGGTCTCCTAGGTAGCGGAAGCTATCAACTACTTCTAGTTTGTCTCCCTGGAACGTGGCAGAAGTTGGTCTCTGCATATTTCCAGTGTGTTATTGCTCCTGAGCATTTGCCACAGACAAAACTATTTTCCTAGTTAGCCTTCCTTTGACATTGCTGCACCTCTTATGTGTCCATAGCTTACACTTGGTGCATCTTATAGAGTTTCTACCTACACACTTTTTTACAGATCGAGCAGGGCCATCTACCTGAAGGCGTTTGTGATTGATCTACCTTCCTACTTATTAGAACTTTGGTTTTGGCTAGGTTGATTCTAAGGCCCTTCGATTCTAATCCTTGTTTCCACACCTGGAAACTTCTCCTCCAGATCTGATAGTGACTCAGCAATTAGAGCAAGGTCATCAGCATAGAGGAGCTCCCAGGGGCAACCTGTCTTGAATTCCTCCGTTATTGCCTGGAGGACTATGATAAATAGGAGGGGACTGAGGACTGAACCTGGGTGGACCCCAACCTCTACCCGGAATTCTTCACTGTACTCGTTGCCCACCCTCACCTTACTAGCAGCGTCTCTGTACATGGCTTGCACAGCTCTCACCAACCATTCTTCTATCCCTAGTTTCCTCATTGACCACCAGATAAGGGACCGGGGGACCCTGTCAAAGGCTTTCTCCAAGTCAACAAAAGCCAGGTACAAGGGCTTATCTTTGGCTAGGTATTTCTCCTGCAGCTGTCTTACCAGGAATATAGCATCAGTAGTACTTTTCCCTGGCACAAACCCAAACTGCATATCATCTAAGGTAACTCTCTCTCTAATTAGTTGGGCTACAACCCTCTCCGTAACCTTCATTACCTGATCCAGCAGCTTGATGCCCCTGTAGTTATTTGTCTCTAGGGCGTCGCCTTTACCTTTGTAGCAGTTGACTATTATGCTGCTACACCAGTCATTGGGTATGACCCCCTCGTGTATCACCTGGTTAACTATACGGGTGACTAAGCTATAGCCGACACCACCAGATATTTTGAGCATCTCTGCAGTAATTCCTGATGGGCCTGGGGCTTCCCTGTTTTCATGCTTCTAATTGCCTTATCTACTAAGGAACTGTTAACTCGGATTGCTGGTCCCTCTGTTGGGTCGACATTCGGCAGACTCTCTTTATCCCATTCATTTTCTTCATTCAGCAACCTATCATAGTGGCGTCTCCAAGTCTCTCTCTTTGCACCCTCATTAAGTGCAAGTGAACCGTCCTCCTTGCGAACACATTTCTCTCCTACCACGTCACGATTCTCTCTCACACACTGTCTTGCAACACGAAATACCTCAAGTCTTTCATCCTCACGACGCAGGACATTGGCAAATTTTTCTTTCTCTGCTTCCCCTCTGGCTAGATAGACCTGTCTCCTGGCTTCCCTTCTGGCAGACTGATACACTTCCTGCTACCACCGTTCTTCCAGGCCTTCCAAGCCTGTTTCTTTTGTCTAATAGCCCTGTCAACAATATTGTTCCACCACCACGTTATTTTGGGTCTTAAGGGGACTTTGCACCAGCCACAGATCTGGTCAGCGGCTTTCAGCAGGTTGTCCCTCAGAAGCGTCCAGTTGTCTTCTACCCCATGCGTAGCTATACTCCCTTCCATTTCGTCTAAAGCTTCAAATAACATATCTCTAAATCTCTGTCCATTCGCAGGGTCTTTAAGCTTCCAGACCCTTCTTCTCCATGTTGGTCGTCTTCTAGTCGCCCTCTTAGTCCTGATCCTAAAGTCACTAACTACCAGTCTATGTTGTGGGGTGCATTCTTCACTTGGGAAGGTTTTGGCATTTATAAGCAGCCATCTTTCCCTTTTTCTGGCAAGGATGTAGTCGATTTGGCTAGTATGCCGGCCCGATCGGTAGGTGACCAGGTGGCTTGTCGGTTCCTGAAGTTAGTGTTGCAAATCATAAGACTATTCGCATCGCAGAACTCCAGCAGCCTGGTTCCCTCCTCGTTGCGGGAACCATAACCGTAGCCTCCATGCACGCCATGGAAGCCCCAGCACGTCGTCCAACATGCCCATTGAAGTCACCAGCCACAAAGAGAAGGTCTCTGTCGTTCGTCAATGATGTGGTCTGCAGTAGGGTGTCATAGAAACAGTCTTTCTGTCCATCAGGTAGCCCTGGCTGAGGGGCATAGGCCGATATAATAGTTGCTAAACTATGGTGGAGCACTAATCTAATCTTAATTATTCTGTCACTTACTCTGACTACCTCGATTACCTTATCTACCCATTGTCCACCTGTGCATACCTTCCCTCTTATGACACTTGTGAAGACCTGTTGAGGCAAGTGTGTGACACTTGTGAAGACCTGTTGAGGCAAGTGAAAATCAAACCAAATCAAAATAGATGAATATCAATGGAATTTGTATCTTTGTGGTTCCAGTACCGGTGGCACACAAGAAAACCATCCGAAGTGGCCGTAGCTGGTGTACCGCATCGACTGGCCTCCGTGCTGTGGGCACAACAAACACCATCTGATCGTGGCCGTTCGCCAGCCTCACCTGGCACCTGTGTCGGTGGCACATAAAAACACCATCCAAAGACCCGGCGACGTAGTCAGTCCACCTGTGCATACCTTCCCTCTTATGACACTTGTGAAGACCTGTTGAGGCAGAGGCAAGTGTGACACTTTGTGAAGACCTGTTGAGGCAGAGGCAAGTGTGTGACACTTGTGGAGACCTGTTGAGGCAAGTGTGTGACACGCGTGACACTTGTGAAGACCTGTTGAGGCAAGTGAAAATCAAACCAAATCAAAATAGATGAACATCAATGGAATTTGTATCTTTGTGGTTCCAGTACCGGTGGCACACAAGAAAACCATCCGATCGTGGCCGTTCGCCAGCCACATCTGGCACCTGTGTCGGTGGCACATAAAGACACCATCCGAAGACCCGGCGACGTAGACAGTCCACCTGTGCATACCTTCCTTCTTGTGACACTTGTGAAGACCTGTTGAGGCAAGTGACACTTGTGAAGACCTGTTGAGGCAAGTGAAAATCAAATCAAATCAAAACAAATCAAAATAGATGAACATAAATGGAATTTGTATCTTGTGGTACCAGTGCCGGTGGCACACAAGAAAATCATCCGAACGTGGCCGTAGCCAGTACCGCATAGACTGGCCTCCGTGCTTTGGGGACGTAACAAACACCATCCGATCGTGGCCGTCCGCCAGCCTCATCTGGCACCTGTGTCGGTGGCACATAAAAACACCATCCGAGCGTGGCCGTCTGCCAGCCTCGTCTGGCACCTGCCAGCCTCATCTGGCACCTGTGTCGGTGGCACATAAAAACACCATCCGAGCGTGGCCGTCTGCCAGCCTCGTCTGGCACCTGTGTTGGTGGCACATAAAAACACCATCCGAGCGTGGCCGTTCGCCAGCCTCGTCTGGCACCTGTGTCGGTGGCACATAAAATCACCCACTACACTCTCGGAGAGTGGTTGGCGTTAGGAAGGGCATCCAGCTGTAGAAACACTGCAGATCTGACTGGCCTGGTGCAGCCTTCGGGCTCCCCAGACCAGTTGAACCGTCAACCCATGCTAGCATGGAAAACGGACGCTAAATGATGATGATGATGATGAGATGATGATATATAGTATATATATATATACATATATATACATATATATATACATATATATATACATATATATATACATATATATATATATATATATATATATATATATATATATATACATATATATACATATATATCATCATCATCATCATCATATATATACATATATATATATATATTTATTATATATATATATATATATATATATATATATATATATATATACACACACACACACATTAGACATTCCTACGTAAGTGCAGATAGGCATATAATCTTTAACTCTTCTCTAATCTCTCCGTCTACCAATTCTACTTTATATAAACCCATCACATCTTTGTATGTTTATAACGGGGAAAAAAAATCCACCAATGAAATTGCAAATCAGATTTCATTTGAAGTGGCTTCTGCTGAATTTGTGACAAAACCAGTGTAAATTTGCATATATTTCTGCTCCACTGCTTATGTTCCATATTTAGATATATGAAAGTATCTGTGAATCAGAAATAAGTTAGAAATAAATTATAGTTATAAAAAAAAACAGCACAAAAAAAAAAAAAAATTGTGATGGTAAATGTTGGTAAAATCTGTCCATATATGGTTTAAAATATAGATAAGTGCAAAAAAAAAATGATTGCTTACAAGAATGTGCCATCAAATTAGTTTGCATGTTTCATTTACAGAGAGAAGAAACCACAAGCAGCAGCAGCAGCAGCAACAACAACAGCAATGAGAATAAGAAGAAGAAGCAGAAGAAATAGTAACAAAACAATCAATAATAACAACAGCATAAAAGAAAATTTAACAAAACAGTTATGTATGAGAAAGATCAGGTTAGTTGACATTTGACAATAAATCATGCGTGACCTTTGGAATATTTCATGTAGTGTGTTTGTGTGTGTGCGTGCGTGTGTGTGTGTGTGTGTTTGTATGTATGTATGTGTGTGTGTGTACATATGTGTGTATGTTTGTGTGTGTGTATATATATATATACACACACACACACACAGACACACATATATGAATATGTGTGTGTATTTGTGTATGTGTGTGTGTATATGCATATATATATGTATGTGTGCATATATGTATATATATATATATATATGCATGTGTATGTATATATATATATTCATACATACATACATACGCATGTATATATATTAGCATTTTGACTTCATTGCTTCAGAAAATAAAGGGTGGAGTGAAAACACCCATGCTAATGAGGGTTTTTTTTAATATTTTTTCTCAGAGAAATGTTTCATTAAGATTTATCTCAAGCATGTTCTCCATACATATTACGATATCATCACTGTATCTGTCATTGCACATTTGTCATTTTCTTATTTGCATTCAACCATCATCACCATCGCCCTGCTTCATATACACACATGTTATTGAAATTGTGTTCATTTCTGTCTCTGTTGACAATTTTAACCTAATAAATATTCTTCTAGATATTTCCCTCATCTTTGAATTTACTCCAATACAAAACAGATATGAAACAAAGCAATTTTTATTTTTAAAGCCTCTTACCATTGGTACAGAATTTTTAATAGAACACATCAGAATTCCCTTTTAGTCACATGCAGCGTTAACTTTGCTCATTATCAGGATAATGGCCAAAATGATGAAGCACCGGATTGAATGTCTTACAGTATTTAGTTCTCTGTGCCTGCATTGAGATTCTGAATTTGGTCAGGATCAGCTCTGTTGTCTGTTTCTTTGAGTTCATTCACCAGATACCAACCTGCTAGAGATCCCTCCCTACTTCTGATTCAAAACTATCCATATTTAAATTAAAACCTTTCACAGTTTTATGTAAACAGCCATTTAAGTGGAGGCACATGGCCTAGTGGTTAGAGCAGCAGTCGAGGGATTGTGGGTTCGAATCTCAGACTGGGCAATGTGTGTGTTTATGTGCGAAACACCTAAGCTCCACACAGCTCCAGCAGAAAGTAATGGCGAACTTCTGCTGACTCTTTCATAACAACTTTCTCTCACTCTTTCCTCCTGCATCTTGTAGCTCACCTGCGACAGACCGGTGCCCCATCCAGGTGGGGAACCTATACTCCAAGGAAATCGGAAACTGGCCCTTATGAGCCAAGCATGGCTTGAGAAGGAACAGACAATCAAACAGCCATTTGCTGTTTTAAAAGCCATATATAATAATGATTTCTCACCCTTGCTGTGTCTAAGGAACCCTCTCCATATCTTATACTAATCACTATGCAGAAGAATCAAATAACAAGAAAAAACAATAACGAAAGAAAAAAACAATAACGAAAGAAAAAACAATTACAACAGCACAGTCCTTCCTTCCCAGAATATTGACTCTCTGGAACTTCCAAGTTGCTCATATCATTCTTGCACATGTTGACTTGCAATGGTGGAGGCACATGGCTAAGTGGTTAGGGTATTCGACACATGATCATAAGACCACAAGTTTGCTACCCAGCAGAGCACTGTGGCCTTCAACAAGACACTTTATTTCACCCAGTCCACTCAGCTGATAAAAATGAGTAGCACCTGTATTTCAAAGAGCAAGTCTTGTCACATTCTATGACACACTGGATTAAGGTTACATGTGTTTGTCGGGTGCTCAGCCACATGTGCATTAATTTCCCAAGCAGGTTGTACCATGGATCAGATCAACTGTTTTGAACTAGATGTATCTATTCATGAATAGATGGAAACTTGAAGTATGTTACTAAGTTAAAATATACAGACAGCATTGAACTATATCTTGAGATAAAAAGAACAGATCTTTTATGCTGTAGATTTTTCCTGCAATCTGACCTGCAATTACAGCTACAGATTGCTGACTAGCAGCAACTCAAGTTGGTTGCTGACAAGGGCACCACTATACATTTGGGGATGAGAAACCTGAAATTTACAGACTACCTCCACAACACTAACTTTTAAGGAGTGAAGAAGG
>NC_043005.1:97787906-97837906 GCF_006345805.1 Octopus sinensis | reverse complement strand
GGATGAAAGGCAAAGTTGACCTTGGTAGAATTTGAACTCAGAACATAAAAGCCAAAATAAAAGCATTTGGTCTGGAATGCTAGCAATTCTGGCAGTTAACCCCTGTTTTAATGATATTAATAACAAGGAGGAGGAGGAGGAATTGAAACCACTATCTCATGGTTTACGAATACAATTATCATCAATATATTTTCTTTGCTCAGCATCTAATACTGGAGATGTATTATAGTATCAGTTGTTCATTACCATTGAACTGAGGTAACACCCCTTATTTTTCAAGCACCCTCTAGAGCATTTGAGCTGTTTCAAGCAGTAATGTTTTCTGCAAGTGATCCACCCATATTGTAATCCCTATTTGTTCAATGTATTTCTCAAGATCTTTAATTACCATTCCTAAGGTTTTGACACTTTTTGGTATTACTATCACCTGTTGCAGTAACAACACCTGTTTAACCTTCCAAGCGAATCTATCATACCTATTGATTCTTTCTCTTCTTTATCACTTACTTAATTGGCGGTTGGACATGCTATAACTATTTATCGCATACCTTGTTGGGAGCTGGACATGCTATATCTATGATCCAACACTGTTTGCTTTCTTTCTCAATTATCATTGTACCTGATTTCCCACTCTCTGTCTCATGGTCACACTGACTTATAAAGTCTCACAAGACCTTTGCATTATTATTTTCAATAATGCCCTTGGGTTTATGTCTGTACCACTTTTCTGCTCTGTCAATTCCATATTTGTTGCAAAATGCCCAATGGACTATCTTTGCCATGTTATCATGCCACCACTTATGTTCTTTCTGGCAATGTGCCATGCATTTTACCCATTATCTCTGCAAATTCTGCATCCATCACTTTCCACTGTGTAGTATACTCTGTGTTTGATGTGTGTAATTAGTTCTTAATTCTTGCTCTTAAGCAGCAAAGATTAAGGCTTCCATTTCCAGTTTTAAATCACTTTTAGCCATTCATAACCACCTTTTTCTCTTTGTCCTATTTTGCAATCTTCAAATTTGCATGAGACTAACCTTCTTACTTCCAACAATGGCAGTCCTGCAGCACTTTTTATGTACAGTATGTGTTGTTTTCTTCTATTCTATTGCTGTGTTTGCTCCCAAACTGTCCTCTTCCTCTCCTTTTTCATGGTACAAACAGTCTGTCTGTATCGCTCTAGTCAACAGCCTTCTTGTATTTCAGTCTAAGCTTAGTGCTTCTATTATCCTCGCGATTACTTCTGCTCCATATCTAAGGAGTGAGACTGCCCATGTTTTGATAGCATCAATCTTATTCCATCCAGTCAATTTCAAATTAAGGGCAAGTCTCTTTAAATTTCCCCATCATTTCCTCCTCCATTGTTTTGTCCATTTCCAGTATCTCCAAGTATTTATAACCCACTTCTATTTGCTACATAACTTCCCTAATAGCATCACTAACTCATCCATGCATTTAGTTTAATTCAAGACTAACATGCCACACATTTTCAATCTAAATTCCATTCTGCTGTCAGCATTATAATCTTTATTGTTGTTGTTGTTGTTGTTATTACTATCATCATTAAGTGAGAGAGCAGTGCATGCCATCAATGTGACACTGGGGTAAAATATACGAAGCCCAGTATACCCATCATGACTACCTGTCTGATAAGGGTACACCAGGCACATGCATCACAACCATATGTGCCTGACATGGTGATCTCATATCAAGATAAACAGTGCATGACCTTGCAGGTGGGGCCCAGTTAGAATTTTCTTCTGGTCGAGTAACCCATCCCACTCAAAAGGTCCCTCAAAAAGGGTTGTTTAAGGATGTTGAAAGAACCACCCATGTTTCCAGAGGTGAATTATTCAAACCCCAAAGAATCCCTCTCAACACATGGCTATGATGCTCCCCCACTACTTCTGCTTCGTGATCAGAGATGCACATATCGTTAGCCACTAAGGGACATGCTCAACTGGTTAAGGTCAAACATCTGACAAGCCAATCTGTGGTATTGAGCAGAATATTTACTGTAGCCCATCTTTTATACCAAGACAAAACAATGTACATGATAACACTTCCAATCAGTTAAGTTCAGAAGCCATGAGAGCCACTGCCTGGTACTGCATCAGAGCATTTATTATTATTATTATTATTATTATTATTCAGTAGTTTTATTTTTATAGCGTGCTTTCACTTCACTACCGAGCACAGCTCTGTGTGCCTTGGGTATGTGCTGTGATTTGTTGTGATGCTCTGATGGTTATTGTATGGAAAGTGTTCTGCGTAGGATGTGTGCAGTGCCTAGTAGTGCAATTTTCTGTATGTTATATGTGTTTGTAAGTCCTGGTGTTTTTGTTATGTATTTGTCTGAATATTTTTTTTATATGCCTAATGCACCTACTATGATAGGAATTGTTTCTGTTTTCAGATTCCACATTCTAGTTACCTCTATTTCCAGGTCTTTGTATTTTGAAAGTTTCTCCATTTCTTTTAGATGCACGTTGTCATCTGCTGGTATTGATACATCAATTAGAAAGCATTTTTTTCTCATGATCTCTGACAACTATATCTGGTCTGTTGGCCTTAATTTCTCTATCTGTGTGTATCGGCATATCCCACAGTATGGTTGCTTCTCGTTTTCTGTGACCTTTTCTGGTGTGTGCCTATACCATCTTTTTTCTGTTGTTATTCCATAATGTTGGCATAGCTTCCAATGTATGTAGGTTCCCAACTCTGTCATGTCTGTGAATATATTCCTCTGAGCCAGGACTGGGCAGCTAGAGATAATATGATTTATTGTTTCTTGTCCATCTTCACATATTCTGCAGTTACTTGTAATATTCTTTTCATTACATGTTTTAGTAATTTCTGGTGGGGAGGCTTTGGTCTTGTGCTGCAATTAAAAATCCCTCTGTTTCTGCTTGAGTCCTGAGCTTCTCAACCATTGCTGGGATTTTTCTTTGTCTATTTCTTTTGCGTTTAGTTTAGTCCAGTATTTACCATGAAGGGGCTTTTCTTGCCATCGTTTTATCATGGTTCGTTGCTGTTCTATTTTTAGTTTGGATTTCATTGTTTTATAGCTTTTGTTGTTTCTTCATCTTCTTCTTCTTCTTCTTCTTTCTTCTCGTGTTTATTAGGTGGCATGATTTCTTGTTTGTATTTGTCAGCTTCCTTAAATACTGAGAACAGTTTTTTGTTTTGCTCGTGTTTTGCCGCTATCTGGATCAGTTTTCTTCCTTCTGAAGTAGATATTTTTGCAGTCCTATGGTGGTTATTTTATAGTAGTTTTCCAGCTGTATAAGGCCTCTACCACCTTCTATACGTTGTATATATAGTCCTTCTATGTCAGATTTTGGGTGATGATCCTAGATCCTGTCATTATTTTCTTGTTTTCCTATCTATTTTGGTCAGTTCATTAGTGTCCAGTTAAGGATATTGTAGCTGTAACTTATAACTGGGACAGCTAAAGTGTTGATACCTATTATCTTTTTTTTAGCATTGAGCTCTGTTTTTAGTATTGATCTAACTCGTCTATAATATTCTTTTTTTTTTCTCTTTCATTTGTGTGTGTTGTGTCTTATCTAGTTCATGGATTCCTAAGTATTTGTAAGTTTGGGTTTGGTCTAATTCTTTTTTTCATTGGTTTTATCTAGTGTGATGTTGTTACTCTTAACTAGTTTTCCTTTTCATGGTTATTGGCGCATTTTTTAATCCAAATTTCATATCTATTTCTTTGGTAAATCCATGAACTGTCTTTAATAGTGTTTCCAGCTGTTTGTCATTGCAGCGTATAGTTTTAGGTCATCCATATATAAAAGGTGGCTGATCGTTTTGCCGTAACATTTATATCCGCATCCAGTTCTATTTAGTATATCAGATAGAGGTGACAGTGCCAAGCAGAAAAGGAGTGGAGAGAGCGTGTCTCCCTGGAATATTCCTCTTCTAATGGGGAGTCTTTGTTTGTTTTCATGAGTCCCTCTTTTGTTTGGAGGTGTAGGACTGTTTGCCATTTATTCATAGAGTGCTCTATGAATTTTATGATTGTTAGTGCTACTTTGTTAATGGCTAGTGTTTCGAGGATCCATGTGTGGGGGGTGCTATCAAACGCCTTTTTGTAGTCAATCCAGGCCATACTGAGGCCTTTCTTCTTTCTGCGGCTGTCTTCAGTTATGGCTTTATTAATCATTAGTTGATCTTTACAGCCATATGAGCCCTTGCGGCATCCTTTCTGCTCTTCTGGGAACAGTTTGTTTTCGTCCAGGTGCTTGTTCAGCCTTTGCGATATCACTGCAGTAAATGCCTTGAACATAGTAGGGAGGCAGGTTATTGGTCTGTAGTTTTCTGGTTTTGCTGTTTCATTTGATTTGGGAATTAAGATGGTTTTCCCCTTCGTGAGCCATTCAGGCATTGTCTCTGGCTCTGCTAGTATGTTGTTAAAGTTTTCAGCCAGCTTTTTGTGCATTCCTGTTAGATATTTCAACTAGAAGTTGGGGATCTTGTCATGCCCAGGTGCCTTCCAGTTGCTTAGTCTTTGCAGTGCCTGGGTGACCTCTTCAGTTGTTATGGGGGTCCAAAGTTGTTCAGATACCGAGTTTGTTATTTTGATACTCCTTTTTTTTGGTTGTTCGTTCGCCGACCATATTTCTCTCCAGAATTCTTCCAATTCTTCTGCCGTTGGTGCTGCAGTGACTTCTATTTTATTTTTTCCCAGTTCTTGGTAGAACTTTTTGGGGTTGGAGTTGAACTTTTTGAACTTTATTATTATTATTATTATTATTATTATTATTATTATTATTATTATTATTAGCATTATAATCATTGCTATTATTATTATTATATGTTTGGATTTATCTATGTATTTGTACAAATTGAGTTCAAGTCTCACCCAGAGACAAGTTAGAAGTTCAAGTTTGTACTAGAAGGTAGCAAGCTGGCTGAATCATTAGCACATCAAGCGAAATGCTTAGTGGCATTTTGTTGTCTTCATGTCCTGAGTTCAAATTCCACCGAGGTTGACTTTACCTTTCATCCTTTCAGAGTCAATAAAATAAGTACCAGTTGATCACTGGTGTCAATGTAATCGACTTACTCTCTCACAGTACATAAAGTGTATGTACTGTGTGGTTCATGTAAAGAGTATGTGCTGTGTGATTTCTGCTATAATACTGGTTGGTATTTATAAAGAGTATGTGTTGTATGATTTGTGTTATAATTCTAGTTGGTATTTATAAAGAGTATGTACTGTGTGATTTATGTAAAGAGTATGTGCTGTGTGATTTCTGCTATAATACTAGTTGGTATTTATAAAGAATATGTGCTGTTTGAGTTGTGTTATTGTACCGGAATGTGATTAGATAGAGTATGTGCTGTGTGATTGTGTCATAGAATTGGGAGGTGAACAGGTTGAATACATGCCCAAAATTGATGTAAGTGGATAAAAAGATGTCTTGTGCTGGGTGTGAGCCATATATAACAGTACTCTTCTTTTTTTATTGTGGTGTGGCTTACATAATTTTGTTTGTGTGTTTATTTTATATACCAAACTCAGTACACCAAATAATATCAATGCTTATTTTACTATTATAACTCACATCTTGCTTATTTCCGCTTCAAAGTTCTTGTACTTTGATAGCATTTCAATTTCTTTCCAAGCAATGTTTTGGTTAGAAGGTATCATTATGTTAATTAGATTGCATAGATTTTTCGTTTCTGTCTTTGATTACGATATGTGACTGTTTGCTTTGATCTCCTTTGCCATTATAGATATACAGACATACCCTAGAGTACAGTAGTCATGTTGTTGTCACATACTAGGATTTCATGTACATTTTTATTACACTTATTCTCAGTTTTCATGTAGAAGTGTCTTGTACACATAATTTAACATATACAGCCAACTACTCTGTCATGTCTGTGAAGATATTTTGTCTTTGCAGTAACTAACTTGCAGCTGGAAAAAAATGTGGCTGATTGTTTCTTTATTTTGAATGCATCGGTAATCTAAGCATGGCTGGGTGGTTAAAGTGTTTGTTTTTCAGCATTGAGATTTGTGGTTTGATACCAACTTTGTAGAATATCTGTGCAAGTGTCTTTTATCAGAGACACAAGTTGATAGGAACTGTGTTAATCTTTATGCTTGAAGTAAACATGTGGGGGGGGGGCTGAGTGTATATGTTTGTGTGCATGTGCATGTGTGTGTGTGTTTGTGTCTGTGTCTTCTTTTATCTTTTACTTGTTCCAGTCATTGGACTGCAACCATGCTGGGGCACTGCCTGGAAGGGCTTTAAGTCGAACGAATCAACCCCCATGCTTATGGGAGGGATCTCTTTTGCTGAACTAATAAATTGCAGGGATATAAACACTGAAAATGAATATGGATGCAGGTGGAGACATGACTATATGGTCAAGGAGTTTGCTTCCCAACTATGTGGTTTAGGGTTCAATCCCACTTGGTAACATCTTGGACAAGTGTCTTGTACTGTAGCTCCAGACTGACCTCAGCCTTGTGAGAGCATTTGGTAGATGGAAACTGATAGATGCTTCTTGAATATAAGAATGTGTATGTGAATGTATGTGTGCATGTGTGTGCATGCGTGTGTGTGTGTGTGCATGTGTGTGTATGTGCGTGTCTGTGCCTGTTGTGTGTGCATGCACTTGTGTCTTGACATCACGTTATGGTTGTAAGCAAAGTGCTACAGTTTATTTGCTTCAGTTCTACCTTGAAGCACCTGCCTGGCCATAGGGAAATATCCACGTTGCTTGGAAACAGGTGAAGGACATCCAGCCATAGGAAATTTGCCTCAACAAATTCTGTCTGACCCATGCGAGCACGGGAAAGTAGACATGATGATGATGACGAAGACGACAATGGTGATGGCAGCAGTGGTAGTGATCAATTATGATGAAGATGACAATGATGATGACAGCAATGGTGGCGGTGGTGGTGGTTGTGGCGGCGGCAGCGGTGGTTGTCATGATGATGATGATGATAATGATGATGATGATGATGATGATGGTGATGATGATGGTTATGATGATGATGATGATGATGATGATGATGACGACGACAATGACAGCAGTGGTGGTAGTGGTGGTGGTGGTGGTGGTGGTGGCAGCGGTGGTTGTCATCATGATGATGATGATGATGATGGTGATGGTGATGATGACGACGACGATGACGACGACGAGACGACGACGATGACGACGACGATGACGACGACGATGACGACGACGATGACGACGACGATGACAGCAGTGGTGGTAGTGGTGGTCGTGGTCGTGGTGGTCGTGGCGGTGGCAGCGGTGGTTGTCATGATGATGATGATGATGATGATGATGGTGATGGTGATGATGATGATGATGATGATGAGGAGGAGGAGGAGGAGGAGGAGGAGGCAGCTTCAAAACTAAGAAAGTTTAGTACCATAGAACTAGAGATGGTCTCAGCTGAGACAGCATCAAAAGAGTTAATGATAAAAAATCTGCTGTTTGTAGCTATTTAAACATGAATCATTTCTCAAACTCTTTCAAAAAGGTTATTGGCATCGTTAGTTCATTTTCAAATATTTAAACACCCATTCTGTCATCAGAAACAATAATTTTACACGTCTTTAATTTGTGATTTTTTTTCCTTTCTTTTCTTTTTTTTTATATTTTCATTTAAAAAAATTTTTTTTGTTAAGGCTGAGAGATAAAAATCTGCAAGATGCCAACTGATTTATAATGAGTTTCTCTCTCAAAATTTATTGTTCTTTCAATATTTATCGAGTTTATTCTTGAATTGGCAGGTTGTCTCTCACTCGACAACCTCCCTTGGTAACCTGTACTAGTTTGTATGTATCAAACATAAGAAAGCTTGCTGCTGCCTTGTAGCTTTGCTGCTGCCTTGCATGGCTTCTTAAAATAACTTACGTAAAATGTTCTGTCAATGATTGATGTGATTCTAAGATATCGTGTGTTTGCTATGGTTGATTTTGTCTCTTATTGTATAGGTCTATATAAAGTACCACTTCTTCTTCTTCTTCTTCTTCTTCTTCTTCTTCTTCTTCTTCTTCTTCTTCTTCTTCTTCTACTTCTTCTTCTTCCTCCTACTTCTTCTTCTTCTTCTTCTCCTTCTTCTCCTTCTTCTCCTTCTTCTTCTTCTTCTTCTTCTTCTTCTTCTTTTCCTTCTTCTTCTCCTCCTCCTCCTCCTTCTTCTTCTTCTTCTTCTCCCCCTCCTCATTCTTCTTTTTCTTCTTCTTCTTCTTCTTCCTCGTCTTCTCCTCCCCCTCCTCCTCCTCATTCTTCTTTTTCTTCTTCTCCTGTGAAACCAAATAAAGTGCCATAAGTCAAGTTATAAACAGCATTTATTATTATTATTATTATTAATATTATTATTATTATTATTATCATTATATTATATTATTATTATTACTATTATTATTATTATCATTATTATTATTTTCAAATGTTGCAATAAATTTGATTCTTTTCCTTTGCACATTTTCTACAAAGATCTTATCATATATATAAAGTATGGTTTCTCAATGGATATTTATAAATTTTATTGTTTCTATAATAACAAGTTTCCACCAGTGCCATATATTCACATCTTACCAAAAACACATTTTACATTATTCCTCTCTACTTCGTGGTTTACACTATTTATAAATACAGCATAATGTTATTTAAACATTTATTTTATAAGATGGTGAAATGTTGTTAAAGTTTACCATCAGATGATTTTCAGTCCAAGAAGCCATTACAGAGTAACAGTAAATTCTTGCCAAAGCTAAGATCACAAAGCTCAAAAGCTAGTTAAACCATATTTTTTTTGTCTGACTTTTAGACATGAGGCAAAGTAATACCCAGAGAGTGAGAGAGAGAGAGAGAGAGAGAGAGAGAGAGTAAGAGAGAGCAAGAGTGAGCGAGAGAAAGGTGTTAGTGGTTAGCAAACCATGTTGCTTATTCTTTTCTTCCTTTGTCATTTCATTTGTGTGTGACTATAATAAATTGTTGCCAAAGAGATTACCCTACTGATGGAGTTATCACTGAGAGGAAGATGATTTCTTGAACCATTGGAGGAATTTTATTTTGATTAAGTGCTTTAAGTCCTGTTTGGACGGATGCTGTACTAAAGAGCTGATAGAATAGATTAACATTTACATATTGTCTCTTTGCCTGGTTTCTGGACACGTCCATTGAGCAGTGAAAATCCATGCCACATTGTGAGTTTATTTCATAAATTGATTGTGATTCTAACTATAGTCTCTGCAGAAGTGAATGGACACTAAATTTGCTGCTTGGATCGCATAACTTTGTATGTAATATGAAATAAATAGCATTTGTTTACTGAAACATACATAGCTTTGATTTGAATTCCCTTTCCCTCAATTAAGATTATTACTATTATTATTATGATTATTATTATTATTATTATTATTATTATTATTGTTATTATTATTATTATTATTAGAGAAGCTCATTGTATGCATTCCCAGATTACACAAGCAAATTCACTGGTAAAATATGTATTTAAAAAATTAATAAATAAATAAATTCATGAATGGATGTTGTTTTCACAGCGATAATGCTCTTCTCAGTACATGAGCCATTCCAGTTAACATGATTTTATTATTATTATTATTATTATTATTATTATTATTATAATTATTATTATTATTATTATTACTGAAGTGGCGAGCTGGTAGGACCATTAGCATGCACACAAAATGCTTAGCAGCATTTAATCTATCTTTACATTCTGAGTTAAAATTCTACAGAAGCCAACTTTGCCCTTCATCGTTTCGGGGTTGATGAAATAAACTACCACTTAAATTCTGGGATCGATATAATCAATCCACTCCCTCTTCCAAAATTTCTGGCCTTGTACCCATTGTTGAAAGGATCCATTATCATCATCATTTAGCATCCATTTTCCATGCCAGAGAGCTGCACTGAACTCCAGTCTGTTTTGGCTAGGGTTTTATGGCTGGATGCCCTTCTTCATGCCAACCACTCCACAGAGTGTACCATGTGCCTTTCACATGCAATGACATATTATTATTATATTCATTTCACTTCTCAGAACTCTCGAGTTTACTTGCTCCAGTTAATTTTTTTTAAGAGTGGAAAACAACACATTGCCATGGGCCTCACAGAGTCTCTTTCCACAATACTTAACATCTCCAATTACCAATCTCAAAGCCCTTGCCGTCCCCAGCAGAACAGTTTTCTGAGCCTGTTCTATTCTCACGTCAATCCCAGTTTCTCCAGCATCTTTCCCAAACCTGGTTCTTAATGCTCTCGATGCCCCTACAACTTCTGAGATGACAGTTACTTCCTTCATTGCCCACATTCATGCAATCTTAACTTTTAGAGGCTTGAACTTTTCAATCTTTTCCAGTTCTATTTCACCCACTCATACATTCCCTAATATACCAATATCTATGATCTTGGTTTCCTTCATCATTTTATCCACCACAACAATGTCTGGTCTCCGACCATCAATTACTGAGTCATAATAGATTGTAAGATCTCATAAGATCTTATACTCATTATTCTCAGTGACCCCTTCTGGATTATGCTCATACCATTTCAATGGTCTTTCAAGACTGTACTTCTCACACAATTTCCAATGAACATTATTAGCTAAGTTATCATACTTCCATTTGTATTTCTTTTGGATCAGTTTGCTACTCCCACTCGCAGTATGTGATACTGTTTCATTATTATTATCATTATTGTTGTTGTTGTTGTTATTCTGAAAGACTCCCAGATAGTTCTTAATTCACGGTTGTTCTTTATTTGAAAGCAGGCAATAACAAATCACCAAAGGTTTCAAGTAGTGCTTTCTCCTGTGACTCAAAGAGACAATACTCTCCTTAGAATGCAAGCTGTACCCACCAATACTGTCTTCTGGATCACCTCAAGCCTGACAGCAGTTCCAGTTGTTTTATATTATTATTATTATTGTTGTTGTTGTTGTTGTTGTTGTTATTATATATTATTATATCTATATATATAAACGGCAAAATGTCTGTCTGTGTGTGTGTCCTTTATACAAATCCACAATTTTTCAGTTAGAAGGCTCGCACTTTCTATGGTCATTCAAAACCGTCCAAGGGTGGTCGTGCATATCTTTACATTTCCCTCAGTCACCCAACAAAGCCATTAAAAAATCAATAGAAGTGACTTATTTGTGAATTTTCTATCCAAAACCCAATCAAAATGCCCGAAACTTGATACACCAATTGAATGCCAGCTAGCTGTATGTGATTGGTCGAAGATTTGGAGAGTACTCGCGTGTATGTGCGCATGCTGTATATGCATGCACTAGCACTATGACCCGGCAACGCTGGGTCATAATGCTAGTTATTATTATGTCCTTCACATTTTTTATTTTCTTTTTTCTCCTCTTTTCTTAAATCTTCTTTAACTGATTAATAATAAAAATAATAATTCTTTATAGGCCACAAGGGCCACAAAAAAAAAACATTTAGAACAATAGAAAGACAGTGGGGATTTAGCTAGAAATATACAGACAATAAAACTAAAAAATTTGCAAAAGAAATCTTAACAAACAAAATCCCCAATAGGGGGACAAATGCCACTCAGAGTCCTCCAGGAAATTCCACAGATCACAAACTACTCTACTCATTGGAAGTACCATGGAACACCTCCATACACTTCATGCATCAACAGTCATTAGATTAGAGCAGACCCATTCACTTGGGTCCTCTTCACTACATTTAACTTTCTTGTCTTTCTCAACTTTCACCTTCCTTTTCGAATGGAATTTTAAAATGCTGAAAAGCTTTTGACTGGGAAGGAAAGTGTTTGTATTTAATCCTTTCAATGCAATCCAGCACACAACCTCTTTTGCCAGAGCCACCAGACAGAGAAAAACTGCTTGTCTTTGCTGATCAAAGGAAAGGTGGCAACATGATCTTCACGATGGGGTCAGCTATATCCGTTCCACACGTGATAGCAGCTGTACAACATAATTCCACAGGTCAACATTAACAACAACAGCAAGGAGGGGGAAAGGAGGGGAAAAGGAGGGGGGGAAGGAGGGGGAGGAGGGTAGGGAGAAGAAGAAGAAGAAGAAGAAGAAGAAGAAGAATTGTAAAAATAACAACAACAACAGCAAGGAGGGGAAGAGGGGGAGGAGGGGGAATGTGGGAGGAGGAGGATGAGGAGAAGAAGGAAGAGGAGAAGAAGAAGAAGAAGAAGAAGAATTGTAAAAATAACAACAACAACAACAACAATAGTAATACAATAACAATTGAAATCACTCTTGATGGTTCCTATTAGCTTTCTATAAAGTGTTAATCCTTACAGTTGCCCAGCAATTATCAATGTGAGAGTCAAACAAACAAAATATAATAATTATTGATAAAACAAAAGTAAACAAAGAATGCAATGAAATCAATGCTAAATGCAAAAATATATATCAAATAAGCAGAAACGTTGTTTTATATATATATATATAGATACACACATACACTCATATAACTACACCCCCCCCACATATATATATATATATATATATATATATGTATATATATATTATATATGTATATATATGTGTGTGTGTGTGACTGTAACTAGAGTACTATGTATTCACACCACTAAGAAAGAGAGAACTTAATCTTGAAGTGTGGAGTAATATTTATTTGGGATATTGAAAAGATCAATATATACCAGTAACTATCAGTTTTATCAATTGACCAATTTTACTGCCAGTGATGTATTACAAGAACTTTTGGATATGTGTGTGTGTGTGTGTGTGTGTGTGTGTGTGTGCGTGTGTGTAAATATGTATATATGTACACATGCACACACACATGTACAGGTGTGTGTGTGTGTGTGTGTATTGTGCATATGTAACCATAACTTACATTCACACATCTGTACACATGCAAAACTATATTGGGAAAACATCGATGCATGCCCGCATGGAAAATGGACTTTGAATGTTAATGATGCTGATGTGTATAAATATAATGTGTGTGTGTGTAATACACACACACACACACACACACACACACCACATATATATATATATATATATACACACACACACACACATATATATACACACATATATCTATATTTATATATATTATGTATATGTATATGTATATATATATATATATATATATATATATATATATATATATATATATATATCTAAACACACATATCTATACAAATATATTATCATTATATATTTATATATGTATATATGTTTATATAATTATATATATATATATGTGTGTGTGTGTGTGTGTGTGTATATTTATATATGAATATATTCATACACGTATTGATGTTCATATATATATATACATACATACATACATACATGTGGAGGCGCAATGGCCTAGTGGTTAGGGCAGCAGACTCGCGGTCGTAGGATCGCGGTTTCGATTCCTAGACCGGGCGTTGTGAGTGTTTATTGAGCGGAAACACCTAAAAGCTCCACGAGGCTCCGGCAGGGGGTGGTGATCCCTGCTGTACTCTTTCACCACTCTTTCTCTTACTCTTTCTTCTGTTGGCCTGCTCGCTTAGCCAGCGGGGTGGCGTCATTCGAAGGCTAAAACAATGCGAACGCATTGTGACCAGTGATGTGTAACAACATCTGATGGACTGGTCGGTCACGTGATGTCACATGATGTCACGTGACATACATACACACACACACACACACACACACACACACACATATATATATATATATAATATATATATATACATATACCAATATATTACCATTATATATAAACATATATATTTATATATATGTTTGCATATATATATATGTATATACATATATAAATACAATAAGAAAATGGAGGAAAAACAACAATGCGAAGTGTGTCTTTGGTGCTAAAAAGCCATTATTTAATTAGTCAAGAAAGGTGAGAGTAAGAGTGAGTTTACAGCTGTTTCTATCAGCAGATCAATAAGCTATTTGCATCTTATATCTTTTTTTATTTGACCTTATTTTATATATCGTTGTCATTGTCGTCATCATCGTCATCATCATCATCATCATCATCATTATTTAACATCCATTGTCCATGTTGTTGTGGATTGGATGGATTGACCAGGGCTAGCAAGCTGAGGGGCTGCGCCAGACTCCTGTCTTATTTGACATGGTTTCTATGGCTGGATACCCTTCCTAATACCAGCCACTCCAAGAGTGTAATGGGTGCTTTTACGTGCCTCTGGATGACTGCCAGTTGCACGACACCAGCATCTACCATGTCTATTTTTCTTGGCATGATGGGTCTTCTTCTCAAGTACAGCATATTGACAATTCCACTTTCCATGCCAGCCTGGGTTGGACGGTTTGACTGAGAACTGGCAAACCAGATGGCTGCACCAGGCTCCAGTCTTGATCTGGCAGAGTTTCTACAGCTGGATGCCCTTCCTAATGCCAACCACTCCAAGAGTGTAGTAGGTGCTTTTACGTGCAACCGGCACGGGGGCCAGTCAGGTGGTACTGGCAACGACTTCGCTTGAATGTTTTTTGCCAATAAGGCAACGCTGGTAACGATCATGCTCGATGGTGCCTTTTACGCGCCACTGGCACAGAAGCCAGTTAGCCACTCTGGCAACGTTCATGTTTGGATGGTGCTCTTTGCATACCGCTAGCATTGATGCCAGTCATCGAATTTGATTTCGGTTTCACTTGCCTCAACAGGTCTTCGCAAGAGCATGACCCAGTTATTTTTATCTCATCATTTTTATCGTTTTATTAATATTGCCAAGCAGCATTTTGTCTATCCTTACATTATAAGTTCAAATTCCACCAAGGTCAACTTTGCCTTTCAAATTCCACCAAGGTCAACTTTGCCTTTCAAATTCCACCAAGGTCAACTTTGCCTTTCATCCTTTTGGGGTCGATAAAATATGTTCCAGTTCAGTACTGAGGTCAATGTAATCAATTCAATTCAATTTCAATTCAATTTTTATTGGCTCAAAAAGCAAAAGCAAGGCCATGTAGGGGGACATGGAGTTACGTACAGGGAGGATGTTCATACAAAGAGTTCAGGCCATTTCTGGTCAAGAGAGACTTTGAACCGAATGGTCGTCGACATCTTCACTATCTCGTCCGGCAGCTTATTCCACGGATCTGCAACCCGGACGGAGAAAGCCCCTCTCCTTCGATTGAGATGAAATCGTTGTAGATAGAGCTTTACGGAGTGACCCCACAGCCCACGCTCTGGAGCAGGAGTGAAGAACAGCTCTTTCGAGAGGGTACACTTTCCGCTTATGATGTTGTAAACAAGAATGAGATCACCACGGCGGTGGCGTTTTTCGAGAGAATAAAGGTCAAGTGTCTTCAGCCTTTCTTCATAAGACAAATGCTTGAGACCAAGAACCATGTGGGTAGCCAGCATCTGGACTCTTTCGAGATGATGTATGTCTTTGAGGAGATAAGGAGAAGAGGCTTGAATCCCATACTCCAATATGGGTCTCACCAAGGTGACATAGAGCGGTAGGAATATGGCTGCTGTGAGCATTCCGAATGACCGTCGAATCAAAAACAGAACTCCGCGTGCTTTGTTGGCAGCATGGACGCATTAGGCCGAAGGCGAAAAGGAAGAATCCAGCAAGCTACCCAGGTCCTTTACCTGGTCGGTCTTCTCCAGCAGCAGACGACCCGGCTTGAAATCAAGTTGAGTTGCACGAGAAGAGCCAACAGGCAGATGACAGCACTTTAACACGTTCAGACACAGGTCTCATTCGTTTGACCATCTCCAAACTTGGTGGAGGCATCGGCGAAGATCATCTATATCACTGCGAGGAGCGACCAGTTTGACATCGTCGGCAAATAGAAGGGCGTGTTGCGTGAGGTTGTCGGGCAAGTCATTGATGAAGACTAAAAACAATAACGGCCCAAGCACTGAATCTTGAGGCACGCCACTGCTCGCACTGGAGACGTCGGACAGCAAGCCATTAACTTGGACTTGGAAGGAGCGATCTGAGAGGAAGGCACCAACCCATCATACAATATCCGGATGGAAACTATATGCTTGAAGCTTGACAAGTAATAGGCGGTGGTTAACCGAGTGAAAAGCTTTGGCAAAGTCCAATAGAACGATGTCAACAGCATCACCATCATCCAGGATACGCGTCACCAATTCTTCCATTACCAGTAAGTTGATCAAGCATGATCTCTTCGGCATGAAACCGTGTTAGGAATCAGAGATAGAGGCTGTGTTTTGGAGGTGGAGCAACATACTTTTCTTAGGGATGGTTTCGAACATCTTGCTGATTATTTAAGTAAGGGAAACTGGTCGGTAGTTAAGCAGGTCTTCGCGGCTCCCATTCTTGAAAATCGGGCAGATTATCACTGTTCTCCAGTCTACAGGTTCAACACCCATCACCAATGACATATTCATTCTCTCCAATTCATTCTCTCCCCCAAACTTGCTGGCCTTGTGCCAAAATTTGAAATTATTATTATTATTATTATTATCATTATTATCATTTATGGTTTCTCTTCATTGTAACTTTATTTCAGCTGCCTTCGTACCGGGCATCCTCCGGAGGCCAAGAGCAACAAGGGCACTTTTGTTTTGCTACGCATGCTAGAATTATCACAACATTCATTCCATTTTAGATGGTGAGTGCTTTCTGTAGTATATGGGCTGAACCCATCAAGGTTATCTTTTGTAGTTCATGGAGATTGGAGTTACCAGGGAGTTGCTTAATATACTTCTCAGCTCCTTTCTTTATCATTCCCAATGCACCAATTACTGTGGTATTATTATTATTATTATTATTATTCAGTAGTTTTATTTTTATAGCGTGCCTTCACTTCACTACCGAGCACAGCTCTGTGTGCCTTGGGTATGTGCTGTGATTTGTTGTGATGCTCTGATGGTTATTGTATAGAAAGTGTTCTGCGTAGGATGTGTGCAGTGCCTAGTAGTGCAATTTTCTGTATGTTATATGTGTTTGTAAGTCCTGGTGTTTTTGTTATGTATTTGTCTGAATATTTTTTTATCATGCCTAATGCACCTACTATGATAGGAATGTTTCTGTTTTCAGATTCCACATTCTAGTTACCTCTATTTCCAGGTCTTTGTATTTTGAGAGTTTCTCCATTTCTTTTAGAGACACGTTGTCATCAGCCGGTATTGATACATCAATTAGAAAGCATTTTTTTTCTTCATGATCTCTGACAACTATATCTGGTCTGTTGGCCTTAATTTCTCTATCTGTGTGTATCGGCATATCCCAGAGTATGGTTGCTTTCTCGTTTTCTGTGACCTTTTCTGGTGTGTGCCTATACCATCTTTTTTCTGTTGTTATTCCATAATGTTGGCATAGCTTCCAATGTATGTAGGTTCCAACTCTGTTATTATTATTATTATTATTATTGAGTGAGCAAGCAGAGCATGCCATCAAAGTGACACTGGGGTAAAATATACGAAGCCCAGTATACCCATCATGACTACCCGTCTGATAAGGGTACACCAGGCACATGCATCACAACCATATGTGCGCGACATGGTGATCTCATATCAAGATAAACAGCACATGACCTTGCAGGTGGAGCCCAGTTAGAATTTTCTTCAGATCAAGTAACCATCCCGCTCAAAAGGTCCCTGAATAAGGGTTATTTAAGGACGTTGAACGAAACACCCATGTTTCCAGAGGTGAATTATTCAAACCCCAAAGAATCCTTCTCAACACATGGCTATGATGCTCCCCCACTACTTCTGCTCGTGATCAGAGATGCACATATCGTCAGCCACTAAGGGACATGCTCAACTGGTTAAGGTCAAACAACTGACAAGCAAATCTGTGGTATTGAGCAGAATATTTGCTGTAGCCCATCTTTTATACCAAGACAAAACAATGTACATGATAACACTTCCAATCAGTTAAGATCAGAAGCCATGAGAGCCACTGCCTGGTACTGCATCAGGGCATTTATTATTATTATTATTATTATTATTATTATTATTATTATTATTATTATTATTATTATTATTATTGAGCGAGAGAGCAGTGCATGCCATCAAAGTGACACTGGGGTACAAATATACAAAGCCCAGTATACCCATCATGACTACCCCTCTGATAAGGGTACACTAGGCACATGCATCACAACCATATGTGCGCGACATGGTGATCTCATATAAAGATAAACAGTGCATGACCTTGCAGATGGAGCCCAGTTAGAATTTTCTTCTGGCTGAGTAACCCATCCCGCTCAAAAGGTCCCTGAATAAGGGTTGTTTAAGGATGTTGAACAAAACACCCATGTTTCCAGAAGTGAATTATTCAAACTCCAAAGAATTCTTTTCAACACATGGTTATGGTGCTCCGCAACTACTTCTGCTCGTGATCAGAGATGCACATATCGTCAGCCACTAAGGGACATGGTCAACTGGTTAAGGTCAAACATCTGACAAACAAATCTGTGATATTGAGCAGAATTATTATTATCATTATTATTATTATTATTATTATTGTTATTATTATTATTATTATTATCATTATTATTATTATTATTATTATTATTATTATTATTATTATTTGCTAGTATGGTCATATGATATATATGGATGAAGGCAGATGTGTAAAGAAGTGCCAGTCTCTAATTGTGGAGGGAACCTGTGGAAGGGTGGACACTTGAAGACATGGGACAAAGTTGTGAAAAATTGCTTTTGATTGTTGAGTTTCATGGAGGTGATGAGAAGTGACCAAAACCTCCGGCAATTAGCTGTGCTTGAGAAAACATGTCAAGCTAAGTGGAATCATGGTCATAACCAGTGCCAGTAACACATAAAAGGCATCCGTACCAGTGACACATAAGAGACACCTGTGCTTATGAAACATAAAAGGGCACCTGTGCCAGGGACACATAAGAGACACCTATGCTAATGACACATAAAAGGCACCTGTGCTTGTGAAACATAAAAGGGCACCTGTGCCAGTGATACATAAAGGGGAACCCATGATGGTGACACATATAAGACATCCAGTACAATCTGTAAAGTGGTTGGCATTAGGAAGGACATCCAACAATAGAAACCAATCCAAAACAGATGACTGGAGCATTGTACAGTTCTCCAGCTCACCACCTCCATTCAAGCCATTCAATTTCTGTCAGCATGAAAACAGACATCTTATTATTGTTATTATTATTACCATTATTATTAAGACAGCAAGCTGGCAGAATCGTGAGCACATCAGGCAAAATATTGAGCGGCATTTCATCCATCTTAACATTCTGAGTTCAAATTCCCCCAAGATTGATTTTGCCTTTCATCTTTTTGGGGTCGATAAATTAAGTACCCGTGAAACATTGGGGTCGATGTAATTGACTTGTTCCTTTCCCAAAAATTCCAGGCCTTGTGTCTATAGTAGAAAGGATTATTATTATTATTATCATTTTGGTTTGGCTCAGGTTCGGTTTTATTCCTGGTAGGAATTAAATGGATAGCAGGTTACTATTTAGGCATCCACAAGTGCTTAGAGCCCTCCTGATAATCGTTGCTGTTTCTAAGAGACAAACTTGCTGTAGGAGCTCTACTGGGCATTCTATTCCAATCTCCTCCAGCCATTTGTCTATAGTTTTGCTTACTGTTTCCAACGAACCAATTATTATAGGCAAAACCTTTACTGTTCACATGTTCCAGAATCTTCCTATTTCAAACTTTTAAGGGATTGTATTTTTTTTACTTCTCTTCCACTTTCTTTATGACCCTGAAATCAAACAGCCGTGATGGGTTAAGTAAGCCACTTCACTTTTCCTTATCAACAATCGTTACATCTGATCTATTATTTTCTAATTTCGTGTCCATTTGAATAGGAATCTAATTTTTCTTGTACACACATGCACACATGCGTAAAGGTATATAATAATAACAACAGCAATAATAGTAATAATAATAATAACTATTATTATTGTTGTTGTTGTTGTTGTTCTTCTTCTTCTTCTTCTTCTTTTCCTTCTTCTTCTCCTTGTTATTATTGTTGTTTTTGTTGTAGTAGTTGTTGTTGTTGTTGTTATTATTATTAATATCATCATCATCATATACCTTTACGCACATGTGCGCGTGTATACAAGAACACATTGCATGTACACACATGCTGACAGGTTTTTAGATACGTGTAGATTGATTTTATTCGTTTATGTGCACTTGTAGACATACATGAGTTCATATTAATGTCTTATATGTATGTATAATTATATGTATAGCACACATGTCTGTACATAATGTTTATGTGCATATATACATGTATATACTTATATACAAACATGTGTATGTATATGTGTATGTGTGTATTCATGTATCTGTATGTGCGTGTGTGTGTGAATATATGGGTGCAAGCACACACTCATGTCTATGTATGTATATATATGTATATATATATATAATATATATGCGTGCATGTGTGTGTGTGTGTGTATAGAAAGAGATAGAGACAATAGACAGACACATAGATGTGTGTGTATATATATATATATATATATATATATATATATATATATATATATATATATATATACATTATATATATATACTTTTGGAAATATGCTGTGCTCGAGAAGACCCATCAAGCCAAATGAGACCATAACCTGTGGCCTATACCAGGAGCATAACCAGCCCACTTATGCATAACTTTTCCTTCTTTGGTCACTAAACCTTGCTTGCAAAGACCTGTTGAGGCAAGTGAAATCAAAATCAAAATCAAAATCATTTTGATGACTGGCATCCGTGCTAGCATGGTGCAAAGAGCACCATACGAGTGTGATTGTTGACATTATTGATGTAAGGGAAACCGGTCGGTAGTTAAGCGGGTCTTGGCGGCTCCCTTTCTTGAAAATTGGGCAGATTATCGCTGTTCTCCAGTCCGCAGGTATAACACCCGTCGGCAATGACATATTGAATAGACGTGTTAAGGGCTCGCAGATGACCGGAGCCAACACTTTGATAACCTGTGGGTGTATGCCGTCAGGGCCGTGACCCTTGTTGACATCGAGGCCTTGAATAACACATTTAACTTCGTCCCGCGTGATGACCAATCGAAGCATTGGAGGTACCGATCTATCAAATGGAGGGGGTTCACGGCCATCATCTTGTTTGAAAATAGTTGAAAAAGCCTCGGCAAATAATTGACTCTGTTGATAAGGGTCCTCAATCGATACGCCTGTTGAGTCTACCAACGTTGCAATCTGGTTGTTCAAGCGGGAATTCCGTTGGACATGGGCAAAGAAGGTTTTTGGATTGCTACTGGCATTTGCCACGATTTTGTATTCATAACTGAAGCGTTCTTCCTTTTCAATTTTCAGGCTCGGTCTCGTTGAGTTTTGTACACCTCAAAAGCTGCAGTCGAATCCAGATATTTGAATTCAACCCAAGCAATATCTCTGAGCCGAAGTTCTCGTTTAACCTTCTTCGTCACCCAGGGCTTGTGTTTCTTCTTCTTGGGAAGCCCAACGGGAACTGCCTGGTCAGTCAACCAGATTACATATGCTTTGAGGGATGACCATAGTTTGTCAACTGAGGACAACGTCATCAGGGATCGCCAGTCCAGAATCGCGGAAGCCTCGGTTAAAATTTCAAGATTAATTGCAGAGAAGACTCTACGTGGCAGCGAAGTAGTCGTGGGTGTAGAAAAAGTTGTGTGCATGACGAGCTTCAGGACCGCATGATCACTCTTGGCAAGAGGGGCGCACACAGATACATCTGACACTGATCTTGGATAGCGGGAGAATACCAGATCCAGCATAGATGGCTGCTGCCCAGACCGATGCCTTGTCGGATATTCAACATGTTGCGATAGAAAACAATCTTCAGCCACGTCAAGAAGGGCCTGGCTGAACCGGGAAGATGATGTACAAATTGATGCGGGCCAGTCGATCGTGGGAGCGCTGAAGTCTCCTAGAATCAAACAGTCATGCGAAGCTGAAACGAATCTTATCGCTTCAAGTAAATGAGCATCTCTCTCTCTCTATATATATATATATATAGAGAGAGAGAGGACAATATACTAAATGTCTTTTTTTATTCTACCCAGTCCATCTGACATTCGTATATCTATGCATAAGTGTGCTAATGTGTGTATACATGTGTGGGAGTATTTATGTATATTCCCATACATGTGTGAATATGTTGAATGTGTATGTATGTGTGTATCTGCACACACCTGTGTATGTGTGTATGTATGTGTGTGTGTGTGTATATCTGTACACTTGTGTATATGTGTATGTATATGTGTATATATGTGTGCATGTGTGTACGTGTGTGTGTGTGGTCAAAACCCAATGACTGTCACAATTAAAAAGCAACAATAAAATGATCCTATATAGGCTGTTGTCTAACATGACAGCAGTGGTCAGCAAAACCAACTCTGTGTTGGCTAACAATAGTTGAGAGGGATGAAATTTGTCCAAGGATCTTCTCTTTGGTCATGTTCTCTTGCCATGAAATATTTTGAGCTGTCGTGAGAATGAAAGTGGTCTTTCTTTATAGTCTATGCTGTGACTCCATAGAGAAAACGGCACTCTACACATTCCCTGAAGAGGGTCAACCTCATTGACTTTGATATATATGACTGTCGGCTGTTTTGAAACATTTCCACAGCTTTTCATAGACGACCTCAGAAGTTCCAAGTAAAAGACAATTCTGTTGCAGCAGAGTAACTGTAGCCCTTACAGATGTCTTCATGCTCTAATATTCATTTTTACTTTATTGCTATTTATAATACTAATATACGAATCAGTATATTATTTGGCATCAAAGTCTTTTGTTCTACATCATATATGTGATATACACACATTTATATACATACATTGTTTTGTTACATATTTTGTTTTATTTCCTCTTTCTATACTTTATGTATATGTGTATTTCATATATATATATATGTGGAGGCGCAATGGCCCAGTGGTTAGAGCAGCGGACTCACGGTCGTAGGATCGCGGTTTCGATTTTCAGACCGGGCGTTGTGAGTGTTTATTGAGCGAAAACACCTAAAGCTCCATGAGGCTCCGGCAGGGGATTGTGGTGATCCCTGCTGTACTCTTTCACCACAACTTTCTCTCACTCTTACTTCCTGTTTCTGTTGTACCTGTATTTCAAAGGGCCGGCCTTGTCACTCTCTGTGTCACGCTGAATATCCCCGAGAACTACGTTAAGGGTACACGTGTCTGTGGAATGCTCAGCCACTTACACGTTAATTTCACGAGCAGGCTGTTCTGTTGATCGGATCAACCGGAACCCTCGTCGTCGTAACCGACGGAGTGCTTCTTATATATATATGTATATATATATATATATATATATATATATATATATATATATATATATAGGGTAAATGTTTTTAAATTTTCACCTAATTCTGAATTACTACTACTTGGCGGTGTGAGTTATGGCTGCTCTTTCTGGTGACGAATGACCTGTTAGGGTCACCTAAATTGTTATATTTATATATTAGTCGATGACTATTTTCTCTTTTCCACCAGGCCGCTGGTAGCGAAAATTTCTATTGAAATTTTTTTGCTACCCTAAATTGACTAATTGATAATTTTCTGAATAATTCTGAGATTGAATCGGCAGTTTATATTACTGCTGATAAGTTTGGCGCGAATACGTCAGTCTTGAAAATTTTAAGACAGATATTCCGTAGGCATCGATACAGACGCCTCGTGTATATTTGTCTCTCCCAGGTTTTTTACTGATGAAGTGTAACCTATGGTAGATTAGCTAATTTATTTAATTAAGCTAATTTAATCATTAATGACACAGAACAAACGTTGCAACGTCTAAAAGATGAATTATGGTAAATGTTTTTAAATTTTCACCTAATTTCTGAATTACTACTACTTGGCGGTGTGAGTTATGGCTGCTCTTTCTGGTGGACGAATACTGTTAGGGTCACTCTCTAAATTGTTATATATATATATATATATATATACTGGAGTAAGCACATAGATGTGAAACAAGGTGGGAAAAAAGAGTACTCAAATACCAGCGGTAGAGTAATATGCTTTATTTGAATACCTATTACTTTAGTAATCGTCGGTCAATTTTTTTTTTAAATAAAAAGAAAACTGTCCAACAAACAGGAACGGGAAATTCTGAGTACAGCTTTTGATATATTTCTGCTGCTTTTAAATAAAGTATATATATGTATGTATAATATATATATATATATATATATATATATATATATATATTACATTTTATAAAGGGCTTAGTAAAATAATTACTTTGCCACATACTGAACTCATTAGAAATAGCAGCCAAAAAAAATTTTTTTAGCCATTTCTAATACTTAAAGAAAATTTCTCTCAGAGTGTGTTTCTCAAAGTAACCCACGAAGGTATGGGGGTAAAAACATAAAAAATCACAAGTGCAAAGATTATTTGAGAACGTACGTTTCTAGATCAGCCAAATACAATCAACATTTCTTTCGTCAGCTCAAAATTCTTAATTCGGACTTGCAAACACTGAAAGTAGGAGCATACCCTTTTGGCGACTTTTCACCTCCGAAGATCCGTTCAAACTAACAGTGCCAACAAATTCAAAATATGCAAGCGAAGAATTTCTGCCCTCCCCTTCCACCCACGTGGGCTAAACTAGCAAACACCATGTTTTATCGGTGAAAACCGAAGCATTAAACAGAGAGAAATGAATTATAATTTCAACAATTGAGGGTAAAATTAATTAATTATTAATCAATTCACCAAGTATTCAGTATGTAAAGGGACCATTTAAGGCGAATTCAAAATTACATTTTATAAAGGGCTTAGTAAAATAAATTACTTTGCCACATACTGAACTCATTAGAAATAGCAGCCAAAAAAAATTTTGGAAGGGGAGGGCAGAAATCTTCGCTTGCATATTTTGAATTTGTTGGCACTGTTAGTTTGAATCTTCGGAGGTGAAAAGTCGCCAAAAGGGTATGCTCCTACTTTCAGTGTTTGCAAGTCCGAATTAAGAAATTTTGAGCTGACGAAAGAAATGTCGAATTGTATTTGGCTGATCTAGAAACGTACGTCTCAAATAATCTTGCACTTGTGATTTTTTAATGTTTTTACCCCCATACCTTCGTGGGTTACTTTAGTAACACTATCTGAGAGAAATTTTCTTTAAGTATTATATGGCTAAAAAATTTTTTTGGCTGCTATTTCTAATGAGTTCAGTATGTGGCAAGTAATTTATTTTACTAAGCCCTTTATAAAATAATATTTACGCCTTAAATGGTCCCTTTACATACTGAATACTCAAAATTAATTAATTATTTTACCCCAATTGTTGAAATTATATCATTTTCTCTCTGTTTAATGCTTCGGTTTTCACCGAAAAACATTGTTTGCTAGTTTAGCCCACGTGGGTGGAAGGGGAGGGCAGAAATTCTTCGCTTGCATATTTTGAATTTGTTGGCACTGTTAGTTTGAACGGATCTTCGGAGGTGAAAAGTCGCCAAAAGGGTATGCTCCTACTTTCAGTGTTTGCAAGTCCGAATTAAGAAATTTTGAGCTGACGAAAGAAATGTTGAATTGTATTTGGCTGATCTAGAAACGTACGTTCTCAAATAATCTTTGCACTTGTGATTTTTTAATGTTTTTACCCCCATACCTTCGTGGGTTACTTTGAGTAAACACTATCTGAGAGAAATTTTCTTTAAGTATTAGAAATGGCTAAAAAAATTTTTTTTGGCTGCTATTTCTAATGAGTTCAGTATGTGGCAAAGTAATTTATTTTACTAAGCCCTTTATAAAATGTAATATTTTGAATTCGCCTTAAATGGTCCCTTTACATACTGAATACTTGGTGAAATTGATTAATAATTAATTAATTTTACCCTCAATTGTTGAAATATATATATATATATATATATATATATATATATATATATATATACATATGTATGTATCATCATCATCATCATCATTGTTTAACATCCGTTTTCCATGCTAGCATGGGTTGGACAGTTCGACCGGGGTCTGGGAAGCCAGGAGGCTGCACCAGGCTCCAGTCTGATCTGACAGTGTTTCTACAGCTGGATGCCTTTCCTAACGCCAACCATTCTGTGAGTGTAGTGGGTGCTTTTTACGTGCCACCGGCACAGGTGCCAGGGAAGGCTGGTGCCATGATAGGTTGGTGCTTTTTACATGCCATTGGTACGGAAGCCAATCAAGGCGGCGCTGGCATTGGCCACATTCGGATGGTGCTTTTTACATGCCACTGGCACAGGTATCACAACTACAGTTTCCATTTGAAGATTATTTGATGTTGATGTACTTGACTCGATAGGTCTCCCCATGTATGTATGTATGTATTCATGTATGTATGTATGTATGTATGTATGTATATGCACATACAAGCAGGTGCCAGAATGTTCCTGGCTTTTGGTAGAAGAAAATACAGGAAGATCAATTAATTATGATTTTATTCACCATATTCCCTTCTCAGACTCACACACTTATTGTAGCAGTCCAGCTTTTCTAAGCCCTGAAAAATAACTTGGCGGGTTGGGTCTCCAACCAGGCCTGTTGCAACACCCTTAAAGACAGGAACTTTTCAGCACACCCTTGTGTATGTGTGTGTGCATGTGTGTGTGTGTGTGTGTGTGTGTGTGTATGTGTCTGCATATGTATGTGCATATCTTTTGTCAATGTACATCAGTAAAATTTGTTAGCACGAGGAAGAACATCAATAAACAAGTGCTTTCAAGCTATAATACCTTAATACCATACATAGTATTTGTTTCACCCAAGTTGTACTGACAGTTACATGTTATTTTCACTAATAAACCAGTGACCGATCTGTTAGGAAACTGCAAGCAATGGTGCTGTTGTTCGCAATACGAGATATAATATTTACCAAAAAATAAAGATTGATGACTGGCTTCGCTTTATCTCTGTATCTACCTACCAGTGTATAATTATATTATAAAATATGTTTCAAAGAGCTCCCAGTGGCTGTTAAACGTTGGTGCATAGCTTTGCTCCAGTTTCACATCATTAAGCAAAGGAAACATAGATTTTTGTCCTTCAATCACTGCTACTTTGGTCGCTATCACTACACCCAAACATTGAGAGAAATTGCCTGGATGCTGTCACTCAATCAGCAAGAGATAATAGCCAAGTCTCTCTCAAATTGAAATATATAGTCTTTAAACAAGAGAAACACAAACACACACACATTTGGTGTTTAAAAATTATAATTATATTAAATACATGTAAGTGTGTGTGTTTCATCATCATTTAACGTCCGTTGTCCATGTTGGCATTGGTTGGACAGTTTGACCAGGATTGGTAAGCTGGACGGCTGCACCAGAATCCACTGTGATTTGGCCTGGTTTTCTACAGCTGGATGTCCTTCCTAATACCAACCATTCCAAGAGTGTAATGGGTGTTTATGCATCACTGGCACGAGTGCCATTTGTGTGACACCATTATCTACTATGATGGCAATTTTGCTCGGCTTCATGGGTCTTCTTCTCAAGCATGACATCATACAAAAGGTCTCAGTCATTACCTCTGTGAGGCTCAACACTCGAAAGGAACTCAGCCACTTTGTCTCCATGATGCCCAATGCTCTAACAGTGCTCATTATGTGCCACCAACATAGGTGCCAGTTATGTGACACCAACATCAGCTATGTCTACGATTTCACTTGGCTTGACAGGACTTCTCAAGCACAGCATATCACCAATGGTCTCACTTACCAGTCATTGTCTCTGTGAGGCTCAAAGTCTGTAGATTATACTTCACTACTTCGTCCCATGTCTTCTATCTCTATCACGGGTTCCCTTCACAGTTACAGATCACCACTTTTTTACACAGCTGTCCTCATCCATACACATCACATGACCATACCAGCACAGTCATCTCTTTTGCACACCACATCCAATACCACTTCTGCCTAACTTTTCTCTCAAGACACTTACACTTTGTTGTACATACACACTGACATTGCACATCCAGCGAAGCATACTGGCTTCATTTCTTTCAAGCCTATATATGTCCTTAGCTGTCACAGCCCATGCTTCACTGCCATGTTGTATACCTGTTTGCACACAGGCATCATTTAATCTGCCTTTCATTTTGAGAGAGAGGCCCTTTGTTGCAGCATGGTTAGAAGCTCTCTAAACTTTGCCTGGCCTAATCTTATTCTCCCAGATACGCTCTCGGAGCATCCACCTCCAATACTAACTTGCTCACTTAGATAACGGAAGCTATCTACTTGCCTCCCTGGCAATTAATGGAATCTATTTTCTGCACATTTTCAGAGTATATTCTACCTGTGTATCTTCCACATACAAAAGCTAGTTTCCCTGTTAACCTTCCTCTGATATTGCAGCACCTTTTATGTGTTCAAAGTTTACACCAGGTGCACCTTATGGAGTTTCTACCTACTCTTTTCTACAGATCAAGAAGGGATTTGCGATGTATCTGCCTTCCTACTTATTAAGACTTTGGTTTTTGCTAGGATAACTCTAAGGCCTTTGGATTCTAGACTTTCCTTCCATACCTGAAACTTCATCTTTAATTCTGGTAGGGATTCAGCTATATGAACAAGGCCATCAGCATAGAGGAGCTCCCAGGGGCAGCCTGTCTTAAATTCCTCTGTTACCGCCAGGAGGACTATGATGAACAAGAGGGGTTGAGAACACTGATTCATGGTAAACCCCTACTTATACCCTGAATTCTTCTCTGTACTCATTGTCAACCCTCACCTTACTTGTAGCATCCCTGTACATAGCTTGTACAGCTCTCACCAACCACTTATCTATCCCTGGCTTTCACATTGACCACCAGATAATGGATCAGGGGACCCTGTTAAAGGCTTTCTCCAAGATAACAAAGGCCAAGTACATTGGTTTATCTTTGGTTAGGTATTTCTTCTGCAGCTGTCTTACTAGAAATATAGCATCAGTGGTGCTTCTCCCTGGGACAAAGCCAAACTGCATCTCATATAGGCTAACTCTCCCTAATTAGTCGGGTTATGATTCTCTTCATAACTTTCATCATCTGATCCAACAATCTGATAGCTCTGTAATTATTTCTATCTAAAGCATCACCTTTACCTGTGTAGCAGTTGACTATGGTACTACTACACTAATCGTTGGGTATGACTTCTTGGTGAACCACCTGATTGACAATACAGTTGACTACAGAAATTTCGCCAAGACACCTGAAGAAGGCTGGAGGGTATATCAGCCAAAATGTTGTGTTAACAACAAACAAGATGAGGACAAGTATCCGTCAAATGTAAATAATGTAAATAATGTAAAGTATGTAGCCCTTAAAACGGTTTTTGTGCATTTACAGAGAATATTACCCTCAGGGGTACTAGTGTTGGTATATTCATGAATAAGTCACTAACCGAAATAAGTGGAACTATTGTTTAGGAAAATACTATTTACTTGTTTATTTATGTGTACTGAATAAATTGCGAAAATAACTCTAAAAGTTCAAATACTAAGAAATAAGTAGATCCAATTTGATTTTTACCAAATAATTTGGGAAAAAGATGGGTTATTTCTCCTGGCTTTTAAAATAAAATATATTGGATATATTATCGATTTTTTTTCAACAATCTGAGTATGCCATGAGGTTTCCAGTGTCAAGTCTCATCATATTTGATAAAAACGATGTAGGAGGAGTTAGCTAGCAACTCCACAAACACACTCACAGGCAGAATTTCCCACATGTGTAGTAGATGAATTAATATATATATATATACACACACACATATATACATATATACACACACACACATGTATGTATGTATGTATGTATGTATGTGTGTGTAGTGAAGGTGCAAGGCTAAGTGGTTAGCATGTTGCACACACAAAGTCCAGATTGTGGTTTCAATTCCTGGATCAAGCAGTGCATCATGTTCTTGAGCAAATCCCTTCATTTCCCATTTCTCTGCAATCACTTCAACATCTGAGGCATGGCACACCATGCACCTGTGCAGGAAATATCAATTTGATGCAGGGAATTAGCTAATACATGGCTCCATCATTTGATCACTACATACACATCATCTGTGCAGATTGCTCTGCAAGAAATTGTTGAATTCTCATCTGTCATCTACAACAGGAGACTTCACCATATATTCAGATATGTGTGTGTGTGTGTACTCACTTATATGTATTTATATGTGTTTGTATATGTGTTTGTGTTTGCATGTGTATAAGAACATGTGTGGGCCACCTGACTGGTTCCTGTGCCAGTGGCACGTAAAAAGTACCTGCTACACTCTCAGAGTGGTTTGGCGTTAGGAAGGGCATCCAGCTATAGAAACTTTGCCAGATCAGATCAGATCAGAGCCTGGTGCAGCTGCTGGCTTTTCAGACTTCAGACCATCCAACCATGCCAGCATGGAAAACAGACGTTAAATGCTGCTGCTGCTGCTGATGATGATGATGATGATGATGATGATGAATTTGTGTCAGTAGGTCTGTGGCCATTTTCTATTTCAAACTACAGGAATCTCTCAACTTTGTTCCAAACCCCACCCCCATCCCACAGGATTGGTGAAAATACATGAAGTAAAAACTGTACTGCACTGTATATTTTTTGTACTGTCATTGATATATTAATATTTACTTCAGTCCAAAGTCTTCAGTGCAACACTTCAGTCAGTATATAAGAGTCTTGTTCAGAAAACTTTCTTCAAATCCACTTGAAGTATTCATTATATTCCATTATTATATTTCTTTTTGATTTTTTTTTTTTTTGCCATGTTTATGGATAATGAATATATGGCATCAGAAAAAGAGATTCAGCATTGTCTACAGAGGAACCGCAATCAACAATGATGAATATAATAGTAATATGACAGTCATACAGTAACATGATGGTAATGTGGTAGTCATGTGGCAGTAATCATCATCATAATCATCATATACATCCACCATCACCATCATCATCGCTGTCATCATCATCATCGTCATCATCATTATCATTATCATCACCATCATCATTATCATCATCATCACCATCATCATCATCATCCTACTCACCACCACCACCACCACCACCATCATCATCATCATCATCATCATCACCACCATCATCATCATCATCACCACCACCACCACCACTACCACCACCATCATCATCATCGTCATTCTTATTATCATTGTCATCGTTATCATTTTAAAATTTACTTTTCCTTGCTTACATGGGTCGAATGGAGTTTATTGAGGCAGGTTTTCCATGGTGCTCTTCCTGTCACCAACCCTTATCTGCTTCAAAGCAAGATAATATTTCCCTGTAGCCAGATTTTTTCTTTTTCTTTTTGCAGAATATTGTCGTGATTGTTGGAAATGAGTGACATGAATTTCCGACAATCATAAGATGTCAAGACAAAGAGACAAAACATGCACACAGACACACACACACATAGATACAGCAATACATAAACACACACACATACATACATACATACATACATACACACACATACACACACGCTCACACACACATGTGTGTGTGTGTCTGTGTGTACACGATGGGTTTCTTTCAGTCTCTGTCTACCAAATCCACTCACAAAGCATCGGTTGGCCTAGTGTTGTAGTAGAAGACACTTTCCCAAGGTGCCTTACAGTGGGATTGAACCTGAAACCATGCAATTAAGAAGCAAATTTCCTACCACACAGCCATGCCTGCATCTAGGCCATGCTTGTACCTATAGCCATATGAGAGAAATATAACAGTAATATGACAGTAATGCTGTTGTAATATGAAAGTAATATGGTGGTAATATGACGATAGTCTTTGATGCATTTGTAATATGGTAGAAATATGTTTGTAATATAGAGGTAATATAACAGTAGTGTCATAGTGATATATTAGTAGTATTGTAGTTTTAAATAGAATTGATATAGGGAGGTGAACCTGAAACAGGTTTGCAGTTGAAATCTAATAAGATTCCTGGGAGAAATGAGCAAGAAATGTTCATGATTGGAAAGATTCATGATTGGGAAAAAATAATCATAAAAATATAACAAAATAACAAAAAACATAGGAACTAAAAATAATAAATACGAAATTAAAATCTGAAAAGTCTTGGAAAGATGATTTTTTTAATATATATATTACTATCATAGTTATTGTCCTTCTCCATCAGCTCCTCTGCCTACTCCAACCCATCATCATCATCATCATCATTACCACAACCACCATTCTCATTGTTGTTGTCGTCGTTGTCATCGTCATCATTATCATCAGGGTTTCTTCCATTTTATCATAGCACCTTCCTGCTCTTCTTTCTTTTATTCCTCCACCTCCTCTTACCCCTTCTCTTTCTCCTCATCATCATCACCACTGCTACAAACAACACCACCAACAACTACTACTACTACTACTACCATCATCATTATTGTTGTTATCATCAACACTGTCATCATCATTATCACCATGGTCACCATCAGTTCTCTGGCAGTGTTTTTGTCACTGTATTCACAAACATCATCGTTGTTATCATTAACTTTGCTGTAATTACTGTCATCATCATTATCCTCTTCCTCCTCTTACCCTTCACCTTCCTCATCATCATCTTCTTCGCCAACACTACTGCCATCTTTGGTGTTCTCATTCTGGCACCATCAGTTTTTCTATTCTGGTATAGGTTGGAGAATATCTTCAATGCTCTTACATCTCTTCATACACATAACTCCCCTGTGTCATTTCATTTCATTCGTTCAACATTCAATGTTCTTAGTTCTAAAATAATCAACTTCCACACAAATCCCACCTCTACCATTTATTTCACACTTGTCACAGGTGTATTTCACTACCAATTTCATAAAACTTTTTTTACTTAGCTGGCAATAGACAATTGCATCATATTCCAGTGCTAATCCAACTAACGCTTCTGTCTAAATATTTATATTCAAAAACAACTTACATTTTGATGTCAGACCACTTTGTACAATTCTTATGTTACTTTTATCATAAGTTAATGTTGCATATATAAGTGAACTGATTCATATCCTGTCATAGCAAATACTAGAACCATTGATCTCTAGATCACTTCTCTTGTGATTCAAAATCTTGCAAACTTACTCACTATGGCCACTGGCTTTAAAAATGCACTCAGTACATACTGTAAAGTAATACTTTTAAACTATAATACCCACCTTAATCTCCTTGTCCTTTGTTCTGAATGTTCTCATGGTTCATTCAGAGTTCACTCGCCTGCACATTGCAACCTTTTTGGTGATATGTGCACGAAAAGTTGCATCATTACCCATGTCAGAGTAGTCACTGCTGATGAGTTTGTAATTTTCAAACAAAACTATAGTGTAATGATCTCGCTTGCTGTGGGGTGGTTATCTCCACTGTCAGTGCATATAAAATGTGCTTACTATGGCTGTAACAGTTTTTCAATGTGACAAGAATGGATGAAGATAGTTGTGTGAAAAAGTGCCACACCCTAGCGGTTGAGGGAACCTGTGGAAGAGGTAGACCCAGGAAAACCTGGGACGAGGTGGTGAAACACGACCTTCGAACTTTAGATCTCACCGAGGAAATGACTAGAGACTGAAACCTATGGAAGTATGCTGTGCATGAGAAGACCCAGCAGGACAGTGAGACCATAACCCGTGGCCTCTACCTGGGATGTAACCAGTCCACTTATGCATACCTTCCCTTCTTGGGACACAAAACTCTACTTGTGAAGACCTGTTGAGGCAAGTGAGAATCAGAATCAAAATCGAAATTGAAATCGATCAGCATCAATGGAAATTGTAGCTGTGATACCAATGCCGGTGGCACATAAGCGAATCATCCGAACGTGGCCGTCGCCAGCGTCATCCCGACGGACCTCCGTGCCGGTGGCACGTAAAAAGCACCCTCCAATCGTGGCCGTTGCCAACTTTGCCTGGCCACCGTGCCAGTGGCACGTGAAAATCACCATCCGACAGTGGCCGTTTGCCAGCCTCATCTGGTACCTGTGCCGGTAGCACGTAAAAAGCACCCACTACACTCATGGAGTGGTTGGCGTTAGGAAGGGCATCCAGCCGTAGAAACATTGCCAGATTGGAGTCTGGTACAGCCTTCTGGCTTCCCAGACCCCAGTTGAACCGTCCAACCCATGCTAGCATGGAAAGCGGACGCTAAACGATGATGATGATGATGATGATTTCTAGCAGTGGAGGTGTTACCCTCCACCATCAGTCTCAACTTGTGACAATTGAATTTTTTGAATTTTTTTTGTTTCATATTGCATTTAGCCACCTTCATTATTATACATACATATATATATATATATATATACTCACATATATACATACATATATGTATGTGCAGATCTATGTATGCATGTATAGATAAATAGATCTCTATATATTTATATATACATATCCATCTATTTGCAAATACATATACACATGCAGACACATATTATAATGAAATTATTGTATACAGTGCTCAGGTGCACCATATATGTATTTATGTATGTATATATTTATATATGTGTGTATATACATATATATATATATATATATATATATATATATATTCTTTTACTTGTTTCAGTTCTTTGACTGCGGCCATGCTAGAGCACTGCCTTTAGTCGAGCAAATCGACCCCGGGACTTATTCTTTGTAAGCCCAGTACTTATTCTATCGGTCTCTTTTGCCGAACTGCTAAGTGACGGTGACGTAAACACACCAGCATCGGGTATCAAGCAATGCTAGGGGGACAAACACAGACACACAAACATGCACACACACATATATATATATACATATATATGACGGGCTTCTTTCAGTTTCCGTCAACCAAATCCACTCACAAGGCTTTGGTCGGCCCGGAGCTATAGTAGAAGACACTTGCCCAAGATGCCTCGCAGTGGGACTGAACCCGGAACTATGTGGTTGGTAAGTAAGCTACTTACCACACAGCTACATAGATACATACACATATATATATATATATATATATATATATCGTTATATTTCGGAATGGTCATATTGCCAGTTTAGCCAATAAAAACACACGCACTATATATTTGGTGTTATTTTGCTTCAGTGATATTTATTTTTTACATTAATCTTAATCTTATTTCGGCCAAAGTTCTTTCGTCACACTCCTGTGACCGCATCAGTGGTCCTTTGTTTTCTTCTCACTTACTTGTGTCTCTCCTTACTAACCGTCAGCCATTTTGTATTTCTATTGTATGTCTTCATTTGCGCATGCTTATATCTCTATGTGCGTCTATGTTTATTTAGTGTGTGTGTGGGGGGGATGCCTGTAATATTTGTATCTTCTGGTTATATACATTCTTGTAATTTGTATTTTGTTTTTGTTGTTTTTGTTCTAATTTTGTTCATGTGTTTACATCCACCCATTATTATCATTACATATGCTTGTATGTATGTATAACAACAATATTAGTAATAATAATAATAAATCTAATCGAAAAAAAAAAAAAAAAGAATATATATATACATCATCATCATCATCATCATCATCATTTAGCGTCCGTTTTCCATGCTAGCATGGGTTGGACGGTTCTACTGGGGTCTGTGAAGCCAGAAGGCTTCATCAGGCCCAGTCAAATCTGGCAGTGTTTCTACGGCTGGATGCCCTTCCTAACGCCAATACATATATATATATACATACATAGAATGGAGCAATAGCGCACACCACAACATATGACAATAGTGGATCCTGCAAACATAATAAATACACAGGTAATTAAAGAAATAGAAATGAATATCTATATATATGTATATGTGTATATATATGTATATGTATATGTGTATATATGTGTGTATATATGTATATATATATATATGTATATGTATATGTATGTATATATATATATGTATATATATATTCTTTTTTTTTTTTTTTCGATTAGATTTATTATTATTATTACTAATATTGTTGTTATACATACATACAAGCATATGTAATGATAATAATGGGTGGATGTAAACACATGAACAAAATTAGAACAAAAACAACAAAAACAAAATACAAATTACAAGAATGTATATAACCAGAAGATACAAATATTACAGGCATCCCCCCCACACACACACTAAATAAACATAGACGCACATAGAGGTATAAGCATGCGCAAATGAAGACATACAATAGAAATACAAAATGGCTGACGGTTAGTAAGGAGAGACAGAAGTGAGAAGAAAACAAAGGACCACTGATGCGGTCACAGGAGTGTGACGAAAGAACTTTGGCCGAAATAAGATTAAGATTAATGTAAAAAATAAATATCACTGAAGCAAAATAACACCAAATATATAGTGCTTGTGTTTTTATTGGCTAAACTGGCAATATGACCATTCCGAAATATAACGATATCTGTTTCAACACACGACTTTAAACGTACTATTTAAACGTACTATATATATATATATATATATGTATTATATATGTTATATATACATCTACATACATACATACATACATACATACATACATACATACATACATACATACATATAACTTTTCAAAAGCTGACGGCAATTCAGTTTTCTTCAAAATTCAAACAATATTTAAAAACATGTTGTATATCATCTGAAGGAATATTATGCAGATTGTTTTTAGTGTGCTTGGAAATGGTAACAAGTGTGTGGGTGGGGAAAATAATGCAGTGGCATAGGTACGACAACATCAACAGGTGACAGTGGTGAGGATGTTTATGTTACTGCAGGTGGTAATGGCAGTGGTGGTGGTGGTGGTGGTCGCCGTCTTCATGGCGGCAGCAGCGGTGGTGGAAGTGGTGGTGGTGGAGGTGGTGGTGGTGTTGGTGGTGGTGGTGGTGGTGGTGGTGGTGGTGGTGGTGGTGGTGTCGGCGGCGTCGGCGGCGGTGGTGGTGGTGGTGGTGGTGGTGGTGGTGGTGGTGGCAGTGGTGGTGGTGGTGGTGGTGGTGGCAGTGGTGGTGTTGGTGGTGGTGGTGGTGGCAGTGGTGGTGGTGGTGGGGACAATGATGATGATGATGATGATGATGATGATGATGATGATGAATGATGATGATGATGATGATGACGACGACTATAATGCTGATGGTAGTATTGGTAGTGCTGGTGATCAAAAGACAAATTGAAATACAGTTCTAGATTTTCTGGGGTTTTTTTTTGTCTTGTCTTGAAATACTTCTCTGAACATCATTAATATTCTTTCAGCATATCCTTGAGGAATAAATTATTTCCTGGTTTGTTCCATTCAAATAATCAATAATTCACTCTGGGATCATTTAAAACAATTTTTTTTCCTATTTTATTCAGCTCTTGGAGCGGTTAGATACTGGTGCTCTTTTTTGACTCCGGGTGTTTGTTGTTGTTGTTGCTGCCGCTGCTGTTGTTGTTGTTGTCATTCTTGATGTTGATGTTGCTGTTGTTGCTGTTGTCATTGTTTTTGTTTTTGTTGTTGCTGCTGTTGTTGTTATTGTAATTATTATTATCATTATTATTATTATTATTATTATTATTATTATTATTATTACTATTTTTAGCTGAAGCTGTGATAGTTGTAGTAGTAACAGCAATGTCTTCAGTGATAGTTACAGCAGCAGTGGTAGTGGTGGTGGTGGAGTGGGCAGCGGCGGTGGTGGCAGTGGTGGTGATGGTGATGGTGGCGATGGCAGCGGTAGAGGTGGTGGTGGTGGTGGTAGTAGTAGTAGTAGTAGTAGTAGTAGTAGCAGTTTCTAAGTCAGACACCTGGCCCCTCTTTCTAGAGAAACAGGATTGGTCAGTATCATTGACCCCTATACATGAATGGCATTTTATTTCATTAACCCCAGAAGGACAAAAGGCAATGTTGAACTCAGAACATGAGCAGCTATTTTTTCTTCGTGCTTTAACCAATAATAATAATTCTTTCCACTATTGGCACAAGGCCTAAAATTTGGTGGAGAGGAATAGTCAATCCCATTGACCCCAGCACTTGACTGGTACTTAATTTATCAACCCTGAAAGGATGAAAGGCAAAGTTGACCTAAGTGGAATTTGAACTCAGAACGTGAAGACAGACGAAAGGCCACAAAGCATTTTACCTGGTGTGCTAACGATTCTGCCAGCTTGCCACCTTCTTAATAATAATAATAATGATGATACTTTCTAATATAGACACAAGCCCTGAAATTTGGGGGAAGGGTCTAGTTGATTACATTGACCCCAGGGCTCAATTGGTAATTATTTCATCAATCCTGAACTTGGTGCAGCCATCCTGAACTTGGCACAGCTATCTGGCTCGCCAGTCCTCAGTCAAACCGTCCAACCCATGCCAGCATGGAAAGCGGACGTTAAACGATGAATAATAATAATAATAATAATAATAATAATAATAATATGGTTTCAAAATTTGGCTCAAGGCTCATATTTTGAGGGAGGGAGTAAGTCAGTTATATCGACCCCAGTGCTCAACTGGTACTTATTTTATTGACCCCAAAGGCATCAAGGGCAAAGTCGACCTCTGCAGAATTTGGACTCAGAACATAACAATGGATGAAGTGCCACTAAGCATTTTACCCAGCATGCTAACAATTCTGCCAGCTCACCACCTTAAACAACAACATCAACAACAATAACAATATTAATAATTATGATAATTCGTTTCTGCTGAATGCACATGGCTGAAATTTGCGAGGAGGGAACCAGTCGATTACATCAACCCCAATGTTTCACTGGTACTTAATTTATTGACCCCAAAAGAATGAAAGGCAAAGTCAACCTCAGAGGAATTTGAACTCAGAACATTAAGACAGATGCAATACCGCTAAGCATTTCTCCAGCATACAAACAATTCTACCAGCTTGCCACCTGTAACAACAACAATAATGATAATAATAATGATGATGATGATGATGATTCACAAGGTTTGAAATTTTGGAGAAGAGATTAGTTGATTACATCGGCCAGAGTATTCAACTCCCACCTGTTTCATTGGCTCCAAAAAGATAAAAGTAAATGTGACCCAAGTGGAAATTGAACTCAGAACGTAAAACCAGAAGGCATGTTGATAAGTACTTTTCCCAGTGTGCTAACAGTTCTACCAATAATATAAGAAGCTGTCTTTGAAAAGTCAAAAAAGTGTTTTTGAAATATACATCTATTATCTAAAAGAATCTTTATTGAGTCATATTTTTCTTTTTTGTTTTTTTTGTTTTTTGTTTTGTTTTTTTGTTTTGGCAGACTTGAAAGTAGGAAGAAGTGAAATGATATGATGATGATGATGATGGGGTGGGGTGTTAGGAGGAGGAAGAAGAAAGAAGATATGATGAGAAAAGATGATACTGTCAATTGGTAAAAAGCAAATATAAAAAAATGCAATTGGAAGTCATAAGTTACAAGTTAAAATATGAAACACGTTCGCTTATGATAATGGCAGAGACGTTTAATAAGATACTGGTGAAGTCACTAACAACATCTGACTGGTTCAGTGAGGGCAAAACCATACAAATCCTCAAGACCAAACAAATGGCAAACCCTAAAAGCTAAAAACCTGCCTTCCTATTGCTTATAAAACCTTAACTAGTTAGTTAGTTAGTTAATTTGACTCAAAAGCAAATAGCAAGGCCATGTAGGGGGACATGGAGTTAGGTACAGGGTGGTGTTCATGTAAAGAGTTCGGGCCACTTGAGGTCAAGGGAGGCTTTGAACAAAGCGGTCGTCGGCATCTTCACCATCTCGTCTGGCAGCTTGTTCCACGGATCCGCAACCCGGACGGAGAAAGCACCTCTCCTTCGGTTGAGATGAAATCGTCGCAGGTAGAGCTTTTCGGAATGACCCCGCAGCCGACGGTCTGGAGCAGGAGTGAAGAACAGCTCTTTCGAGAGGTTACACTTTCCGCTTATGATGTTGTGGGCGAGAATGAGATCACCACGGCGGCGGCGTTTTTCAAGAGAATAAAGGTCGAGCGTCCTCAGCCTTTCTTCGTAGGACAAATTTTTGAGACCATGAACCATGCGGGTAGCCAGCTTCTGGGCTCTTTCGAGATGCTGTATGTCTTTGAGGAGATAAGGAGAAGAGGCTTGAATCCCATACTCCAATATGGGTCTCACCAGCGTGACATAGAGTGGTAGGAATATGGCTGCTGTGAGCATTCCGAATGACCGTCGAATCAAGAACAGAATTCCGCGTGCTTTGTTGGCAGCATGGACGCACTGGGCCAAAGGCGAAAAGGAGGAATCCACCAAGATACCTAGGTCCTTTACCTGATCGGTCCTCTCCAGCAGCAGACGACCCGGCTCAAAATCAAGTTGAGTTGCATGAGAGGAGCCGACAGGCAGATGACAGCACTTTGACACGTTCAGACACAGGTCCCAATAACTAGTTTATTATCATAGGTATCACAACTACAATTTCCATTTGAATAAATATCAAATGGAGATTGTAGTTGTGATACCTGTGCCGGTTGCACGTAAAAAGCACCATCTGAACGTGGCCGATGCCAGCGCCGCCTTGAGTGGCTTCTGTGCCGGTGGCATGTAAAAAGCACCAACCAATCGTGGCTGCTGCCAGCCTCCCCTGGCACCTGTGCTGGTGGCACATAAAAAGCACCCACTACACTCACAGAGTGGTTGGCATTAGGAAAGGCATCCAGCTGTAGAAACATTGCCAGATCAGACTGGAGCCTAGTGCAGCCCCTTGGCTTCTCAGATCTTGGTCGAACCGTCCAACCCATGCTAGCATGGAAAACGGACGTTAAACGATTATGATGATGATGATGATGATGAGAATAGACAAATAACTGAAAGCACACAATCTTCTTCCTGAAGAGTAGATGTGACAATACAAAAGCTCATGTGTCTACAAAGATGATTTACTAATTGACAAAGTCATAGCCAGAACTGGAGAAGCTTTTACAATCTGAAGGCTTTAACCAATGTTCTCCACATATGTTAGATTTGAGATCCAATATGCGCTAGATTCCAGAAACACAAGCCATGAGTAAGGTTGCTCCAGTAATGTGTAGATGCATTATAGGGTTGTGTGGTCAAGAAGTTTACCTCCCAGCCACATGGATCCGGGTTCAGTCCTACTGTGTGGTATCTTGGGCAAGTGTTTCCTACTATAGCCTTGAGCCAAAGCCAACCAGAACCTTGTGAATGGATTTGGTAGATGGAAACAGAAAGAAACTTATCATGTATATCATAATCATCATTATCATTATTATCATCATCATCATTTAATGTCACTTTTCCCATGCTAGCATGGATCATACAGTTTGACATGAACAGACAAGGCAGAGGTCTAAACATAGTTACAATACCTGTTTTGGAAATTTTTCCACAGCTGGATGCCTTTCCTAACACCAACCACTTCACAGAGTGTATTGGCTATTATTTTTTCTATGTATATACACACATATATATATATAAGTTCAGCAAAATTTAGATTCAAATGAATATGGTACTTAAGTTAGATGCACCAGAATTTTGCATGGTGTTATCCGTATAAATCCATGGGGTGATTATAATCAAAATAAGCAGCAAGAATAAATTCGGTAATTACTGAAGTTATTCTTGTTGCTTATTTTGATTATATATATACATAATGGGAAAGTTTATGAAAATAAACAAAAGACAAAGGCAGGTGGAGTACAAACAAATGTATTAGTATAGCGCTCAGGAATAGAAATAGAAAAAGTCTTTTACGTTTCGAGCCTATGCTCATATATAGATATATAAGTGTGTGAATGTGTGTATGCTCATGTCTCCTTGTCTTGACATTACATAATAGTTGTAAATGAGTACCACTGTCATACAAGCAGTGTCGTTCATTTTCAATAATCTGCAATACATGTCTGGCCATGGAGTAAATACTAACTTTGCTTGGTATCAGGAGGGGCATCCAGTTGTAGAAGAACTATCTGCCTCAATAAACTCCATCCAACCCATGCAAGCATGGAAAAGTGGATGCTAAATGATGATGATGATGATGATGATGAAGTACAATCAATGATCTTTTGCATGTGGAGAACCTCAAGTTGCATGTGGTAGATGATAAACAACTAAAAACACTACTGCTGATAGTACACGGATTTGCTAGAGAAATTAATATGAAATTCAATTTAGAAAATTTCAAAATAACCTTGATGAGAGGAAATTTAATCAAAAATGCTAGATGAAGAAACAAAGATTAGGGATCTAGATCAAATAAATACAAATAATTAGGAATCAATAAGAACTAGGTAATGCACGACAGAAACTAAAATTAAGCGAAAATTTAGGAGAAATATTACAAGTGTTTTGGATTAATACTTAAAACAGAATTAAATGCCAAAAATGATATGGTAATAGGTCTCAATATTTTACCTGTCAGTAATAAGCTATAGTCATAATAATCTAACTGAAATGTAAATGAAATAGCAAGACTAGACAATAATACAAGACAAATAATAAATGTATTCACAATACACTAACCCAAAATATCACAGAAACGTTATATTTACCGTGAAACCTGTGAGACGAGATAGGGATATTATGCAACTATAAAACTTTTATAAAGTATCTAGTGAAACAACAAAAATATGAAGTAAATATTCAATGGGAAATAATACTCGTAGCTATTAAAGACAAAACAGGGAGTGGTTTGGGTTTTTTTTCTTTTTTTTTTCAAGGAAACTAAGAACCTCAAAAATGGGATGGACATGGCTGAAATAGATAAGCAAAAAAATCACAACTCTGGATGTGAAGCACAGGAATCAAAGCTGGGATTGATGAATTCTTAATTGTGATACAAGATCAAAGCCTTCCCACCAGAAACCATCAACAGCATGTAACAAAGCAGAATAAGGAAGCCTGAAATTTTGTGGAAGGTCAACTACATCGACCGTGGAAGTATGAAAGGCAAGTGGAATGTGAACTCAGAATATAAAGACAGATAAAATACTACTAAGAATTTTGACTAAATTGCTAATGATTCTGCCAGCTTGCTGCCTTTAATAACGATGGTTATGATGATGATTAGATGAAATGAATCAGTGAGAATTAGAAGAATAGCCAGAAAGGACTGAAAATGAAAATACATTTGTTTATCTAGTGTACTATTTAGTTTCTTTAAACAATCATATTTCTTCCATTGTTCTGAAAAGAAAAACTGAAGGGTTTTTCAAAAAGAAAAGTTTAGAACTGGCGACAAAAACAAATTCAACAAATTCAGAGTTACATTATAGTTTGAGCTCATTAAATTTATGATGTCAAAAATGAAAAAAACTGCATATTATGACAGTTTTTTCTTATCTTTCATGAATATCAAGTCCACCTTGGTGAGCCGGCAGACACGTTAGCACGCAGGGCAAAATGCTTAGCGGTATTTAATCTGTCGTTACATTCTGAGTTCAAATTCCGCAGAGGTTGACTTTGCCTTTCATCCTTTCGGGGTCGATAAATAAAGTTTCAGTTTCACACTGGGGTCGATGTAATCGACTTAATCCCTTTGTCTGTCCTTGTTTGGCCCCTCTATGTTTAGCCACTTGTGGGCAATAAAGAAATATATATTTAAAACACCACAACACTCAGGAATTACTGAAGAAGCACAGGAAATCTGCTCAGTAACTACAATGTTCTAGGTTTGATCCTACTGCCAGAGACTATGGGAACTTCATTTCATGTTGCAACCAATGGGGGTCACTCAGTGATGAACTGATGTCACATTCAGTGGTGGCTGGAGGGAGCTTGAAATCTCAGTCAGTTAAACACCACCATGGAAACTAGGACTGTCCCCGGTCTAAAGGGTTGACTGGCTTGAAACAGACTTTAGCTTACTTCATACATGTATGTATGTGTATGTATCAATGTATGTGCAAACATATGCCTTTGTATGCGTACATTGTATATATGTAAACAAGAGGCTTGCTTTCAAACCATGTTATTTTGGGTTCAGTCTCATTGTGTAGCACCTTTGGGAAGTGTCTTCTACTGTAGCCCCAGGTTGAACAAACCTTATGGGCAGATTTGGTAGACAGAAACTGAAAGAAGCTTGTCATGTGTATGTGTGTGGGGGGAGGTATGAATGTATGTATGCATGCATTTATGTATGTATGTATGTATGTATGTATGTATGTATGTATGTATGTATGTATGCATGTATGTATGTGTGCATGTATGTATGTATGTATGAATGTATGTATGTCTCTCTCTGTCTCTATCTCTCTCTCTCTCTCTCTCTCTCTCTCTCTCTCTCTTTCTTTCTGTTGGTATTTACCAATGTAAAACTGGTACATGGCTATTCAATAAATACAGTGATAAAATACAGTACAAGATCGAAACAAATATTGAAGGCAGATATGATCACCTAAAAACCCCTCGAAGGCAGTACTCCAGCATGGCCGTTGTCCAAAGACTAAAAATAGCAAGAAAAAAATCTCTGCAATGCAAGTGCTTCTCTATTGATCCTGGTTCACAGCTTGGTTTGTACTCAGTAACACATCGTTAATGTACTCATTAAGCAGTGCTTCTGACATTCACAGCAGTAAACTGATGGTGTTACTGTTGTCATTTAGCCTCAGGTCAGCATTGATTGACCAAACATATGTTCAAAGGCATTCCAGCCATGACCATCCAATCTCTTTTTCAGGCTTATATCTATCTATCTATCTATATATATATATATATATATATATATATCATCATCGTTTAACATATATATATATAATATATATATATATGCATATTCATTTATTTATTTATTTATTTTTCTATTGTAATCTTTGAACTATAATGTCGTTAGTTATAGGTTTCCAATAGGCTAATCATTAATTCACAGCAATTCTGAAGATTTCTGTGGATGAAAATGGTAAGGTGGTATCTGTAGCCGCATGTATCTCAAAGAAATTAATTCCTAAAGCATTGTTTTTTCATTCTTTATATTTTTTGTTTTGTTTCAGTATTTTTGCTGCATTTACTTAAGTACTTTGCAGTCTCAAATATAATACAACCACCAAATATATCTGCCATCTTTTATCTATTATATGTTTCAGTCAATGGACTGTGATCATGCTGGGGCGCCACCTTGAATGGTTTAGTTGAACAAATCTACCTCAGTACATATTTTTAGGTCTGGTACTTTTTCTATTAGACTCTTTAACCAAACTGCTATGTCAGAGGGATGTAAACAAACAAATACCAGTTGTCAAGCAAGGATGGAGGACAAACACAAAAACAAACACACAAACACACACACACACACACACACACACACATGCACTATATATATACTTATATATATATGTGTGTATATTCACAGGGTGCCGTGAATAAACTGTCATCTAAATTATGCAAAAATGTAAATAACACTGACATCTCATTTTAACAGATATATTTACTAGAATTACATAAAAATATCTTGAAATATTAAAGAATAAATTCATTCAATAAAATCGCCATTGGCTCCAACCACAGCCTCCAGATGACTTCGGAATTTCCTGAAACTCTTCTGGATGGTCTCCTTGTTTAATATGGTGAATGCTGCCATAATCCTTGCCTTCAGTTCATCTGTAGTGTTGCAAGGAGTTTTGTTGGTCTCTTGCTCAACTGTGCCCCACACATAATAATCAAAGGGTTTGCAGTCTGGAGAGTTAGGTGGTCAGATGATAGGGGTGATGTGGTCTCAGAAATTGTCTGACAGTCATGACTGGGTTCTCCTGCTTGTGTGATATGGTGCAGAGTCCTGTTGCCAGACTTAGGGTCTTTCAACAGCCATCCTATTGAGCCAAGGCAGCATAACCTCCTCCAGGCACTTGCTGTAGGCCTCTGTGTTGAGGCTGAGGCCGAGTGAGAAGATGAATGAAGGCATAACGTCATCATCACTAGTGATCACTCCAAACACCATGATGCTGACTGGATGTTTGAGTTTTATCACTCTCAATATATGTCTTCAGATTGCACTGTCCTCATATTGACATCCAAACACTGAAATATTCATATTGGAGCCTCCAGTGTAAATGCCAAGCAGTACAGTATGTCATTTCCAAATTTCTGGCAGAGTGAATTGCATCATGGTGCTGTCTTTCTCACAGAAAGATGCCCAACTGCCCCTACTATACTTTGTAGTTGACAAAATCAAAAACAAACAAGACACATGCACGAAACTAAAAATATAAAATGGTGACAATTTACCCATCGCACCCTGTATAAGTATATATATATATATAAAATTAAATAGGGTACCCTACTAAATTTGTTTATATATATATATATGTATGTATGTATGTATGTACATGTATATATATATACATTCAAGAGGGTCGGGCTGAAAGGTTCCTGGCTTTGGATAAAAGAAAATACAAGAGAATCAGTTATTTTTTTCAACATATTCCCCACCCTTATTGCAGCAGTCCTTGAAATGTTGGGTCCCCAACCAGGCCTTTCATAATACACTTAAAGCCAGGAACTTATGAGTCTGCCTCCCCACCCACACACACAGACACACATATATATATACACAGGACAGGATTCTAAGGCTTTGGCTGATCCAGGGCTATAGCAGAAAACATTTGCCCAAGGTGTTGCACGGTGGAACTGAACCCAAGACCATATGGTTGAGAAGCAAGCTTCTTACCCACACAGGGATACCTATTGTCTTTTTCTTTAAGAAATCAACATTATATTACCACAAATTTTAAAACACATAAAACACAAGGAAAAAATATAAAACGCAAAAATCACTAAAACAGGTAGAGTTCCTGCTTTTTGCTGTTATTTTTTTAAATTAAATAATTACTTTTAAACAATAGAGTATAAAATCCCACTCACCACCTCTGAGCCTAACAGAATTAAAATATGTCATTGGATGTAAAAGCCATGAATATTGCAGTTTGTAGCTACAGGCAATGAAGTACATACTTTAGTTATTAGATGTCTTAGGGCGAATGTTGTCAGTGTCTTCACTTGCAGAAGCCTGTTGCTGCATTTATTTTCTTAATTCACAAGTATGATGGTACGCTTTAATTATAGCCATAATTTTTTTTTTTTTTGTTGCATTAAATTTGTCATGTTATGCACAGGGAAATATGGTATGATCCATTTAGAAATATATCAGCAAAAGATCTTCACATTCATATACACGTTCACATGCACAAACACACAAACACATATTTACAACATATAGATATATAGATAGATAGATAGATAGATAGATAGAGAGAGGAGAGAGAGATAGAGAGATAGATAGATAGATAGATAGATAGATAGATAGATAGATAGATAGATAGATAGATAGATAGATAGACAGAGAGATGGATAGATAGAAAGATAGATAGATAGATAGATAGATAGATAGATAGATAGATAGATAGATAGATAACTTTTTATTGTAGCCACACAGGGCTAAACACAGAATAAAAATGGACGAAATACAATGTAGAATTTTTCTTTTCGAGGTGGGTGGGTGGGGGGCAAAAAAAAAAAAAAAAAAAAAAACCTTTGATCAATAGAGATCTGTGGGTTGTGTGGTGTATAAAAAAGCACTATATATATATATATAAGTTCACAGTTTAGGTGTAGCCTTGGAAAGAAAAACCTACAAAAAAAGACCAAGGTCACCTCAGACAGTTCGAAAAAGAACACATGAGTAAGTCGCCTTACTCTCGTTGTCTCTTTTGGTTACAGATTTATGCTAAAATAGTGTCGTCTTTCATACTGACCATTTTTGCCACTTTTACCCACTTTTTATTAAAACATTCGTTCGACAAAGCCTTCCTCTCTATTCTCATCCTCCTTTTCAAGTGGTACTTGAAAAAGTTGACGAGGACTGACCAGAGAGGAAGATGTTTGTTTGCAGTCCTTTCAAACGCGTCCACCACACAAATTCTTTCGCCATAGCCATCAGCGTAACGAAAACCGTTTTCCCTTCCCGTTTTAAGGAAGGTGGTGGAACAATATTCACGATAGACTCGGCCGATAGGCGAGCCTGACCTACACGTGACAACAGCTGTTCGACGAAGGACCACAGCTCTGAAATATCTGGACACTGCACGAGTGCGTGCAGAACGGTTTCGTCGCTCTGACCGCATCTCGGGCAGGTCGGTCCGGTGATGGTTTTCGAACCGTGTCTGTAGCTCTTCTCTCGAACAGGTAGTGCGTCTCGATAGCACTGCCAAGCCAGGGATTTCTAGAAGTTATCCATAGGCCCCGGCCCGAACGTCGTCCTGAACAGGCGGGTTAGGATTTCTCGTCGACGCCCAGGTTTGCCCCGAGTGTGTCGTCGGACCTCCCCTCCACTAGTCCTCTATAGAACGCTTTAGTCGTTTGGAAGTTGCACAAGTTTGACCCCGGTCGGCAGAGCTGCTGTAGAGCTTGGCGACACTCTCGGTGCCAATCGCCCAGTTTCGGTCTCTTTTGATCCACGTTTGCAGTTCGGTCAGTGAGACGAGCTGCGGGAAGTCGCGCCTCACAAACGGCGCCCACACCTGTTCACCGTCGTCGATGAATTTCCAGAGATGTCGCAGTCTCAGCGCATGCCTGCGCATCATCAACCACGGCATGCCCAGTCCTCCATTCAACGGATGTTGACAGCAAATGGACTTCCTCACCATCGGAATGCCACCCTTCCACAGGAAGCGGAAGAGTATGCGTTCCAGTTTGGTGATGGTGGCGTCGGGACAAGGTACGACGGTCAGCGGCGGTAATCGATGACGGATGCGATGTACGCGTTCGCCACCTCCGCCCGGCCTTTTAGAGACAGCTTTCTCTCGGCCCATGTTTGGCTGAGAGCGACCACTCTACTCGTGATCTCGTCCCAGTTCTTATCCATTTGGAGGTCCGGACTGAACCAGACCCCGAGCAATTTAACCGGTCCGTCCGTCCAGCGTCCCACTACTGAGCCGCAGTCGGACGGCATGGGCTTGCTTCTCCAGGTGCCGAGTAGCAAACCCACTGACTTTTCCGGGTTAATCTTTGCTTCCGTCACCCGTTCATATTTTCTTAGTGTCTCGCCGACCAGCTCGATATGCTGGTAGCTCGACACTATGACGGTGAAATCGTCCGCATATGCCGACACGCTCGTCCCGCAACCCAGTTCCCGTGGGATGCCCCTCAGTGTCGCCAGCTTCCGCAGTAGCGGCTCGAGAGTCAATACATACAGAAGCGCCGACAGGGGAACCCCTGACGGACCGAACGCGTGATGTCAAACGGTTTAGACAGGTGACCGTTTACCCGAATCACCGATCGGATGCCGCTATACAAGGCAGCGATCCAACCGCGGAAGACGGGACCGAAGCCAGCCGCCCTGAGGATGGCTGCCAAGTACCGATGGTCGACCCTATCGAAGGCTTTAGACTGATCCAAATTTATCAGCGCCCCACCCATGCCAGGATCCTTAACTACCCTGTCCACAATGTAGCGCATCAGATGGAGGTTGTCATGTATGGTTCTGCCCGGCACGGCGCATGTTTGCGCCCTGTCGACCAGTTTACCAATGACAAGCGCCAACCTCTCGGCTATTACTTTGGCCCAAATTTTCAAATCTGCGTTGAGCAGAGTGATGGGCCTGAAATTATATAAAATTCCCCTTGTTTGAGTCTTTCTTCAGCAACGTCACTGCACCTCGGCTCACGAAACCGGGGATTCTCCCGTTTTGTTGCCAGTTGCAGTAGACTGATGCCAAGAGGTCGCCAAACAAGTCTGGCATTGACAATACAGCTCGTAGGGTAAACCATCCAATCCAGGCGACTTATCCCTCGCGCAGCCCGCCATCGCATCCCACACGTCAGCGGCTGTGATGGGACTTTCACAACATCCGCCTCTCTTGCCGAGAGCCGCGGCAGGTCGGTCAGGTAGGCACTGAAATCCATCCCTCGTTCCGACCCACCACTCGCACCAAACAGTCGAGCAAAGTGCTGTTGAAAGGCCTCACACATCCTTTCGGGTTCGAGTAAACTGCATCCCTGTTGATCTATTAGAGACCGAATGGTTGATCTGTTGCCACGCTGCGCCTCGAGTCGGAACTGTCAGACAAATGGAAACGTCTGAGCAGGTCTTTGAGGCTCTTACACCCCCTTCTATTCCTATCCCTTCCCACATGATCTAGATGCGTGTCCAAGGTAGCGT
>NC_043005.1:97722906-97782906 GCF_006345805.1 Octopus sinensis | reverse complement strand
ACGATGTGTGAATAATGAAAGTAATGTTTCTCCGAATTAGTCACATTTGTATTATGATAAATAAAGTTGCTTAGGCGATCGTTTGTTTTGACTTGCAGGGCTGTCATCTGCGTTTGTTAATTTCCCTTAAAAACTTTTATTTATTTACTTTTGTTTTAAAGTGAAAGAGAGGAGAATATGTATGCGTATATGAAATGGACGTATGTGTGGGTGAGAGAGAGAGAGAGAAAGACAGAGAGAGAGAGGAGGGGAGTTAGAGAGAGAGAAAGAGAGTGGCTGAGGGGGTTTGTTGTCATGTATACGTACATACATCAATACATATGCATACATCTTTCTTCTATATACATCTGCGTGTGTGTGTGTGACAGAGAGAGAAGGAGAGAGTGAGTGAACATGTGTTTTCGTCTATGTGTAAGTGGCACTCACACACACTCTCTCTCTCTCTCTCTCTCTCTCACGCGCATACACACAAACACACACACACGTCCATTTCGTGTACACGTTCATACATTTTCCCCTTTCTCCTCTCTTTCACTTTAAGGCAAAAGTAAATAAATAAAAGCTTTTTACGGAAATTAACGAACGAAACAGCTGATCTGGATGACAGTTCGTTGACAACTTTGAGAATTATAATGAAACATAGCTGCTGTTTATTATCTATCTACCAAATAAACTCTATCTACCAAATAAACTATGTTATTCACTCAACAACTCCGTTTTACAACTAAAATAACCTCAGCAACTACGCAGGTTGCACAATTCTGAGGTCATTTTCGGACAATATTTCAAATTGCTTCTAATGTTTCACTTTCATCTGATGTTTCACACAGTCATAGAATTCTACTCGGACAAACATTTACGAAAATGTACACATAACTATTGTATTAAAATAAGCCACAACATAAAAAATTGCATTAAAAGACATCCATTTCTTTATATGTTATGAAGAAATACAGTCACTCTCTCTCTCTCTTTCTCACGCACAAAAAAAGATGTATGCATATGTATTTATGGGTGAAGGTAAATAATATGCACACCTGGTGTTTAGGGTTAGGGTTATGCCGAAAATAGGTGGTTTACATATTCTTTACCTCCGCCTATTTATGTACATGTATATGAAAGATAATGTGTGTGTGAGAGAAAGAGAGGGAGTGAGTGACACTTTCACATACATGCAAAAAGTTCATACATCACAACACACACCTTCACTCACTCACTCACTCACTCTCTCTCTCTCTCTCTCTCTCTCTCGCACACACACACACACACACACATACGTCCATTTCATATACACATGCATCTTTCACTTTCTCCTCTCTTTTACTTTCTCCTCTTACTTCAAAGCAAATGTTGCCTTTTCACTTTATCCTCTCTTTCAGTTTCTACTCTCTCCAAAGCATAAAGAAATTACAAGAATTTTATGGAAATTAACGAACAATTCTATGAACCCATATATGTCGAGTTGACAACTTTGCTTCTTCAAACGAAAGTATGCCATAAAATAACTTCTTTTGACACACACACACACACACAAACATATACACAAAAGGAGACAGAAGCACATGACCATATACACACATGCACACTCCATATGTGCACACACACAAGGGTACATATTGAGACACACATCCATACCTAATAGATGCACGTACATAGTCACACAAACCCATACATATGGACACATTCAAACACACACACACAAGGAGACAGAGGTACACACACAAATACACACACACACATACAAGCACACACACACATACAAACACACACACACATACAAACACACAAACATGCACACACAAACACATGAACATGCAAAATACATACAAACATACGCGCATGCATACATATCTATATGCATAAACACACATACATACATGCACACACCCATACACACATGCACGCACACACACATGCCCACACACACATGTAAGCAGACGCATACACACACACACACACATATCAGTCAAAGAACATGTGTAGAGATTCTGCTTCAAATTGTGAGTGAAAATAAATCTGACCCATGAACTGAAGACTCAGAGTGAAAAACTTCACTTTCAGAAGAAAAAATTAGAAAGAGCTTATGTAAGCTACAAGTTTGCTACCATTCCACAAACTGCATAGAAGAGGATGAAAGGAAACAATATCATAAAGGAAAAAGCCCCTTCCCAAGATTTGAAATCATTCTGATGAATGATCTGGAATGAAATGAAAGACTTTAATCAGAATGCAATGTAACCAGCCATAATGAAGCACGAATATGGTATGCAGATCACCAGGAAAAGCCAGAGGATTGCTGTTGTAACTTTCACCAAAGCCATGGAAAAGCTGTACAATGGGAAGGCATCAAGAAAGGACTTCAACTTTGGCCACTGGTGGTAAGCGATGACTTTTTATAGACATACATCAAAGAACTGTAGAAGACCAGATTAACATACCAAATTGGCTAGTTGTAACATGAAGAAATCTTGTAACCAAGAATGAAATCAATGCCTCAGCAGAGAACTATAAACCCAAAGTCTGCCTTAATCCTCATCATCATCATCATCATCGTTTAACGTCCGCTTTCCATGCTAGCATGGGTTGGACGATTTTGACTGAGGGCTGGCAAACCAAATGGCTGCACCAGGCTCCAATCTTGATCTGGTAGAGTTTCTACAGCTGGATGCCCTTCTTAACGCCAATCACTCCGAGAGTGTAGTGGGTGCTTTTTACGTGCCACCGGCACAGGTGCCAGTAAGGCAACATTGGTAACGATCAAGCTCGAATGGTGCCCTTTTACGTTCCACCAGCACGGAAGCCAGTTAGTTGGCTGCTCTTGCAACGATCACGCTCGGATGGTGCTCTTGGCACCCTACTAGCACGGGCACAAGTGCCAGTAAGGCGATGCTGGTAGCGATCACACTCGAATGATATAAACTGCACACAAGCTGCCTGAACCAATTCTTCTATGTCTATAATGAGTTCAATAATGTAGTCACTGAAGAGCAAGCAGGTCATAAGAAGAAAGTGTGAAGATGCACTGAACAGCTTTTACTAAATACAGTTGTACCGCTCAAAGTGAGAAAAGATCAAAGAAACTTGTGACAGTTTGGCTTGATTACAGACTGTCTATTGATTTCATTCGCCACTCACAGCTACTGAAGTTACAATAGTTAGCAGAAGGACAGGCTACCTTAATTGCTGCCATTGAGAGGTCCACAAAGATGTGCTCTACAACTATCACACTTGCAAATGGAAGTGAAATTATTATCTCCACTGTTATAAGTATTTCAAAGGGAGAATTCCAAAGAGACAAAATCTTTATTTGGGCCTTAAAACCATACGTATCTGATTACGTCCTGGGTCTACAACAACAAAAGACTAATGTTAACCCATAATTTCTTGGACATTCTGTACTCAAAATACTTACAATGCTGAGAAACAGCTGAATTTAGTTATATTTTCTGCTGATATAAGAATGGAATTTGGTCAAATGAAAGGTTCATATTAATAATTGAATGTGAGAAAACTATAACCCCCAAAGCTAAAACCTTCACATCAATGACCTCTCTATCATCTTTATTCCACCACCAAATAAATACGTAGGTATTAATGAAAACTCTGTGAACAAAGAGTAGCCAAAGATTATTATACCAAAAAGACACAGCAGTCAAAGCCTTTCTCTTGCAACAAGATAATATCATCACTTAAAATCTGTTTTCCATACTGGCATCGATTGGACGGTTTGACTGAAAACTGGTAAGCTAGGGAGCTGCACCAGATTCCAAACCGATTTGGCATGGGTTCTACAGCTGGATGCCCTTCCTAATGCCAACCACTCCATGAGTGTAGTGGGTGCTTTTTACCTGCTACTGGCACTGGTGCCATTGACATGACACCAGTATTAGTCACAACTAGGATCTCACCTGGCTTGACAGGTCTTCACAAGCACGGCATATTGCCAAAGGTCTCAGTCACCTGTCACTGCCTCCATAAGGCCCAATGCTCAAACGGTGCTTTTTACATGCCACTGGCATGGGTACCATGACTATGATTTCACTTGGCTTGATAGATCTTCTCAAGCACAGTATATCACCCAATGTTTGAAGGGTGCTTTTTATGTGCCAGTTATGTAACATTGGCAAAGGTCTCGGTCACTTGCCCTTGCCTCCATAAAGCCCAACATTCACCACCTCGTCCAATGTCTTCATGGGTCTACCTCTTCCACAGGTTCCCTCCACTGTTAAAATGTGGCTCTTCCTCACACAGCTGTCCTCATCCAAGTTTTATAGAAGAAATCTGCTCAAACTTCTTATTGGATAAGAAAAGGAAGAGGAAGAGGCTTCCGGTCAGTGCAAATAGTCTTTAGTGATCACTCATAGAATGGCCACTAAATAATGACAGCAAAAATAAATACAAGAACAAGCACTCAAGAACAAAGTGAATAACATCTAACAGGTTGACAATGAACTCAAAAAGCATTCACTTTTTGATGACCTCCCAGGTGACTTCCAAAATAAACTTGCAGAGGATGATAATATGAACATGAAGTGTAGCCTTTATTGGGCTTATGACAATTAATTACATCATATCTTCAAGGTTATGTAGTTACAATCCAAGAATAGGGGATTGTTATGAAATATCTAATGAACAAATGAGAAGATGAAGCCATTAAAATCCCAAGATGAAATGGTAAATGCTGATTATACTGTTCTTCTCTGGATGATATAACACACATAATCAGCAGCTGTCCAAAATTGCCATTGAGATATTATCCCCCCTTTAAGATATGAGGTTCTTGCTAAAACAATATACAATGCCATCAGAAAAGACTGCCTTGGGATAAATATAAACAAACCCTGTTATTGAAGGCATACAGAAATATCAAGACAAGAACTATTAGTGGAAGATTCCTATCAAAACTTGTATCAAGTGCGAACGCAGTCAGCCTGAAATAGTCACTTGGTAGAGAAAAGAAACATCATGTGTGGTGAAAGAGGTTAGCAACTCTGAAGATGTGAATATATCTTTCAAAATCAGTGAGAAGGAGACTGTTTATTGATAAATGATTCAAAACTGGCAGCTCCATTATCCTAATTACAAATTCACATTTATTCCAATAATTATTGATACATTTGGTTATGTTAGTAAATACCCAAGTGACAATCTGGGAAAGAAAGCATTTTCAGGCAAAGAAAGACACCAGCTAACACATGCTTTTCAAATGCTATCTGTAAGTGGAACATTAAAAATGTACAAAACTTATTCAAAGTTTAACATGTAACAAAACAGAAAAGGAATCAAACATGCATATACATATATTCAGACATTCTCATGCACACAAAGTTACACTCATATTATCACTTACATATACATTCATATACACACATTCACAGAAACTCACCCATACACACAGCTACATATTCTTGCCTTTTATTTGTTTCAGGCATTTGACTGTGGCCATGCTGGAGCACTGCCTTTAGTCAAACAAATCGACCCCAGGACCTATTCTTTGTAAGCCTAGTACTTATTCTATAGGTCTCTTTTGCCAAACTGCTAAGTTACAGGGATATAAATACACCAACATCAGTTATCAAGTGATGGTGGGAGGACAAAGAGAGACACACAAATACATACATATATATATATATAGATATATATATAGATATATATATAGATATATATATACAATGGACTTCTTTCAGTTTCTGTCTACCAAATCCACTCACAAGGCTTTGGTTGGCCAGGGCTATTGTAGAAGACACTTGCCCAAGGTGCCATGCAGTGGGACTGAACCCAGAACCATGTGGTTGCAAAGCAAGCTTCTTACCACACAGTCATTTCTCATATATATAAAGTGAATGGAACCTTCAGAAGACCCAGGAGGTGTCTGGTGATATGTGGTTCTTGAGAAGACCTGCCCACCTCAGCAAAACTGAGTTCTGGAAGGACTGTTTGCCATGTGTGCTCTCCACCCACATGTTACATATGTCCTCACCTGTAACTTTATCACTGCGATCCTGTCACTACCCTTTATACCCATGGTCACCACTCACAGCATTCCCTTTCTGCTCCCCTCTCCCACACTTCTTTTGCACTCTTGTGAACTCCCTGTTCATCCACTCTGTCCAATATATATATATATATATAGTTTATGAGTAACAATGAAGGGTGAAATTAATTAATTTGGAACAATTATCAATTACACCAAGTAGTCTTCGGCATGTAAAAGCCTCATTCGAGGAAAATTTTGAATTTGGTGATACTAGCTGTGGCTTCTAGCTCGCTCTGATACTGAGTTGAGTTGGTGCCTTCTAGTATCTCAAAATTCAATATTCAATCATTCATGATTGTTTGTATCCTGCGCTGATGAAAGAAGAAGTCTGGGTAAAGTAGAGTTATCTAATTCTTATGCTTTCCTAAGACTTGATCTCGAAACGTACGTCCGTAGGTGACTTAAAACTGTATGATAGATTGCCGTTAATTCATTCTCTTTTACCTGTTTGTGTTTGCCTTTCAAATGCTGTGCCTTTACTGTGATCTCCCTTTTAGTAGAAGAAATAGCTATAATCTCTTTAACTGCTATTTCTAAATTCGGTGTGTGGTAAGGCAATTCGTTGCTAAACCCTTAATTGCTTAGTATTACTATATATATATATATATATATATATATATATATAGAGAGAGAGAGAGAGAGAGAGAGAGAGAGAGATAGCTTGTTTAGACTTCATTGGACTGTGGTATATTTTATTTCATTTTAGCTTTATCAGAGACTGTATAAAGCCAAGATGAACTGAACTGTATAAACAGTCAGATGAAGGCTAAGCAGGTTGAGACTTTGAAGTTACTGTCAAGAATAATAAATATGTAATCTATAAAAAGTACTGAGTGATCCTTCAGTTTAAAACAAACATTTATATATACATATATATTCTTGTCTTTTATTTGTTTCAGGCATTTGACTGTGGCCATGCTGGAGCACTGCCTTTAGTCAAACAAATCGACCCCAGGACCTATTCTTTGCAAGCCTAGTACTTATTCTATAGGTCTCTTTTGCCAAACTGCTAAGTTACAGGGATGTAAATACACCAACATCAGTTGTGATACATATATGGCACTCCATTGGTTATGTCAAAGAGGATTCCAGCTGAGCTGATGAACAGGACAGCCTGTTCATGAAATTAATCTGGCTAAGCACTTCAGGCATGCATGCCCTTAAAGTAATTCTCAAGGAGATTCAGCATGACACAGAATGTGACAAGGATGGCCTTTTAAAATACTGGTACAACTCATTTTTGTCAGCTGAGTGGACTGAGCCAATGTGAAATGAAGTGTCTTGCTCAAGGACACAATGCACTGCTGGGATTCAAACTTATGGCTTTTCAATCAGGAGCTGAATACTCCTAACCACTAAGCCACGTGCCTTCACATACACACACACACACACACACAGAAGCACGGACACAGACACCGACATATGCACATTTTGAAAGGCACTGTCATGAATATATTAACAAACACTTACACAATAATGAAGATGCATGGCTGAGTGGTTAGAGCATCAGGCTAAAAATTATGAGGATGTGAGTTTGAATCCCGGACTGGGCTTTGTGTTGTGTTTTTGAGCAAGACACTTCATTTCACATTGCTCAGTTCACTCAGCTGTAGAAATGAGTTGCAATGTCACTGGTGCCAAACTGTATCAGCTTTACCTTTCCTTTGAATAATATTGGTGGCTGAGAGAGAGGGGAAGCTGGTATTTATGGGCGACTGCTGGTCTTCCATGAAACAACCTTGCCCGGAGAACTTTCTAGGTGCAATCCCATGGTCATTCATGGCCGAAAGGTGTCTTAATCCTTTTTTTTTTACATACACAAACCTACCCTCACACAGTCACACTAATGCCTTCCTCTGCACAGCTACGTATGTAGACATAAACACATAAATACATCTTAACGCAGTCAGATATATATATATATCTTCACACATGGACAACTGCATGTAACACAGTCATATACATATACACTCGCACTTATAATGGCACACACACATTCACATACATGAACATACACACAGATATCTTCACAGTTACACGTGTACCTTCACACACACACCACACACACACACGCACACACACACACACACACACATGTACGACTACATACATAAACAGACACATTCTACAGATTACTAAACACTTGAAGGTGGTGAGCTGGCAGAGTGGTTAGCACACTGGGCAAAATTGCTGAGAGGTATTTCGTCTGCCACTATGTTCTGAGTTCAAAGTCCGCCAAGGTCAACTTTGCCTTTCATCCTTTCGGGGTCGATAAATTAAGTACAAGTTACGCACTGGGGTCGATGTAATCGACTTAATCCCTTTGTCTGTCCTTGTTTGTCCCCTTTATGTTTAACCCCTTTTGGGTAATAAATAAACAGATTACTAAACACATTGTCACACACATTTATATACACACACACACATACATCCTCACATAGCCACATATATTTTGTCACACACACATACACATTTCATTTGCAGTTCAAGTTACAGTGTTTCCTTTCCTGTCTGTCATCCACCTCACCTTCACTGCTCCCTCCATTTACACCATCACTACTATCGCCATCACTACCATCACAACCACTACCACGACCTCCACCATCGTTACCACCAATTTCACCACCACCACTGCCATCCTCACCACCACAACCATGACCATACTACTACCACCACCACCACCACAACTACCACCGCTACCTCCATCACCACTATCACAACAACCACCACAACAACTACCATCACCAGCACCACCAATACCACTATCGCCACCACATCACCACCACTACCATCACTACTACCACCACCACTATCACTACCACCACCACCATCACCATCACCACACCACCACCTCAACTACCACCACCACAACTACCACCACTATCATCACCACCTCCACCACTACCACCACTACCACCACACCACCTCCACTACCACCTTTGCTATCACTATTGATGAAGTTTTATGAGGTATTGGAGGAATTGGTTCCTGGGGTGATATGGCTAACAGCCAAGGTAGATGGATTGGTGAAAATTGAGAGTTAGGGAACATATGAGGACAAGACATAATTATCCGGGTTAGTAATCCCCAACCCCAACCCATCTACACAACCCACAAAAAAAAAATAAGGGACCAGGTTTATGACTGACACATTTTACACCCAACTTTTCACTGACTTCCTTACCAACCACTAACCCCCTATTTCTCTAGGAAAACAAGCTAACAAGGGACTTCGAATATATAATAATGGTAGTAGTAGTTGTAATGTATGTGAATGGAGAACGCTACCAACACAACTACTGCTACCAACACCATCACCATCAACCACCAACACCACCATTACCAATGCTCGGCACCATCCCCCCCAACATCAGCCATCACCACAACCACCACCACCATTACCAACACTATCCCCATCACTCACCACCAGCACCATCAACCACTAATACCCCCATCAATACCACCACTGTCACCACCACCCAACACCCAGTTACAATTATCAGTTTATACAAACAAGTGTTTAGAAATTAAATAACCCAGTGATGCTATCTGCATGAAAGGGGGAAAAAGCAAGAGTTAAGTTAGTGTTAATATATTTAATAGACAGCTTGCAAAAAAAAACACTAACTAGAAATAAAATATGCAGTGAAGAAGTAGTAATATTACTCATTGACTAATATTATTTTCATGGCGTGCTTTTGAATAATTTCATTTCTAAACAATTCTATTTTCCTATGCTTACAGATGTGTAATCAGAGATATATTATCTAGTGGATGCATTCATCACTACTTTGGTAAGTATGGTGATAGTGGTGCTTAACTAATGAAGTTAGAATAAGGCCAAAACATGTCTGGAGTTAATTGTTCTTTCTGGTACTTGATTACTTGGTATACCTTGTGGTTCTGAGTTGTCTTTAGCAGAGTCCACCCTGTTGTAAGCATTCAGACTAAGTTTCCAGGCCTGAATGTAATCCAATATCTTAATGTACTATTGTCTACTACAGAAGTTTATGAGTCATGGGTTCTTCCTCATAAAAGTCTGGCAGGCATTACTAATGGTCTTCACATACTGATATATTTATATATATATATATATATATATATATTATATATATATATATATATATATCAGGATGTGGAGATCCTGTGACTTGTTAATGATTTAATCAGAGTGGGTGAAGAACCTCACAAATTTTTTTTATTTATTTAGTGAGAAGGTGAGTGTCATTAGGCTACCTGTTGTCACCTGTAGTCGTGGTACACTTCCCTTGGTTTTATTTCAGGAACTTCACCGTGGCAGTTAGGGTAATAGTACTAATTGATAGTAGGAGATGGATTTCATATTAAACTTTTAATTTGAAATCCATCTCCTACTATCAATTAATACTATATATATATATATATATATATGTATATAGTATTATACTATTTATACATATTGTGTATATATATATAGTATTATACTATATATACATATAGTGTATATAAATATATATATATATGTGTGTGTGTGTATATATGATGATGACATATGTATATATATATTTATTTATTTATTCATTTACTTGTTTTCAGTCATTTACCTGTAGCCATGCTGGAGCACACCCTTTAGTCAAACAAATTGACCCCAGGACTTTTGCTAAACATAGAGGGGACAAACAAGGACAAATGGATTAAGTTCATTACATCGACTCCAGTGCATAACTGGTACTTAATTTATTGACCCCAAAAGGATGAAAGGCAAAGTCGACCTCGACAGAATTTGAACTCAGAATGTAAAGACAGGACAAAATACTGCTAAGCATGTCGCCCAGAGTGCTAACATTTCTGCCAGCTTGTCGCCTTTCCGGGTTCATTCAGTTTCTGTCCACCAAATCCACTCACAAGGATTTGGGAAGCCTGAGGCTATAGTAGAAAACAGTAGAACTGAACCTGGAACCATGTGGTTGGGAAGCAACCTTCTTACCACACAGCCATGCTGTGTCTATATATATATATTTGAACTTTTCGTAAAACTGTCCCTTTCGTTTTCACTTTATTCTTTTTCATATTTTTCTTATATATTAATTTTTTTACAATTGTCCAAAGTCAGACATCATGATAGATCATTAGCTACTACACACATTTTTTCTCTCCTTGTTTTTTTCTGTGCATCTTTCTGTAGAAGAGTGTAGGCTCGAAACGTAAAAGACTTTTTCTATTCCTGAGCGCTATACTAATACATCTGTTTGTTTGTACTCCACCTGCCTTCATCTTTTGTTTATTTTCGTGAACTTTCCCTTTATATATATATATATATATATATATATACATATGTGTGTGTGAGTGTATATATTTATATATATATATATATATATATTTATGTATGTATTTATGTATATATATGTATATATATATATATATATAGGCACAGCATAGCTGTGTGGCAAGAAAGGTTATATATATATATAATAATTATTTGAGGGAATATTATTCCTAATTTACAGGGAAAAGTTCAATTTAGAAATACTAAATCAAATTTCACACAATATAATATATATATAAAAAAAATTAGAAAAAACCAGCTATCATCAATTCAAAATGAACAATTAAATTACACCATCTAGAAAATTACATATAATAGAAATATTAAAAATAAAATAACAATAATATACCGATGATTAAGTAAATTGCAAAATAATAATAAAAACATATATATTTGGTAGAATAACGACACGTGTTTCGTGGCTATATTTAAGAGATGATTATAGTATAAAAGTTAAAAGTAGTAGTAAAATCACTTCGATTGTACTGCATTACCTTTGGATATCCTTGTTGCTTATTTTTATTATAATCACCCCATTTTGAATTATATGGATAATACCATACCAAATTCTGGTGCCTTTAACTTAAGTACCATATTCATCTGAAATTAAATTTTTACTGAACTTATATATATATTCAGAGAGAGAGAGAGAGAGAGAGGGAAGGAGAAAGATACATGCATACTATATATGAATGTAAATATATATATAGATAGATAGATAGATAGATAGATAGATAGATAGATATGTACACAGATACTCACGTGCTTACATACATACACACAGACATTTGTATGCATTTGTGTGTATATGTGTATTATATATATATATATATATATATTATATATATATATATATAATCACTTTAACACTCTATAGATTAGAGAAGATTAAATGAAATGCTGCAGTGATTTATTAGCAGACATATAGGTCTTGAGATATTGATTAAGGAAGGATTTCCATTGTCATTTCATTAAGCGCAAATTGTCTAATTTAATGTAATATTTTCAGCTCTCTATCTCCTCCACTCCCTTTTTCTCACTTGCACTTTCCCACTTTCACACTCAGTCTCTCTCTCTCTCTCTCTCTCTCTCTCTCTCTCTCTCTCTCTGTTTATCTATCTATCTATCTATCTTTCTCCCACTCTTTCTTTTTCTCTCCCTCATCATTAATTAAAAGTTTAAACTTTACCTTCACACTTTACATCAGATAGTATCTACTTAACAAGTCAACCATCTCTGTCTTTTACCACCACCACCACCACCACCCCACATACACACATCCACTCACACTCTATCCACAAGCACACAGACACACAAAAGTCATTCTCATTCACTGAAAGTATGTCTTTAAAAAGAAGACTCTCACCAGCAAAAAAAAGTAAGCACTTTAGAGAAATTATGTCCACTTATCTAGGATTACTGGTCATTTAAGAACAGAAAACAAGCTCTGATATCATTGATTTCCATTCTAGTTAAGGAGTTGACATTTTACTGAGTGGCAAATAGAAATTTTGTGGCTAAACAGTGAGGCTAGTTTAAAAGTTACTGTAAGTATTATATATATATATGTGTGAGATCAAACTTGATCTGCTTCTTGCATTTAATCATCTTAACTGATGCTTGTTGGTTCAGGTATTATAACAACAGTTAGTCATTTGAGTCAGAAACGATTATTTCTTATGCATCAAATCATTTTCATTGGACAATGAGATGGTTATAGAGGAGACACGCATGGCTGTAAGATTAAGAAAATTTTCATAGTAAATACCTGATTTTGGGTTTGATCTGCCACTAAAAGGAAATTTGGGTAAGATTCTAGACCTTGCTGGAACTAGAGGTCCTTGATTCTAGACCTACCTAGAACTTTTTCTCTAGTTCAGGTAGTCATTGAGCTACAAGAGCAAGATCATCAATATGGAGGCACTCTTAGGGGTAGCCTGTCTTGAATTCCTCTGTTACTTCTCGGAGGACTATGATGAACAAGAGGGTACTGTATACCCTGAATCCTTCACTGTACTCATTGCCCACCCACACCTTACTGGTAGCATCCCTGTACAAGGCTTGTACAGCTCTCACTAAGCACTTGTCTATCCCTAGTTTCCACATTGACCTCCAGAGATAAGGGATCGGGGGGGGGGGGGACTCTGTCAAAAACTTTCACCAAGTCAACAAAAGCCAAGTACAGAGGTTTATTCTTGGCAAGGTATTTCTCCTGCAGGCACTTCCTTACCAGAAATATAGCATCAGTGGTACTTCTACCTGGCACAAAACCAAACTGCATCTCATCTAGACTAGATCTCTCCCTAATTAGTTAAGCTATGGCTCTCTCCATAACTTTCATCACCTGATCCAACAATTTGATACCTCTATAATTATTTTTATCTAAGGCATCACCCGTACCTTTGTAGCAGTTGACTATGGCCCTGCTACACCAGTCATTTGGTATGACTCCCTCATGAACCACCTGATTTACAATATGGGTGACTAGGCCATAACCTACACCGCCAGATATTTTAAGCATCTCAGCAGTGATTCCTGATGGGCCAGGGGCTTTCCTTGTCTTCATATCCCTAATTGCTTTATCTGCCAGTGTACTGACAATTCAGGTAGCTGATCCCTCAATTGGGTCAACCTATATATATATGTATATATATATATATATATATATTGTATAATAATAATATGTGGGAATATTATTCCAAACTTACAGGGGAAAATTCAATTTAGAAATACTAAATCAAATTTCACAAATACAATATATATATATAAATTAGTAAAAAAAACGCCTTTTATCAATTCAATAATGAAAAATTAAATTACACCATCTAGAAAATTACATATAATAGAAAGGTTAAATATAAGATAAAAAATTAGATAAAAAATATAACAATGAATAAGTAATGTGCAAAATAATACATAAAACGTTTTATTTATTATTTTGCACATTACTTAATCATCGTTATATTTTTTATCTTATTTTTTTTATTTTATATTTAATCTTTCTATAATATGTAATTTTCTAGATGGTGTAATTTAATTTTTCATTACTGAATTGATAAAAGGTGTTTTTTTTTCTAATTTATATATATATATATATATATATATATATATTATATTATATTAAATTAGAGACAAAACCACTATTAGGCAAATCATACAATGAAAAACTTAAGCCAATACATAAGATTATTTAATTTATATTATTTAAATATATAACAAAATTATTAAAAAATATAATTAATATATCACTACAATCGTTTCATGGCTGTTAATTTCTTTAAATTTTCGAGTTACAGTCATTCATCAGGTGGTTTAAATATTTTAAACCACCTGATGAATGACTGTAACTCGAAAATTTAAAGAAATTAACAGCCATGAAACGATCGTAGTGATATATTAATTATATTTTTTTAATAATTTTGTTATATATTTAAATAATATAAATTAAATAATCTTATGTATTGGCTTAAGTTTTTCATTGTATGATTTGCCTAATAGTGGTTTTGTCTCTAATTTAATATAATATAATATTTTACTATAAAATTGGATTCAATCCTAAATCTGATTTTTCCCTGTAAGTTTGGATTTATTCCCTAATATTTATATATATATATATATATATATATATATAATATATATATATATATATTGTATATATATGTGGTCAGAAAATATTTACTTTGTTACTTTAATTGCTTACACAAAACTTTTACAGATCTCTTGGGAGAGTTATACCTTGACAAAGCATCACTTATGATTCATAGTACTAGTAAAGTTAACACTGGAAGGATCAGGAAAAGGTTAAGAACATCTTTTAGCAACCTCAGCTTGAGTATATTGAAAATAATCTCAAAATGGCAAGTTTTCTCAACATCACTTTGGATCTAAACTCTTGAGATGTTCTGTCCCTTCGACAAGCCACATGGAAATCAAAATTACATAAATCATATTCTAATCATCCAAGAAGTGTAATAAATGTGATTGTAAAGGTGGAATCACAACTACAATTCCTAATCTTTTAACTAATGAATACATCTTTAGGCGACATTCCTAATACTACAAGACAACCATTTATGGAACTGATTACAAAGATAACATCTATACCTAAATCCAAGGAATCCATCAGTGACAATGGATTTAACAGTGCTAAACCTAAGGGTATTTGCAAAATTACCAGTAATGTTAATAACACTAAAGATGAAGTAGACTGGCATGTAATATTTGAACCTGTGGAAGGCACGCTTAGATACCGAAATATCGTTCAACCAATTTCACATGATATGGCACTCTTCTATTTACTTGTTAATAATAATAATAATAATAATAATAATAATGATAATAATAATAATGTAGAAAAACGACACAATCATGTATGGATGAAGAGCTCAGGACTGAAGGCTGAAACCGAAAGTTTTATCATAGCAGTACAAGATCAAAGCTTGGCAACCAGGGCTTATCACAACAAAATAATGAACGATGGCACTGGCCCGAAATGCAGAATGTGTCATGAGCAGGATGAAACAGTGGACTACATCTTAACTGGATTCACAGCGCTTGCAACAACCGTTGTTTCAATCATTATCATCATCATCATCATCATCATCATCATCATCATCATTATTATTATTATTATTATTATTATTATTATTTCTCTTTATCATAGGTTTTGTTGAAGCTCCTGGAGTCTTGTATGCATAGTAGGCTTGCTATCTGCAGCCTATGGTACCATGCAATCTATTCTTTTCCGCTATCTAACACTTTCCTGATTATTCTGGCAATGCCAAGGAGACAAACCTTTTGTAATAGTTTATTATTATTATTATTATTATTATTATTATTATTATTATTATTATTATCATTATCATTATTATTATTATTATTATTATTATTATCATTATTATTATTATTATTATGATTATTATTATTATTATTGTTATTATTATTATTATTATTATATTATTATTATTATTATCATTATCATTATCATTATTATTGTTATTATTATTATTATTATTATTATATTATTATTATTATTATTATTATTTTTACTTTTTTTTTTCTTTCAAATTTGCTTCCATTTCTTGCCGAGTGTCTTCCCGACTCCTAGGGCAAAGAAACTCATAGCATACATTGGTAGGCCATTAAACCAAACTCAGTAGTTCGTTCATTTTTTTTTTTTTTTTTTTTTAAAGTTAAATTAAAATACATGAGCAGCAACAGTTCTCACATCGACAATGCTCTTCTCAATACGTGTGATGTACCAGTTAAGACAATCTTTTGCACTTCTTGCAGGGATGGTAAGCCAGGGATCATTCTCATATAATTTTCGGTTCCCTTCTTGATCATTCCTAGTGCTCCTACGATCACTGGTATTGTAACCGCCTTGAGATGCCACTTTTCTCAATTTCAATGAGTAGGTCTTTATATTTTCTGAGCTTGTCAAACTCTTTCGCTGAGATATTATGATCACAGGGGATGCTCATGTCGATCAATAAGCAAACTTTATTGTTTTGGTCTTTCACAACAATATCTGGTTTATTGGCCTTGATGTTCGGTCTGTATGTACTGGAAAGTCCCACAGAATGGTTACATTTTCTCCTTCAGTTACAGCCTCAGGGTGGTGATTATACCACTTGTCGGCAGTTTTGATTTGTAATGCCGACTTATTAGCCAGTGGAGATATTGGCCAACTCTGTCATGTCTTAATTTATACTCCACTGGTGCTAAGACTTTACATCCAGAGATTAGGTGGTCCACTGTTTCAATCATGTCGTTGCAGAATCGGCATTTTGGGTCTGCTCCATTTTTCATCACATTGGCCTGGTAGTTCCGGGTTAATAGGCTTTGATCTTGAGCAGCCAGGATGAAACCTTCGCTCTCTGCTTTTAGCCCTGAGCTCCGTAGCCACTGATGGGTTTGCTTCTGGTCAACATCAGCTTGTTTGCTGCGGGTCACATATTTGCCGTGCAGAGGTTTCTCCTCCACCTATCAGCCAATTGCTCGTGCGCTTTCTTCATTGCCATCATTTTCACCTTCTTTGCAACAATAGTTGCCATACTTCCCTCGGGTTGTTCAGTTTGGGTATCCTGCACGAGATCAATAGCAAATTTTTTGCTTTCCTTTATGATAGAATGAAGCTTCTTTCGTCTCTCGTGATTTTCCACGAGCTTTAGCATCCAGTCATTCGATATTTCGAGATATTTGGCCAGTCCAATTGTGGTTGTTTTGTAAGCTAGTTCAAATTGGATCAGGCCTCGACCTCCTTGGGCTCTGGGAAGGTAAAGGCAATCTACGTCTGCCTTTGGGTGGTGCATCCTATTACAACTCAGCACTTGCGTATTTTTCTATCTATATTCTTTACTTCACTCATATTCCAGTTCAACACATTGTAGCTATAAGTAAAACTGGAACTGCTAAGGAATTTATAGCTAACACCTTGTTACGTGCATTTAGTTCAGATTTCAGGACTGCACGAACTCTCCTATAACATTCCTTCCTGATTTTCTCTTTCATGCTTGCATGCTGAATACCAGAGCCTTCATTTATCCCTAAATATTTGTATATTTGTTCTTGCTCAAGCTCTCTTATGACTGTGTCAACATCTAACACGACTGAATTTGTGGTCTTCACTTTCCCTTTCTGGAAAGTGGCCTTGGCACACTTCTCAAGTCCAAACTCCATCCCAATGTCATCGCTGAATGCTTTCACGGTGCGCAATAGGCCTTCAAGTTCATTATTGTCTTTACCATAAAGTTTTAAGTCATCCATATAAAATAGATGGCTTATTTTTTTATTGGCAATTTTATACCCATACCCTGTTCTGTTTAATTCACTTGTAAGGGGTATTAGGGCTATGCAGAATATTAAAGGTGAAAGTGAGTCACCTTGAAAAATTCCACAGTTGATGTTTATATTTTCTGAGGCAAGTACTCCATTAGAGTGGTATAATTGGAGATTCGTATTCCACAACGACATATTGTGCTTCAGGAAGTTTGAAATCACAGGGGAAATTTTGAAGATGTCCAGCGATCTCAAGATCCATGGATGTGGTATACTGTCGAAGGCCTTTTGTAGTCAATCCATGCGGTGCTGAGATTTCTGCGCTTGTTGTGACAGTTTCAAGGATCATACGATTGATTAGCAGTTGATCTTTGCATCCGTAAGAGCCTCGGCGGCACCCTTTTTGTTCAATGGGGAAAATATCGTCCTCTCCATGAATGCATATGTTTTCTCCGCCAGGATAGATGTTAGGATTTTATACGTGGTGGATAGACAGGTTATAGGCCGATAGTTTTTTGGAAGGTTGGTTTCGTTATTCTTTGGGAGTAGGTAAGTAATGCCACTTGCTAACCATTCAGGTGTTTTCTTTGGGTCTCTCAAAATTCCATTGAGCAGCTGAACTAGCTTACCGTGTGCGCACGGGAGCGATGCGAGCCAGAAATTCGGCACCCTATCTTTACCGGGGGATTTCCAATTATGGGCCTTCGTGAGTGCCTTTCTTAGGTCTGCTATTGTGATGTCTTCCCATGCTTGTTGTTGTAAATTTTGGTAGGATCCTTCAGTTTGTATAATCCAGTCTGCATTTATGTTGTACGTCTTCTTGTCACTCCAAATCCTTTCCCAAAAGTTTTGAACTTCTTCCATGGGAGGGGGGTCTTTAACGGTTACTTTCTCCTTCCCTATTTCTCTGTAGAATTTTTTGGCATTGGATGTGAACAGCTTATTTTGCTTGTAAAACTTGTTTCTCTTCTCAAATCTTCGTATTCTTTGGGCTTTTGCTTGGACTTGTTGTTTCAGCGTTTCTTTTATTGATATCAGTTCTTCTCTTGGTGAGGATCCAAATTTTCTCTTCGTCTTTCTTCCTGTTCTGGATCTTACATCATTTCCACATATTAGTTCATTTAATATTGATATTTCCCCTCTCATAAATTCAATCTCTTTTTCAATTTTACTTCTCCAGGTTTGATTTCTTCCCAGGTTTTGTTTTCTTTGTTTTTCCGGGGGCATACAGCTGGTTTCAATTGCCCTAGCAGAAGCGTAAATAATTTCATTTAACTCAGTAAAATCAGGTTTTAATTCTCGTATTATTTCATTTGTTACATAGTTGCCAATTTGGATTGGTTTTTTTTTTGGTTTGTATTTGAGAGTTTATGAAGTGGTTCTCTATCATTCATACTTGTATGTCTTACAACTTCAAGCGTATTCAGGATTTTCTGCCTCATTTCTGCCATAGACTCTCTGTGTTCTTCAGCAAATGCGAGATCTTCAGTTACTGTTGTTTTTTCGTTTTCCTGGCTATCTTTAACAGGTACAATAGAATTTCTTGAATCTTCAGGCCTTTGCGTACTTTGGTCAGATGGCAGTCTTTCAATTAAGCCTCGTGGAGGGCTATACTGTTCATCTGATTCTTCATTTCCTTTGTGTCTTATATTTATGTCATTTTCCGTTGCGTACTTGATCGCGCTTATTTCACTGTCTGTGAGTCTGTTATTTCTAAGGATATCCTCCTCACATTTGCTAATTTGTTCTCGTCCAAATAGGGCCTACTGTCTTGATTCCGTGTTCTCCATATACTGTAAGAGTTTGCGGTGTGTCTCTCTTGAGATGGCCTACCTAATGCATAGTAATAAGCGTATATTACTTCTTTATACTCTTCTCGGGTCCATTTGTTCCGCTTACATTTTTCTTTCTGTGGTGGTTGTGGTAGTGAACTTGAAGGGCTCGAGTTGGGGAATTTCCCGTTCAAGTGACCATCTAAGTCCGTATTCGGAGAAGAGTTTGTGCCAGTTGATGACTTTTCGATCCCAGGCTGGCTCTTCCCTGGGGGACGCGCTTCCAGATTAACCATAGGACAAGCGATTTGGTATACTGATTTAGTTTTCCTTTTAGTTTCCAAAAACATTTTGGTGCTACGATAATGTTATCATTCTTTAGCTTTGATTGGCTAGTGGGGAGACGGCCATCATTGCCGTTACAATTATAATCATACCATTATAGCAGCCGTAGTCGGCTTATTATTGTTATTATCATCACCATTACCATCACTATCATCATTATCACCACCATTACCATCATCATCATCATCATCACCATCACCATCACCACCATCATCATCAATGATATTGTCTTATGTGTAGTCACAGCAGTATCTTATTATTGTTATTTTTGTTTTTTATCATTATCACCATCACAGTAGTGTCTGTCTGTCTCGTTGGCTGGCTTGGTGGTTGGCTGGCTGACTGTCTTCAACACCAGAGTTCTTGCCTGTCAAATAATACTTTCTTTGTGTTTGTTGAACTCTTTGAGTGTGTGTGTGTGTAGATAGATAGATAGATTATCAGCACTATTACTATCATTATTATCATCATCACCATCATCACCATCACCATCAGTGATTTTTTTTTTTTTTTTTTTTTTTTAGGTGGGGTCCTATCGGTCAAAAAAAGTTCAGATGTTTACTACTATTAGGCTTAAGAAAAATTAAGGAAGGGCTGTTCTGTATTGTTTGTGAATAGAAAAGTTGTATTTGACCAGAGAGAATCTTAGCATCATCATTTTTTTTTGTTTTTTTCCATGTGCGTTTGTGTTATTGCAATAAAAAGTGTTTGTATATTTCCTGTAAAGTAATATTGTGGAGGTTGAAGTTGACTTTTCTAGAGATGTTTGTATGTCCAGATAGAAGAACAGGTGTGTTTTTACAATAAAAAGTATATGTTTACATTTATATTTGAATATTCAGGGAGGAAGCAAAGAAAAGTCAGATTTTCATTGAAAGTTTTAGGGTTTTGTAAGTCCACAAAAAGAAAAGCGTGATGTTTTTAGAGAGAAAAAAAAAAAAAAAAAAGGATGTTTACAGAGGCAATTGTGGGTATCAAAGTTTTTAAAGCTGGTTGAATGTATGATTGAAAACTGTAGACATGTAAATTTGTAAATTTTCTTAACTTATTTTGAAGGGCTGTTCTGTATTATTTGTGAATAGAGAAGCTGTGTTCGACCAGAGAGAATCTTAGCATCATTATTTTTTCCATGTGCGTTTGTGTTATTGCAATAAAAAGTGTTTGCATATTTCGTGCAAGGTAATATTGTGGAGGTTGAAGTTGACCCCTCTAGAGATGTTTGTATGTCCAGTTAGAAGAACAGGTGTGTTTTTGCAATAAAGAGTATATGTTTACATTTATATTTGAATATTCTGGGAGGAAGCAAAGAAAAGTCAGATTTTCAGAGAAAGTTTTAGGGTTTTGCAAGTCCACAAAAAGAAAAGCATGATGTTTTTAGAGAGAAGAAAAAAAAGGGTGCTTACAGAGGCAGTTGTGGGTATTAAAGTTTTTAAAGCCGATCGGATGTATGTTTGAAAGCTGCAGATATGTAAATTTGTAAATTTCTTAACCCACTTTGAAGAGAATTTCAAATACTCACGAGGTATTGTAGATGTTCCAGTCTTTGAGAGTTATTTTTCCCTGTTGCTAAACTGGCCCATATTAGTGTTTCTATGGCTTTCGGCCACCGAACTGTCAGAGCAATGAGGAACACGTCCAGCCGCTGTCAAGGCTGGCGCTATTCTTCTTCTTCTTCTTCTTCTTCTTATTATTATTATTATTATTATTATTATTATTATTATTATTATGGCAGAATCGTTAGCATGCTGGACGAAATGTTTAGCGGTTATTTCACCTGTTGCTACATTCTGAGTTCAAATTCCACCAAGGTCGACTTTGCCTTTCATCCTTTCAGGTCGATAAATTAAGTACCAGCTGCATACTGGGGTCAATCTAATCGACTGGACACACCCCGCCCCTAAAATTTCAGGCCTTGTGCCTATAGTAGAAAGGATTATTATAATAATTATTGTTGTTGTTGTTGTTGTTGTTGTTGTTAGTTTTCCAATTTTGTTTCCATTTCTTTCCAAGTTCCTCCTGATTATTATTTTGATCTTGTTTCTTGCATTCAGCTCTGTCTTGAGTATTGTCCTTACTCTGCCATAGAATTTTCTTCTGATCCTTTCCCTCATCATTGACAGTTTAATTCTTCTTATTATTATTATCATCATCATCATCATCATCTTCATCATCATCATCATCATCATAACAAGAGTGGGAAGAGGATTAAAAGGAAGAATATGAACAATAATGGTAATACTAATAAAAATAATCAAGGTGGTAATAATAAAAACACTAATAATAGTAATAGTAATGGTAGTGGGGGTAATAACAATAGAAATAATTATGATATTCAACAAATATTATGATATAACCCCCCTGGTGCAATAAATGTAATTGCGCAACTAGCAACGAAATTTTTAGAGCATTAGAGCATAATTTCTCTCCTTTTAATAAATGCAGAAAAATCTTTAATAAGAATGTTAATAAAATTCTTTTTCTACCACACCTAATTTAGCAGATAAATATCGCTGCTATTAATCATAGTAAGATTAATAAACATTTCCTTCAAACATGAAACTGGTAGACCTCACTCTACTGGCCATGCCTATAATGGTTCTTGTGAAACTGCTATGACCAAGGTTGATTTCCCTAGCACTCCAAATTTATGGAACTTTAACAAAAGTGATAGTAGTAGTAGTAGTAGTAGTAGTAGTAGTAGTAGTAATGCTAATATTATTAATAATGATGATGATGATGATGATGATGATGAGGAGGAGGAGGAGGAGGAGGAGGAGGAGAAGAGAAGAAGAAGAAGAAGAAGAAGAAGAAGTAGAAGAAGAAGAATGGTAATATTAGTAATAACAACAACAATAATAATAATAATGATAAGGATAGTATTGACAATGAAAATAATCATAGTATAAGTGGTAGTTATTGCGGAAGTTTTAGTTTGAATAACAGAAATGATAACAGCAACAATAACAGTGACAATCCTAATCTATCTGACACAGATGAGTTTCTGACTAAAGTAATAGTAATAATGGTATAATTAATGAGGAGGAGTCACCAATGCAGATAGCAACGCTACTGATAATAAAAAGTGAACGTGCTAATTCTGTACCCAGCCAGATTCCTTTTCCCGAGTTAACTAATTTGTGCAACAATAAAAATAAATTGACTACCCACTTCACAATAAATGCTTAACTAAAAATATTGTATACAAGTGTAATATTGAAACTAATCAACAAAATTTCTCTTATTTAGGTGCCACAATTCTGAAATTAAGATTACATTACAGTGGGGTTTGAGACTGGCTGTTCATGTAAACTCCAATATACCAATGCTCTTGTTTCCATAGCTGAATCTAAAGGGAAATTAGAGAGAAGGGAATCTAAAGGGAAATTAGAGTGGTGGTGGTGATGATGATGATGAAGAAATGTCAATATCTGCACCACTTCACTCAACTAGGGACAAGCATAGAATATCAACATCATACACACACACTTATATGATAAGCTTCCTGCAGTTTCCACACACCAAATTCTCTCTCAAGTTATTGGATAGCCCAGTTTTACTTTCCATAGATGCCAAGCAGTGGGACTGAACACAAAATCCCATGATCAAGAAACAAACTTCTTCCACTATGCAGCCATGTTTGCATCCAGGGATGAACAACATTTACTTTGAGATGAAAAAGGAAAAAGAAGTATTTTAGGGCATACGTTCTTTTACTTGTTTCAGTCATTTGACTGCCGCCATGCTGGAGCACCACCTTTAGTCAAACACATTGACCCCAGGACTTATTTTTTGTAAGCCTAGTACTTATTCTATCATTCTGTTTTGCCGAACTGCTAAGTTACGGGGACATAAACACACCAGCATCAGTTGTCAAGCGATGTTGGGGGGACAAACACAGACACGCAAACACACACACACATATATACATATATATATATATACATATATATATATATATATATATATATATATAATATATATATATCTACGACGGGCTTCTTTCAGTTTCCAGCTACCAAATCCACTCACAAGGTTTTGGTCGGCCCGAGGCTATAGTAGAAGACACTTGCCCAAGGTGCCACACAGTGGAAATGAACACAGAACCATGTGTTTTCGTAAGCAAGCTACTTATCACACAGCCACCCCTATGCCTACATGTCAAATTTTTCAGATACTGAAAAATAGTAGGTCAACTTTTACACCAAGACTAAAAATTCTATGTGAACTGCAGCAGAATTTGGAAAGACAGTGACAATGTTTGAATGTTTACATCATATATACATATGTATGTATTTATGTGTGTGTGTGTCTTTGTGTCTGTGTTTGTCCCTCCACCATTGCTTGACAACCGATGTTGGTGTGTTTATGTCCCTGTAACATAGCAGTTTGGCAAAAGAGACTGAGATTACTAGGCTTTACAAAGAATAAGTCCTGGGCTCAATTACTAAAAAAGCCCTTTAAAGGCAGTGCTCCAGCATAGCCACAGTCCAATGACTGAAACAAGTAAAAGAATAAAAGAATGTGCACAGGGAAATTCAGTAATCTTTTTTTATTGTGGTCCCTAATGTTGTTGTAGTATGGGGGCATGTGCTGTGACAGTGCATTACAGCATTCCCCACTTGTTGGTGATACCCTACTCCTGGCAGAGGACACTTTTGCACCACTCAGGCAACAACCCTCCTACCCATGGGTTTGTTTTGGTAGTTGTTGCTGGTGAGGGTTTTCCGAGGTCAGAGTGCAAATCCTACCTCGACCTCTTTAGGTGGCCTTTTACATCATGCAAAGGAAATGTTAGGTCTATTCTTTAACATGCCAGTCCCCACAAATCCACAAATGGATGTAAAAATATTGGAAGTGCTGTGATCTGAATGTTCCTTATTTAGTCTTGGCATGGAGAAAATTCCAAGAGGGAGACAGAAATCAACTCCCAATAATTTGTTGGTACTATATTTATTAAGTGGAGGCACATGGCCTAGTGGTTAGAGCAGCGAACTCACGGTCGAGGGATTGCGGGTTCAAATCTCAGACCGGGTGATGTGTGTGTTTATGAGCGAAACACCTAAGCTCCACGTGGCTCTGCAGAAGGTAATGGTGAACTTCTGCTGACTCTTTCGCCACAACTTTCTCTCACTCTTTCCTCCTGCATCTTGCAGCTCACCTGCGACGGACCGGCATCCAATCCAGGTGGGGAACCTATACAGCAAAGAAATCAAGAAACCGGCCCTTATGAGCCAGGCATGGCTCGAGAAGGAACAAACAACAAACAACAACATATTTATCAAGATCAAAAGGATGAAAGGCATCATTGTCATTGTTGGGACTTGAACCTCAAAGATAGAGTGCCAGAACAAATGCTACAAAGCATTCTATCCATTGCTCGGGTGACAAAGTCAGTTTGCCGCCTTATAAACCAATGATAAAACCATGATTGATGAACCAATGAGGGAGCTTCTATGAGATAGTTCCTTCTTCCTTCTTCCTTCTCGAGCCACGCCTGGCTTATAGGGCCGGTTTCCCAGTTTCTTTGGCGTACAGGTTCCCCACCTGGATGGGACGCCGGTCTGTCGCAGGTGAGCTGCTAGATGCAGGAGGGAAGAGTGAGAGAAAGTTGTGGTGAAAGAGTTAGCAGAAGTTCTCCGCTACCTTCTGCCAGAGCTGCGTGGAGCTTAGGTGTTTCGCTCATAAACACACACATCGCCCGGTCTGAAATTCAAACCTGCAATCCCTTGACTGTGAGTCCGCTGCTCTAACCATGAGGCCACGTGCCTCCACATGGGATTGTTCAGTCAACTAGAAATAGAAATCAAATTCCTTGAAACCACATTGCACCAGTTAAAAAAGAAAAGGAAATGGTACATTAATATAAAAAGTATCAGGAGTGTACTGAGGCAAATATAATGCTTATCACTAATGTTGAACACATTTGTATCTATGCCACAAATCAGTAAATACTGTAATAAATATTCAACTGTGTGTGTGTGTGTGTGCGCACTGTTATAAAAAGAGAATATATTAATAATATAACAAAGTAGGCATAATGTCGATGTTATGAGTGTTTATTTTAAATGAGCAATATAACTCTAGCACAGTGTTAATTATATTTAGCATTTTAGGTTCAACACAGCTGTCTCATATCAAATCAATTGCTGAAACTAAGAATACCTATTTATCTATTTACCTATCGATCTGTTTGTCTGTCTGTCTGCCTCTGTTTATATATCTATATCTACATCTATCTATCTATCTATCTATCTATCTATCTATCTATCTATCTATCTATCAATCTATCTATCTATCTATCTATCTATCTATCTATCTATCTATCTATCTATCTATCTATCTATCTGTCTGTCTATCTATCTGTCTATCTATCTATCTATCTATCTATCTATCTATCTATCTATCTATCTATCTATCTATCTATCTATCTATTTGTCTGTCTATCTATCTATCTATCTATCTATCTATCTATCTATCTATCTATCTATCTTCTATCTATCTATCTATCTATCTATCTGTCTGTCTATCTGTCTATCTATCTATCTATCTATCTATCTATCTATCTATCTATCTATCTATCTATCTATCTGTCTGTCTATCTATTTATCTATCTATCTATCTATTTATCTATCTACCTGTCTATATTCATGTATGAAAGGAAAAGAAAAGATGTACTTATTTATTTGTCAATAGAGTGGATATATTACTCAAAGTATGCAGTATTCATTACAGCTGATCATACCAATCAGTTTCACACTGGTTACTGAAATTGGATGTTAGATGACTGCATGGTTAAATAATAGTGCACGCTCTTCAGCGATGGTAGGTAGGGAAAAAGTTCACCGTATTTTCTTTTTCATATCTGCAAAACTCTGAAGAGCATGCAGTATTTTAGCATCCAGTTCAAAGCTAATTGATACAATCAGCTGTAATTGATTGGTATGCTATGTACAAATACTGTATACTTTAAGATGTGTGTGTATGTGTGTGTTTGTGTGTGTGTATACATGCAGACACAGACACACAGGAGACTCCAGCCACCAAGCTACAGACCATTACCAGGCCATGGATTATTTCACACCAGGCCACACAGAGAAAAATAAATTATTTCTATTTTACTAACTACCACAGTCTGCAAAGGTGTTTTTGCATTATATATATGTATTGTATATGTAATAATTAAACTATAGATTTTGCATTTTATTGTTTTGTTAAGCATGCGATACACACAGTCTGTAGAAGAATTGTCTTGCATGAAACCAGTCTGCAGTGCCAAAAATGTTGAGGGTCATTGTCTTTGAGTATCTGTTCCAGTTCTTTGTAATCCTGACAGTGAGACTGATATCAAGTTATAACAGGTCAGGTCAGTGACCTTTCCCTTAAACTAACATTAATGACACGGAGAGGAATGATTTACATGCATGAGCAACAGCTAGTTTTCCTAAAAAAAATCTTGCCTTGCTTGCACATACATGTTCGACATTGACCAACAGTGGCCAAGCATCATTTTGAAGGAAATGTTTACACCTGCCGAGCAGTAGACTTATACCTCTTCACATAAGCCTATGTTGATTAATGTGGCAGTTGTTTAACTACAAGCTCTTATTGAATAACATTTATGATGAAAGTCTTTCTAACTACGACCACCCTATCTTTTGGGGGCAATCCAGGTTACATTATTATTTTATGGCCTTCTCATAATAAAAGTGTGTTAGGGCCTTATCTTTTAGCATTTAAACTGGCCATATCTGACCCAAATATTCTACCTGTTTTACACTAAAACCAAACCGGCCAGATCCAGTGTCTCATATCTACCCTAAAATATCTTTCTAAAAATAAACAATGACATCATCAAAATCTCAGAGTTATGATAATACATGATTAATTCAAAACAATGTGAATAAATAAGAATTATATTTAACAGAGTAGTCTGAATGCTAAAAGGTTGAGGAAAATCTGACTGTTATAAGGTAAAACAGTGAAATAACCTCAAAGAAGCTCCTTCATTAATTTGATACCAAGTCTGTAGTGCTTGTAATTGGCAGAAGTTTTAACTAGAACATTCCATTAATATTCCTTATACACTCAATTATGCCTGCAAGTCTATAGCTGTGTTAACCACTCTACTGGAATAAATGTAACTTCATCTACAATGTACACCACCCACTCAGTGAATTCAATCAGAATAGATACCAGATACCAGTCAGGTAAAAAGGTGTCGTTTATTCTCTTCCATTATAGATATAAATTACAGAATGACAAATAAAAATCTTGAGATAAATTACCAAAATCCGTGAAACTATTTGATTTACTAACAGCCATCCCCTGCCATTCCCTGGAGAACATGAAAAAAAAAGGTACAACAATTGACATCAAACAGAGTAATTAAATATCAAAGATGTAATTATGTAAAGACATATCAAGACTTCTCTGTGAATTCTGTGTTTGCTGCAAAATGGGACTCGTTTGCTTGCACAGTAATAAATGATGCGATGTGATTATGGCAAACTGTGTCTGTTGTTGTAGCTATCAGTGGAGACTTTCACCTAATTGTCTTAATATATATATATATATGTGTGTGTGTGTATGCGTAGATATATACAGATATGTTTAGAGTGTGTGTGTGTGCACATGCAGTGTATACACATATGTATTAACATCCAGATATATATACAGATATATATGCATAAGTATATTGTCTCTGTCTCACTTTCACTCTCTCTCTATACATACATATATATATGTGTGTATGTAGAGAGAGAGAGAGATAGAGACAAGGGTGAATTAGGAACTAATGCAATTTCTTTTCATTACTTTCTGATTCATCCTCATATGCCCACATACACACACACACACACACACTCACACACATACATGTGTGCAGTAAAACATATATATATACACACACACACACCCACAAATACATATATATATATAATAAAAGTTCCTAGATCATTAAATTATTAAAGAACTGTAAAGGTTCTTTAATAATTTATAATTTATAATTTATATATATATATATATATATATAATATATATATATATATATTATATATAGGTGAGAAAGTTGGCTATCAGATGTTGCTACACATCGCTGGTCACAATGCACTTTGCATTGTTTTAGCCTTCAAATGAGGCCACCCCGCTGGCTAAGCGAGCAGGCCATATATATATGTGTATATATATATATATATATGTATGTATGTATGTATGTATGTATGTATGTATGTATGTATGTATGTATACATGTATGTATGTATATATGTGTATATATGTGTGTGTATATATATATATATATATATATGTATATATATATATATATGTGTGTGTGTGTGTGTGTGTGTATGTATATATGTATATGTGTGTGTGTGTATATATATATATATCTTTTATCTATCGTATTTTACTTGTTTCAGTCATTAGACTGTGGCCATGCTGGGGCACTGCCTTGAATTTTTAGTCGAAGGAATCCACCCCAGTACCTATCCTTTAAGCCTATCGGTCTCTTTTGCCGAACTGCTAAGTTACAGGGACATAAACACACCAACACCAGTTGTCAAGAGGTGATGGGTGGGGAGAAACAGACACATACACATAGAGATACATACATATGTATACGACAGGCTTCTTTCAGCTTCCGTCTACCAAATCCACTCACAAGGCTTTGTAGAAGACACTTGCCCGAGTGTCTACTACATGTGGTTCTGAACCCAGAACCACATGGTTGAGAAGAAAGCTTCTTAGCACACAGCCACTCCTGTGCCTATATATATATATATATAGGCCATGGCTGATCGTTAGTAAGGAAAGACACACAAATATGAAAGGAGAAAGCAAAGGACCGCTGATGAGGTCACAGAAGTGTGATGAAAGAACTCTGGCCGAAGTAAGATTAAGATTAATGTAAAAATAAATAACACTGAAGCAAAGTAACACCAAATATATAGTGCATGTGTTTTTATTGGCTAAACTGGCAACAAAACCATTCCTAAATACAACAATATATATATATATATATACAGACACACACACACATGCACACATACATACATACATACATACATACATACATACATACATACATACATACATACATACATACATACATACATACATACATACATACATATATACATAACAGGTTGTGTTACAGTTAAATTGTTAAATTCCATGTGACAATGTAATGTGTGTGTGTGTGTGTGTAAATTGAATTAGGTGTGTAGTTAAGAAGTTTACTTTCAAATATGAGATTTTGGATCCATTCCCTCTGCACTGCGTCTTGAACAAGTGCTTTCTGCTGCAGCCTCGTTTCAACCAATGCCAAGTAAGTGCATTTTGTAGACATAAGCTGTATGAAGCTTGTTATGTGTGCGTACATATATGTGTGTGTGCCTGTATGTGTGTGTCTGTGTCTCTGTATGTCTACGTCTGTGTCTGTGTGTCTGTGTGTGTAGCGTTTTTAATCAGCAAAATTTAAAAGTGATTCAAGGACCCAGAGTTCCAGGCATGGTGCTTATCAAACTGTTTTGACGTCTGGAAGTCTGCTTTTATACAGATTGACTTATAATTATAATTATCTCTGAATTGTTTGAGAAAATAGTGAAATTGGAGGCTGACACGAATAATGTAATTTTTTTTTTTTTTTTCAAATTGTCTGCAATTCAATAAACAAAGAAATTAAAATATATAAACAAATAAGATATAAATGAAAATAAAAGTGAAAGAGAAAGTTTATGCTGACAGCCAGCAAGAGGTGTCACATGCATAGCAAACCCTCAACATATTTCAGAGTTTTCAAAATCAAAGGAGAACATGAAGATGATAAATAAAATACATACTATATTCTATATTTAATAAACTGTAATAAAGTTGTTATTCCTACATTAATAGGTTTTACACCTAGGGAAAATTTTACAAAATAAGTGGTACTCTATCTGGGACCCTAATTGGGTCCCAGTTCTTCTGATAAATGGAACAGCCTGCTCATGATATTAACATGCAAGTGGCTGAGCACTCCACAGAAACATGTACCCTTAACTTAGTTCTCAGGGAGATTCAGCATGACAGTTACAACTCGTTTTTGTCATCTGATTGGACTGGAGCAATGTGAAATAAAGTGTCTTGCTCAAGGACACACTGCATCCCCAGGAATTGAACTCACGACCTTACGATCATGAGCCGAATATCCTAACCACTAAGTTACGCACCTTCACACACAAAAAATAGATATACATGTTAGGATAGCAAAATTCAGCTTGCCCATAATGCCAGCAACATTAATGACTAGGCCTTGTCTCTATTTGTGTCCTATTACATCCCCAGAATATCTTACTGTAGTATGACTATTATCAGTTATTACCTAACACCAAAAGTAATTTGGTGTTAGGTTTGAAAGACTACAACCTAATCTCTCTCTATATATAAAGCTGAAGTTGTCTGTGTGTGTGGCAGGTTTGGTAGCCTTCAACTAAAACTATCTCCTCCGAGACCCTGCAGTGCAAGTTGACCAAAATTGAGGTATGATGGAAGAAGGCTTGCTCTTCCTGCCGTAGAAGAACAAATTCAAATCGGACCATGTTAACACCAATAATTATTTACATTAAAAAGGTGCTTTTTTTCTATGAAAATCCCTATTTTTTCGACTTTTTGACTGCTGTGTCACCATTTTTCGGTGTGTTTCAACCAGAAAAATGTTCACTTAAAGAGAATAACAAGCTATATAATGCAAAATTTTTACTTTTCAAAAATTCCAATTCTAAAGGGTCGAAACAAACCTGAGCAATGCCGGGCAATACTGCTAGTAATAAATAAACCTAATAAAAAGACTACAACCTAATAAATCAATTGACAGACTAACTAGGGAGTCCCTAGATCAGTGGTCCTCAACCAGGGTCCATTTGACTCCTTGTGGGTTCAGATAAGAGGGTTCATTTTGTCATACAATTCCTAATAATATTTAATAATAAAAAACACAGTAGAATTTTTTTATATGCAATGAATGGTTATGGAGGTCCAGTTGAGTATAATATGAATCAAAGGGACCCATCAGCAAAAAATGGTTCAGAGATGTTGCTCGATCTGCTAGAAATAGTAGCTAAACTCTTCTAAATCATGTTCTATCATCTTGAAAAATGAAAGACATATTGGATAATGTATTTTCTAGATATATCAAATCTAAGAAAAAAAAAGTGAAACAATCATGGATGATCAAGGATGGAACAGCTTTGATTACTGGTCTATACAATCAAGGATGATCTGCAGCATAATAATCACATCAATGATTTGTACCTTATCATTGCACTTATTTGCAGCTATTAGGAACAGAGTCATTGAAGGGTAAAGCATAAGCCTTGCAGAGGGTTACTTCATCAGTAATGTGTAGACACTCTAAAGTGTGTTCCCTTCAGCTAATTATCCAGTATGCTTTGCAATTATCTATCACTCGATCATCTGAAGATCTAAGCATATGCCATTACACTTTGTTTGACGCACTTCTCAATATTATAGGAACCTAACAAAAGGGCTGAAAGCTTTCTCACTCTCTCTTGCAACATTAATGACCTTGCCAATATACTCTTCAATATATTTTCTTGTTCCATATTTACTGTTTCTTCTTCTCATTTAGATGAGAGAGAGAGAGAGAGAGAGAGAGAGAGAGAGTAAACTGTCCTTCCTTTTGCAGCCAAAATATATAGATTAGTTTCGTTTTTGTATTTGATTTGCAAGATTCTTTATATGAGTTTGTGTGTTGAAGCATATTCTGATGTGTGAGGGGAGAGTCATTTTTTTTTTATGTGCCTTATAATGTAACACACTCACCAGTAAAATTTCCACTTATTTCTTATTTTTCAATATTCAAGACTATTGAAAAGGTTGCAAGATGCAACGAAAATTTTAGGAAAGTAAAAATAAGAAATAAGTGGAAATTTTACCGGTGAGTGTGTTACATTTTAAGGCACAAAAACAAAATTACTCTCTCCAGACACAACAGAATATTGATTAGTATTTTTCTTTTTTTCTTTCATTTTTCTTTGGCTTGATTTTGAAAAGATGATGAAAATATCATAAGTAATCATACAACTTAGATTTGTTGGAAACGAATTCTGTAATATTCTGGAAAGTGGTTTTACATAGAAATATGCCGTGCCATTGCTTGGCACTGTTATATTTCATGTCTGATGATGACTGGTACATTTATTTTGGAAAACTTAAGATGCTGACATATGCATTTTTCTCAGAAATCCTTTGAAAATGTTTCCTGCTAGAATAATCTGCATATTTGCAACATAACCAACGAGTGTGAGCAACAAAGTACTTTTCTCATAAACTAACCCATTCCAGTTTCTTGTAAGTGTTTTTCTGTGGGTGTTTCTTCTTTTTATTTTGCATTTTTTATATATTAAATCCATTTCTTCTCTGTTTGAAGAGTTTTATCAAAGGCTTTTTTTGCAGTTAGAAGAATTCCTTAAAGTCTATTTCTCCACAATGACAGCTGCTTTCAAGACTTCTACATAAAGGCATTCATGATAATGGTAAATAGCAACTCATGGTTTTATGAACCAGTATTTCAATAGCTCATCCATGAGGCTATGTTTTTTATAAGTTAGTCAAAGGAAATGAGGGAGTCACCATGACCTTTGCAGGTCACACTGTCGAACTAGTGAAATTTATGGAGTTGATATTCAGTATTCTTTTATTCTTTTACTGGTTTTGATCATTTGACTGCAGCCATGCTGGAGCACCACTTCGAAGGATTTTAGTCAAACAATTCAACCACAGGACTTATTTTTTTTAAAGCCTAGTACCTATTCTATCAGTTTCTTTTGCTGAAATGCTAAGTTACGGGTATGTAAACACTAGCACAGGTTGTCAAGCAATGATGGGGAACAAACACACACACAAACACATATATACATATGACAGGCTTCTTTCAGTTTCCATATACCAAATCCTCTCACAAGGCTTTGGTCAATCCTAGGCTATAGTAGAAGATAATTACCCAAGGTGCCATGCAGTGGGACTGAATCCAGAACCATGTGGTTGGGAAGCAAGCTTCTTACCACACAACCACACCTGCGCCTATGTTTACGTTTATAGGAAAAGTGTGTGCAAGGAAAGAATTCCAGAAGAAATCAGTTGTGATGAGGAAAGACTGATAAAAATGTCTAATGTAGGGTGGTGGAGGTGAGACAAAATGAGGAGACAAGTGAGTCAGTTGGACCTGAATGAAGATGTTATGTAGCTAGCTAATTTAGATGATAGTGAGGTGGTGAGTTCAATTCTTGAACCAGGCTGTGTGTTGTGCTCTTGAGCAAGACACTTTATTTCACATTGCTCCAGATCATTCAGCTGTAGAAATGAGTTGCGACATCATTAATGCCAAGCTGTATCGGCCTTTGCTTTTCCCTTGGATAACACTGGTGGCATGGAGAAGGCAGGCCGGTATGCATGGGGGACTGCTGGTCTTCCATAAACAACCTTGACCAGACTTGTGCTTTAGAGGGGAAATTTCTAGGTGCAATCCCATGGTTATTAATTACTGAAGGAGGTCTTTACTCCTTACCCTTTTATGGATCTAAGTAGAGAGAATATATATATAGCTTGTTCAGTAAAGCAGTAGTTATTGCCATAGTGTGTGGACCTGTGTAGAGAGGTTATAAAACGATTTAGTTAACAAAAAAAAGCAGAAGCCATTGTTGTAACAGCAGACGCAATGAGAGGAAACCTCACATCTGTAAATTTGTAATGTGATGCACTTTTTACGAAATATCTGCCAGTCAGTCAATTAGTTTTCTTCATTATGTTATAAATATAAAATAAATATTAAAAACATATTAACAGGAGCATATTCATTCATTTAATGTTTAAAAAAAGTTTTTCTGTTTTTGTAATTCTGTATGTTAAAGATAATGTATAAAACTGGAATAAAATATTTTACCAGCTACTCTACCATGCAAAAGAAGTATAAGTGATATTAATGGTTTTTACATCTTTTGTCAGATTTTTAAAAAGTCACTTATTGAAGAAGAATTCTGTAACGAATGAACATTCACAAACTGATTGTATGAAGTTGAAATATTAATGTTCATGATGAAATGTTTAACCCTTTTGATGCTAATATGCATGAAACTACTTTGGGTTCTACAATACAAAGCTGCTGCCTGTTTAAAAGTATTGATATTTAAATTAAACCCATCCATCATAATTTTTATCTCAGAACCTTTTTGTTATGTTCCAAACATTAGCTTTAATAATGAAAAAGCTAGTTGTTTGACTAATTCCCTGCAAATTCTTGATTATATTCAAAATTAATTGAAGCACAACATGTATTTCATTAGGAAATATAGTTCATAGAAGAGATGACTATGAGAAGACAACTTCTTTACTTGTAGTATGTGTCCACTTTAATACTGTTGTGACATGCTCTGTCTTTTATTTCATCATCATCATCATTTAACATCTGCTTTCCATGCTAGCATGGGTTGGACAGTTTGACTGTAGGCTGGCGAACCAGATGGCTGCACCAGGCTCCAGTCTTGATCTGGCAGAGTTTCTACAGCTGGATGCCCTTCCTAACGCCAACCACTCCGAGAGTGTAGTGGGTGCTTTTACATGTCACCAGCACAGGGTCCAGTCGGGTGGTACTGCAACGACCTCGCTCGAATTTTTTTTTTTTCTTACACATGCCAATGGCACAGGTGCCAGTAAGGCGATGCTGGTAATGATCCCATGGTGCCTTCTACATGCCACCGACATGGAAGCCACTTAGCTGTTCTGGCAACAATCACACTCAGATGATGCTCTAGCACCCTACTTAACACGGGGCACAAGTGCCAGTAAGGCGAAGCTGGGATATGATACTCTGTCTTTGGCTTGCTCTTTGACCTTTCAATCATAGATCACCTGCTGGTAATTAATTTGTAGATTGAATCCCATTTTTGAAACTCAGAAACACACAAAGTCCTACAACCACCAGCCAAAGAATGAACCACTAAGAGGTTATGCAACTATCTAAACAAATATTATCAGTCATTGTAATGCCGAGCAATTGTGTGCTACATTAGGTGCCCAGGTGTGTGCCATGTGTTTTTCAGGTAAGTTGGAAAATACCAGGATATCTTGAAAATTTGAACGTTTTTAATACACCATACTAGTGTATGCATATTCCTTTGAAACAAAGTGTAAAATACATACTTGTTTCAAAATTAAAACAGTTTTAATATTCACTTTTTTAAATACAATTTGTAAACTACTGATAATGTGTTATGGCCATTGTAGCCCAATCAACACTCTATTTAGGGTGCTTGGATTAAAAATGGCTGAAAATTACTGTCTTGCAAACAACTTGCACATGCAAGTGCTACCAGTCAAAAACTCTGCATACCGGAAGCCAGCAAGTGCATGGGGTCATCAGGAGAGAATGCATGCCGTTTCGGGGCCTACCTCTTGAAGACATCAATGCACACCGCCCCCCACACCTCAGTGATATAATATAATCACTTAATATAATCCCCACTGTCTTAAGAAGAGGAAAGACAACTTGGATTGTGAAATCCATAGTATGGGAAATAAAAATGACATTGCCACAGTTTCAGTACCATAGGTTTGTGTGGCTTTGATGTCTTTGATCATTGGTCTGTTTCATTTGAATGCCTTTGGTCATAAGTCGGTTTGGCTCGAATGCTTTTTGAGTTTCTTTCATCATGGTTTGAATGACTTTGATCAAAGAACTGCTGGGTCTACCCAAAATACCACAATGGGATGATTCATGCATAATATTTAATCAAATGACATACAGTTCTAACCATAAGAAATATTTTCTTTGCTCATATATCTTTAATGAAGAGATTATTCCATAAATCTTATCTTAATCAGTAATTCATGTAACATCTTTGCTTATCAATATTCAGTCATTTTAAGTCATTGTGTCTCTCAGGTTTCTATAATCTGATAAGTAAAAACTGTAAAAGCATTTCCTTTCGGCTGAGGAGGTTTAATAATGCTAAAACATGTCTGTCAAAGATCAGACTCACTCTTTCCCACGAGCCCTTCCAGTTTTTCATTAATTTTGATTATGAAGTTGCCTCTCTTGCCTCACTTAATCAATAACGTATTCACCCTTGTTGTTTACAACTTCTTCCCAACGTTCAACAAGATTTTCAATACCTCATTGGTAGAAATCACCTGATTTCAACCAAGTTCTCAATTCTGCATCAGTATTGAATGTAAGGCTGTCTACTGTATAAAGTGGTTGGTGTTAGGAAGGACATCCTGCCATAAAATCCATGCGGAAACAGTCAGTGAAGCCTGATGCAGTCTGCTGCCTAGCAAGCCCCTGTCAAACCGTTCAACCCATGCCAGCAAGGAAAATAGATTTTAAATGATGATGATGATGATGATGATGATGATGATGATGATGATGATGAGGATGATGATGATGATGATTACATTAATTATGCCAGCTTCCACTTAACTGTGCATTTCTTATGCAGATAGTACCCTGGGTAATTATTTCTCCCAGTCATTCAATCACACAGGGAAGGATTGGTTTTCCTTTTAGTGAATCAGAATGGGATTGATTTTGGAGGGACAATGAAAATAGAGAAACTTCAAGTTCATCTTTCTTGTGGCCAGAATATTCTTGGCCATTGTAATTTATTTGCTTCATCCAGACATTCCAACATTTACATTTTGCAAAACATTGAACACAATTACATATACATTCTTTTTCTCTTTTTCTCTCTCTCTCTTTTCCTCTCTCTCTCTCTCTCTCTCTCTCTCTTTCTCTCTCTCTCTTCTCAAGTGAGATTTTTCAGATGCTATCATAAATCATTATGAAGATAATGGGTGTCAGTTAAGATACTGTTGGCTTTATGTATTAAGGCTACAGAGGTAGGGTCAGTCGATAGAATAAAGAGGTGGGAGTTGGAGTGCTGGATGAGGTGAGGTGTAGCATGACAGATCAGTAATCAAGTCAAAAAGGAAGTTTTTGGCTAAGCTCTGAGCAAGTTTTGGTGGAGCTCAAAGGAAAGTGAAAATAGGGAGGTGGTGGTGGTGGTGTCGGCGGCGGCGGCGGTGGTGAAAGTGGTGGTGGTGGTGGAAAACACAGCAGCATCTTTTCCTTCCCAGTAACTAGATTCTTTGTTTTAGCTTCTTTATTCTGTGTTATTCCTTCACCTTCTCTGGAAGATAAATGGCATGGAATTTTGGAAATTTTTTTTTGTTTTGTTTATTTTTCATTTTGTTTTTCTCTTTTGTAATTTTTGTAATTTTTATACCATATTTCATCAGGAACAGAAGTGATTGATTCTATTATCCTTCTGTTCAGCCCATTTCTAACAAATGGTTTGAAATTTTGGCACAAGGGCAGCTATTTTAGGGGAGAGGGGTAAGTCAATTACGTCAACTGCATGATATGACTGGTATTTTATTTCATCAACTCCAAAAGGATGGCTGGCTAAGTTGATCGCAGTGGCATTTGAATTCAAAACGTAAAGTCAGAAGAAATATCACTAAACATTTTGTATGATCTACTGACAATTTTTATGTCTTTATTGCCCACAAGGGGCTAAACATAGAGGGGACAAACAAGGACAGACAAGGGGATTAAGTCAATTACATTGACCCCAGTGCGTAACTGGTACTTATTTAATCGACCCCGAAAGGATGAAAGGCAAAGTCGACCTCGGCAGAATTTGAACTCAGAACATAACAGCAGACAAAATACCTATTTCTTTACTACCCAAAAGGGGCTAAACAAAGAGAGGACAAACAAGGACAGACAAACGGATTAAGTCGATTATATCGACCCCAGTGCGTAACTGGTACTTATTTAATCGACCCTGAAAGGATGAAAGGCAAAGTCGACCTCGGCGGAATTTGAACTCAGAATGTAGCAGCAGACAAAATACCACTAAGCATTTCACCCATCTGCTGACAATTCTGTCAGCTGTTGCCCCTCCCTAATAAACATTCCTACTTGTACTTCCAAAAAACTGATATCGGTACCATATCATTGCCAATGTTGTAATCACAGATGAAACGAACAATTACTTTTTAACTATTTGACTGCAAAATTAAACTTCGTAGTTATTCTAATTAGAATTGGTAATTTCTGCAAGTCACATTGCCTCATAATAAATTTGATATTTCTTGGCAAAAAATAGTATTGAACATGACATTCCTCAACAAAAGAAAGATTGGTATATGAAACTGCTTTCTGCTGTTAAGGAGACAACGAAACTCTGAGGGGGTGTATCTGATTTCCACAGAAAAAGGGTTAACAATAAATTTGGTTTAGAGTGAAGGAGGGGGGAGGGGAGGGAGAGATGGGAGAGGAGGCAGAGCAGAGGTAGAAGTGGAGGAGGAGGATGGAGAAGAAAAAGTAGAAGATGGTGGGGGAGGGGTGCTAGTGGTGGTGGTGGTGGTGGTGGTGGTGTTGGTGGTGTTGGTGGTGCTGGTGGTTATGGTGGTGCTGGTGGTGCTGGTGGTGCTGGTGGTGGTGGTGGTGGTGGCTGGTGGTGGTGGTGCTGCTGCTGCTGCTGGTGCTGCTGGTGCTGGTGGCATTGGTGGTGGTGGCAGTGGTGGTGGCAGTGGTGGTACTGGTGGTGGTGCTGGTGGTGAAGGAGTGAGGAGGAAACAATCATTAGAGTAGAAACATTTTTTTTTTTACAAGAAGTGGGTAATAACACTGATAGAATGAAAATTATCAGAAAGCATCCCTTGTTTAGGGGCCATAAACACATTAGCTATGCCTGTAATTGCAGACAGTTTCACTTTTATTAACTGGTCCATCTCTGTGATCAACAAAGTTGATGTCAAAATCCAAAAACTGATGACAATGCCTCATATGCATCATTGAAAAGAAGGCATAGGCCGAATACACCTTCCAAGAAAAGAAGGCAGAGGTTAATGCAATCTTGACTCTCATTGAAAACTCTGACCATGGAACATTCTTCCCACATTGCAACAAGCAAACGAATGTTAAAGTTAGTTCTGAAATATGAAGATACCAAAAAGTTGCAGTCTGTGATGAAAAGGCAAAAATAGACCTAAGTATTTTGCCTGGCATGCTAATGATTCTGCCATTATTATTATCATTAATATTATTATTATTATTATTATTATTATTATTATTATTATTATTATTATTATTATTATTATTATTATTATTATTAGTCAGTAGTTTTATTTTTATAGCGTGCTTTCACTTCACTACCGAGCGCAGCTCTGTGTGCCTTAGGTATGTGCTGTGATTTGTTGTGATGCTCTGATGGTTATTGTATGGAAAGTGTTCTGCGTAGGATGTGTGCAGTGCCTAGTAGTGCAATTTTCTGTATGTTATATGTGTTTGTAAGTCCTGGTGTTTTTGTTATGTATTTGTCTGAATATTTTTTTATCATGCCTAGTGCACCTACTATGATAGGAATTGTTTCTGTTTTTAGATTCCACATTCTGGTTACCTCTATTTCCAGGTCTTTGTATTTTGAAAGTTTCTCCATTTCTTTTAGAGACACATTGTCATCTGCCGGTATTGATACATCAATTAGAAAGCATTTTTTTTCTTCATGATCTCTGACAACTATATCTGCAGAACACTTTCAATACAGTAACCATCAGAGCATCACAACAAACCAAGGCACACAGAGCTGCGCTCGGTAGTGAAGTGAAAGCACACTATAAAAATAAAACTACTGAATAATAATAATGATTATTATTATCATTATTATTATTATTATTATTCTGCTTATTATTATTATTATTATTATTATTATTATTATTGAGTGAGAGAGCAGTGCATGCCATCAAAGTGACACCGGGGTAAAATATACAAAGCCCAGTATACCCATCATGACTACCCGTCTGATAAGGGCACACCAGGCACATGCATCACAACCATATGTGCGCGACATGATTTCATATCAAGATAAACAGCACATGACCTTGTAGGTGGGGTCCAGTTAGAATTTTCTTCAGGTCGAGTACCCCATCCCACTCAAAAGGTCCTTGAATAAGGATTAAGGATGTTGAACGAAACACCCATATCTCCAAAGGTGAATTAACCAAACCCCAAAGAATCCCTCTCAACACATGGCTATGATGCTCCCCCACTACTTCTGCTCGTGATCAGAGATGCACATATCGTCAGCCGCTGAGGGACATGCTTAACTGGTTAAGGTCAAACAACTGACAAGCAAATCTGTGGTATTGAGCAGAATATTTGCTGTAACCCATCTTTTATACCAAGACAAAACAATGTACATGATAACACTTGCAATCAGTTAAGATCAGAAGCCATGAGAGCCACTGCATCAGGACATTTATTATTATTGTTATTATTATTCAGTAGTATATTTTTATATCGTGCTTTCACTTCACTACCGAGCGCAGCTCTGTGTGCCTTATTATTATTATTATTATTATTATCATTACTATTATTATTATTGAGTGAGAGAGCAATGCATACTGTCAAAGGGATACTGGGGTAAAATATACAAAGCCCAGTATACCCATCATGACTACCCATCACTAAACCAGGCACATGCATCACAACCGTATGTGCGTGACATGGTGACCTCACATCAAGATAAACAGTACATGACATTATTATTATTATGATTATCATTATTCTTATTATTACTGTTATCATCATAATCATCATCATCACCATCATAAATATAAAATTACTTGAGCCAGAGGAATTCTGTGCAAATGATGAAAGATGGAATTAACCTTAAGGTTGTCTTCGTCTCCCACCCCCTACTGGAGTTGATAAGATGGTTTGCAGGTAAAGGGCTGATTCTCCAGATTCATATGTCTCTCTCTCTCCTGCAGATTTGTGGTCCTGCTTTTTACCAGGTTTGGAATAAAGTAATTATTATTGATGATAGAAAGAGCAGCCAATCATAAAATCCCATTGTAAATTCTCGTGTAGTAATTTAGATAATCAAGATTAGGGGAAGAATGCTTGTTTTACACACATAGTAGATGATGATGATGATGGTGGTGGTGGTGGTGGTGGTGGTGGTGGTGGTGGTTACAGTAGGTGAAGGTCATGATGACAGAGATATTGGTGATGACAATTACAGAGATGGGTGATCACGATGGAGATGATGTTGACAATGATAGCGCTCTCCTGCTGATGTTTGGTATCAATGATGAGGGGTGGAGATATGGTAATTGTGTTGGTGATGATGATGATGATGAAGCTTGTGGTACTGATGATGATGATGATGATGATGATGACGACGACGGCGACGACGATGATGATGATGATGATGATGATGGTGATGGTGATGATGATGATGGTGATGGTGATGATGGTGATGGTGATGATGGTGATGATGGTGGTGGTGGTGGTCGTTATCATTATGGTCATGGTGCCCATGGTCATGGTCATGGTGGTAATGATGACAATGATGAGGGCAATGGTGATGGTGGTTGTGGTGAGGCCAATATTATTTTAAGAATAAATGAGAACAAGATGGATGGGATGGGATGGGATGCGATTGCTTGATAGTATTGTGTTCGTTTGGACAGGTAATGCTAATTAATAACACGTGCATGCTGGCTGAACATGCATCATTAGTTAATTACAGTTAAAGGAAGGACACATGAAAGATTGGGGAAGTCAAACTTGAGAACACAGCATCTCACTGCACTGGATCAAGGTGTACACGCACGCACACGCACACACACACACACACCACACACACACACATACACACACTCATACACACACTCACACACTCATACATGCACACACACATGCACATGTGCAATCACACACACATATGCACATGCACGCTCACACACACACACTCACACACATACACACACACTCACACACTCATATACACACATACACACTCACACACTCATACATGCACACACACTCACACACTCATACATACACACACGCATGCACATGTGCAATCACACACACATATGCACATGCACGCTCACACACACGCACACACTCACACACATACACACAGTCATATACACACATACACACTCACACACTCATACATGCACACACACTCACACACTCATACACACAGACACACATGCACATGTGCAATCACACACACACACATGTACACACTCACACATATACACACACATACACACACACACACTCACACATTCATATATACACATACACACTCACACACTCATACATACACACACTCATACACACACAGATGCACATGTGCAATCACACACACATACACGCATGCACACTCACACACACATACATACATACACGCATACATACACACACACTCACACACTCATATACACACATACACACTCATACACTCATACATACACACACACACTCACGCGCTCATACACACACACATGCACATGTGCAATCACACACACACACACATGCACACACTCACACACACATATACATACATGCACACTCACACACTCATACATACACACACACTCACACACTCACACACTCATACACACACACATGCACGTGTGCAATCACACACACACATACACACATGCACACACTCACACACATACATATCCATACATAATGATGCTGTCATTTTCAGACCTTTTGCATATATGCTAATGAGGTGAGTGGCTACTTAGTCACACTATTTACAAGAAATAGCAGCTAAATCTGCTTTAAATCACATTCAGCTGTCTTGTGGCCATGTGCTGAGAACTTAACTTCCCGACCACATGGTTCCAGGTTCAGTTTCCCTCTGTGACACCTTGGCCAAGTGGCTTCTGCTATACGCTCAGGCTAATTAAAGCTTTGTGAATGGATCTTATCATCATCATCATCATCAACAACATTTAACATCCATTTTCCATGCTGGCATAGGTTGGACAATTTAACAGGGACAAACAAGGTCAGGGGCTACACCAGGTTCCAAAGTCTATTTTGTTTAATTTCTGTAGCTTGATTCCTTAGTTCCTACAATTGCATTTAGTAGATGATAACTGAAAGAAGTCTGTTGTGTATATATATATATATATATATATATATATACTATAAATGGAAATTTTACCGGTGAGTGTGTTACATAATAAGGCAGAAAAAGAAAATGACTCTCCCCAGACACAACAGAATATGCTTCGACACAAGAACTCATATAAAGAATCTTGCAAACCAAATCCAAAAACGACATATATATATATATATATATATATATATACTATAAATACATACACACTCACACACTCATACATGCACACACACTCACACACTCATACACACACACACACATGCACACACTCACACGTACACACACACACACACACTCACACATTCATATATACACATACACACTCACACACTCATACATACACACATGCACATGTTCAATATACTATAAATACATACACACTCACACACTCATACATGCACACACACTCACACACTCATACACACACACACACATGCACATGTGCAATCACACACACACTCACACACACATACACGCATACATACACACACATAAATGGAGTTTACTTGTGTGATTTTTTGCTACCCTGGTAACTATTTATCTATTTTTTCTGTGTTAAAAGTTAACAAGGGAAAAATACACATATCTATTTATCATCATCATCATCATCATCGTTTAGCGTCCGCTTTCCATGCTAGCATGGGTTGGACGGGTCAACTGGGGTCTGTGAAGCTTGAAGGCTTCGTCAGGCCCAGTCAGATCTGGCAGTGTTTCTACGGCTGGATGCCCTTCCTAACGCCAACCACTCCGCGAGTGTAGTGGGTATTTTTTACGTGCCACCTGCACAGGTGCCAGACAGAGCTGGCGAACGGCCACGAGCGGACGGTGCTTTTACGTGTCACCGGCACGGGGGCCAGCCGAGGCTGGCAACGGACACGGACGGACGGTGCTTTTACGTGCCACTGACACGGGGCCAGACAGAGCTGGCAAACGGTCACGAACGGACGGTGCTTTTACGTGTCACCGGCACGGGGCCAGGCGAGGCTGACAACGAACACGAACGGATGGTGCTTTTACGTGCCACCGACACGGGGCCAGGCAGAGCTGGCAAACGGCCATGAGCGAATGGTGCTTTTATGTATCACCGGCACGGGTGCCAGACGGGGCTGACAGCGGACACGAACGGATGGGTCACTTAACCCCTGCTTTCTGATATATGATTTGATTTTGATTGTTCTCACTGGTCTTGCCGGGTCTTCTCACGCACAGCATACTTCCATAGATCTCGGTCTCTGGTCATTTCCTTGGTGAGACCTAGAGTTCGAAGGTCGTGCTTCACCACCTCGACCCAGGTTTTCCTGGGTCTACCTCTTCCACAGGTCCCCTCAACTGCCAGGGTGTGGCACTTTTTCACACACCTATCTTCATCCATTCTCACCACATGACCATACCAGCACAATCGTCTCTCTTGCACACAACATCTGATTCCTCTTAGGTCCAACTTTTCTCTCAAGGTACTTACACTCTGTCGACTATGAACACTGACATTACACATCCAACGGAGCATATATATATATATATATATATATATATATATAAGGGAAAGTTTACGAAAATAAACACAGGACGAAGGCAGGTGGAGTACAAACAAACAAATGTATTAGTATAGCACTCAGGAATAGAAAAAGTCATTTACGTTTCGAGCCTACGCTCTTCAACAGAAAAATACACAGAAAAAAGCAAGTACAGAACAAGAGTATATATATATATATATATATATATGTATATATATATATATATATATATATATATATATATATATATATGATATATGATATATATATATATGATTTATATTTATGTATATATATATATATATAATATATATATATATATATATATATATATATATATATGTATATATATATATAAATTAAATTAGAGATAAAACCACTATTAGGCAACTCAAACAGTGATATTATAATTATATATTATTATTATTATTATTATTATTATTATATATATATTATTATTATTATTATATATATATATTATTATTATATATATATATTATATATTATATATTATATATACTGTAGGGATACTATTGGCACACAGTGATCATATGCATGTGCACTTAGGTGCATGGCTGTAGTTTTACTGTTAAATAGTAAGCCACCCATTTAACTCCAACCACTATGTTCCCCTAATGGCTACCATCTTAAACTCCCATCTCCCTCTCTCTCTTTCTCCCTCTCCTCTCTTCTTCACTCCTTGCAAGTCCACCTCCCTTCCACTCCCAGATATCTAACCTTTTGTTTCCTCTTCTTCTCAATTTTGACCATTTCACTTCTTAAAGTTGTTTTCTTTTCTTTTTATTTTGTATATTTCTGGTAAGGCAGCTGCAGGAGAAATACAAATACATAGCCAAAAATAAACCCCTTTGGTTGACATGGAGAAAGCCTTTGATAGGGTCCCCCAATCCCTTATCTGGTGGCCAATGTGGAAACTAGGGACAGATGAGTAGTTGGTGAGAGCTGTACAAGCTATGTACAGGGACGTTGTCAGTAAGGCGAGGGTTGGCAATGAGTACAGCAAAGAATCCAGTCCTCAGCCCCTTCTTGTTCATCATAGTCCTCCGGGAAATAACGGAGGAATTTAAGACAGGCTGCCCCTGGGAGCTCCTCTATGCTGACGACCTTGTTCTTATAGCTGAATCCCTACCAGAACTAGAGAAGAAGTTCTTTACTGATACCAATAGATTTCTGTTTTACTTTTGTTGTCTTTGACACAAGTCCTTATGTAAATCATGTTTCCTGGAGGCAACACACATGTACTGCAAGCATGTATACATAGATAGATACACACACACACACACACACACACACACACACACACACACACACACATACACACACATACAAATATATACATGCACACACAAACAAATACATATATACTACATACACACACATACACACACACACACATGCAAACATGCATACATATATATATTATTGCTTAAATGAACCTGACGGACTCTAGCATGAATCTTAAACAAAAGATAATGCCCCAGCATGGCCAAAGCCAAATAGTAGGTACCAGTAAAAGGATAACATAATAATGTTATTTGCTTTTTTAGTTACAGAAATATTTATAATGGTCACCTGTTTTGTTTTTACAATTCTATTTCCATTTCGGATACTTTCTAGAAATATTTTAATACTTAATTAATCTCAGAGGTAGCAGTATGGCTGGAGGATTAAGAATTTTGCTTTGCATCCATGAGACTCTGAGCTTCATTCTTCTTGGTAGCATCTTGGGTAAATATCGTTTTCTATAGCCTCAGGCTGACCCATATCTTGTAGGTGAAATTAGGTCGATGGAAACCCTATGAAAACCTATCAGACAGTGCTGTTTTAAAGCATGGGCACACTGGACAGTTGCTCAGGAACCTCACAGATCAAGGAACCCAAATCTGAAATATATGTAATGTGGTTTGCTGTCAATAAATGAATACCTATTTCTTTACTACCCACAAGGGGCTACACACAGAGGGGACAAACAAGGACAGACAAACGGATTAAGTCAATTACATCTACCCCAGTGCGTAACTGGTACTTATTTAATCGACCCCAAAAGGATGAAAGGCAAAGTCAACCTCAGCGGAATTTGAACTCAGAACATAACGGCAGATGAAATACCGCTAAGCATTCCGTCCGGCGTGCTAACGTTTCTGCCAGCTCACCGCCTTGCAATAAATGAATACCATAGGGTTCAAGGCATTGATTTGCCCAGGAAGTGGGTGCTATACTGCTGCTAAGATGGTCCTGTTGTCAGATGGATAACATTTGCAATTTGAAGGTACAGTCTTGTCACATGTAGTCTCATGCTGATCCTGTCTGAGAATTACATTCAGGATACATATGTCAGTGGAATACTCAGCCAGTTACACATTAAGGTAGGAATAGGTTATTCAGTTGATTGCATAATCTAAAAACTGAATCCTCGTTGTCTAACAAATGGAGTACCATCCATCCAACTGACCCTGGAACTCATCAAATAATGCAGTTCCTGCAGAATAGTCATGGCAGGAATACTTTTGATCATAAGACTGCTGAATAAGGGCTGATCTGGAGCTAATCCTCAGCATCAATAATTTACAAGGTGGTAACTAACCCTATATTTTGGTGAGTTCGTTTTTGTTATGCCATATTCAGAAGAGTAGAGGACAGTGCCATGAAGTGATCAAACCTTTCAAGACCTTTATATTTACTTTTAATAGTCATAATTTGAAGCTTGCAGGAAAAAAACATAAATGGTGAGGTTTGTTGCTGTTGTTTTTGTAGACATCAGCAGGGTTTGAACTCATAACAGAAAGAACCAAAACTAAATAATACCCAATAAGGCATTTTGTCTAATGCTTTAATGATTCTGCCACAAAATGGGATTATGTGGTACTTGGGCTTTCCTCCAAAAAACATCAAAAACATAACATCAAAATAAATTTACTTCTAAACCAGGAATTAGAATAGTCAAAAGTAAATTACCGATTTGCAGCATAACAGGAACTTGATTTGTATTCATAATGTTAGTCACAGAAATAGGAAATAACAAAAAAAGCAATAGAAATATGCAGTTTTGTCTCTGCAATAGTTCTTTAAATTTAGTTCATATCTTTGCATACACAATATTACTGACATTACAGATTCTTCCTTTCAGCTCAAAATTATTGCACACGTTTTATCTGATAAATACAAATTAAGTTTACACTTTCTCTCTGATTAACGATCCATTTTCTTCTCTTTCTTCTTCTACATCCATTTCTTTTCTTTTTCTCCTCCTCCTCCTCCGCCTCCTCCTTCTTTCTACTAATATACATCCAATGGCAATCTTTGAAAGCATCCTAATCGAAAGCAAAAACAAAACTACACAAAAACATTCAATCAGAAATGTACTCAATAATTTAGTTGTGTGAGATAAGTTTACAGTGCAGCCTAGCTGAATGTAAAAATAATCTCTTAGCAAAATGACTCTGTGGCCCAGTTTCTAGTCTTGACTTTAATAATTTCACATATTTCATACTGCTAATGTTCTTGGAAAAAGCTATAAGCATCTCAATTTTTATTTCTTCCACATCTATAGACATCAACAGGGGAGATAAGTAAATGAGGAAAACCCTATGTGATCACTCGATCTGCTAGAAATAACAGTCAAATTGTGAGGCAAAATATTTAAGACAGGGACAAGCATGGCTGCATGTTAAGAAGTTCGCTTTGTAACGATGCAACTTTGGGTTCAATGCCACTGGTACATTGGGCAAGTTTCTTCTGCTATAACCTCAGGCTGAACAATGTCTTGGAAATGAAGTCGGTAGACAGAAACTCTAAAAAAGCCCATCATGTGTGGAGCAGGGGGTACATACATATGTACACATGGGTAGGATATACATACATACACACACACACACACATACATATTTATGTGTATCTGTATACATATATATGCATGTGTGGGTGTTTGTATGTGTAATTATGTATTTATGTATGTGTACATATATGCACACCCCACATGCACATTCTTGTCACACTACTGTGTGCTGTGTGCATTAGCATTCAAAATTAGGAAACAATGATCTAATGAAGTATGTTTATTTTAAGCAAATTATCTCATAACTTTTAATTACATTCAAGATCATAACATTTCAGATGAATTAAAACCTCAAGTTAAACTGTCAGCATTAATTTCGAATTTGTAGTACCAGCAGACTATATTTCAACCACCATGAATTAGAAAGGGGATTCCTAGACTGGTGAGATCGACAAGCTTGCTGCTTCATCACCATCATCATCAGCAGTGGCATGCAAAATGTACCATTTGAGCATGGTCGATGCCAGTGCCAACTGACTGGAACCCATGTTGGTGTCACATAAAAAGCACCATTCGAGCATGACCAATGCCTGCGCCACCTGACAGGTTGCCATGCTGGCGGCACATAAAAAGCACCCACTATACTCTCAGAGTGGTTGGCATTAGGAAGGATAACTAATTGTAGAAACCTTGCCAAATCAGATTGGAGCTTGGTGCAGCCTCCTGGCTTGCCAGTTCTGTCAAACTGTCCGACCCATGCCAGCATGGAAAACGGATGTTAAATAATGATGATGATGATGATGGCAGTCTTTTTTCAGTTTCCATCTATCAAATCCAATCACAAGTCTTTTGTTGGCTTGGGGTGACAGTAGATGACACTTGCCCAAGGTGCCATGCAGTAGGACTGAACCTGGAACCATGTAGTTGGGAAGCAAGCTTCTTTTATTCCTTTAATTAGCCACAAGGGCCTTACAAAGAAAGGAAGCTGCGGGCTGGACACGGACATAATGAGATGGAATGATTGATGACATGATAATAATGAGGGCAACAGCAACGCCCACCAATTGCTGTTTACCTGAGCAAGCTTCTTACCACACAGCCACATTGTGTGAGATTTGGTTGAATGTTCTAGAAAGTCATGTGACCATGTACAAGTTACCTCATTGACTCCTCACTGTAAATAGGGACCAGTGAGAGGTACAGCACATTGCTATAAGCAGTAAGGGATTTATGTAATGAACGACTGCTTCATTGACTACTGTTAACAAGAGGATGTTGTCCCACTTTTGCCTCATACCACATTTACAAGCACAGACACACACACATATACAATAGGATTCTTTCAGTTTCCCTCAACCAAATCCACTCACAAGGCTTCAGTCAACTCAAGGCTATAGTAGAAGACATTTGCCCAAGGTACCATGCAGTGGAACTGAACCTGAGACCATGTGGTTGGGAAGCAAGCTTCTTAACACAAAGCCCCACTAAGATTGACTACTGAGTTACAGTTGTTTTGCATTGACTGAAAATCTTTGTGTATGTGCATGTTTGTGTGTGTGTGTGTGTGTCTTTGAGTCTGTGTTTGTCCTCCTACCACAGCTTGGCAATCAGTGCTGGTGTGTTTACATTCCTATAACTTAACAGTTCAGCAAAAGAGACTGATAGAATAAGTACCAAGCTTTTTCAAAACATAAATATTGAGGTCAATATATTCAACTAAAATTTCTTCAAGGCAGCACCCCAGTACGGCCTCAGTCTAATAACTGAAACAAGTAAAGAGATAAAGGACAAAAGATATTTGGGGGCTTAAAGAGGGTCGAGTGAACTTTTGTTCACAAAGACTAATAAAGAGCTGGCAGAACCGTTAGCACGCCGGGCGAAATGCGTAGCCGCATTTCGTCTGCCATTATGTTCTGAGTTCAAATTGCCTTTCATCCTTTCGGGGTCGATAAATTAAGTACCAGTTACATACTGGGGTTGATGTAATCGACTTAATCCCTTTATTTGTCTTTGTTTGTCCCCTCTATGTGTAGCCCCTTGTGGGTAGTAAAGAAAAAAAAAGACTAATATTAGTATAGAAACAAAAATGCATAAAATACAATTTGCTGATTGATATGACTAATTTATACATAATTAACTTTTGTCATCTGTTTTATATCATTTCCCAAAACCTAATAATATAATTATAATAATTTATCATTGGTTGGAATAATGTCAGAGATAGTTGTGGTAACAGTTGTTTCCACATGGATGAATAAATTCAGATCCTCTTCACTCATATGCTCTAATTCCTTTTTATTACTCAATAAACAAATTAATTATATATATATGTGGGGGCAGGGGTAGGCATAAGCACCAGTTGAGCTCTAGAGTCAATGGAATTGACGTAACTACTCTCCCGAAATTTCAGGTCTGGCACCTATAGCTGAAAGTATAATTATTATTATTATTTTTAGTTTTTCTATTCGCTTAATTTCTCTTCATTTATCTATGTCTATGTCATGTCTCAGCTCCCATCTCACAGCTTAGAGACACAACTCTTTTTTCAATACATGGCTTGTTCCAAGAATTGCTGCCATCTGGATACGCCCTAAGAAGTTTGGTATTTGCAGCTTTTGATGCCAGAATATTGTTTTTTTATTTTTTGTTTTTTGTTTTTTTTTTATTGATCTCATATGCCACCAATTACAGTAAGTACCACACTCACTTATGAGGTTCTATGAGTTCTCATCACTTCCAATCCTAAGTCTTTGGTACTTCCCAGTTTTCTCATCCTCTGTCTTAACAATTTTTGGTCTGCAAGTATAGCTGCATCGATGCAGATCCATTCTTTAGATTCCTTCTGTTGGAGAGTGGCTATTATCATTATTATTATTAGTCCAACTACACACAACGGATTAGACTGTTGGAAAAATCCCCAACATCAGGCTACAACAAGTAATCTTAGTTGTCAAGAACAACTCCTAAGTATCCTAGTAGTCCCTAATAATACTGTTTTCTGGAGCTGCACTAAACTAAGTTTTATACCGATTACCCCTGTCCATCTGTTCAAATCTTTATGCACCTATAACTACAGCAATACATTTTACCCACACTTTCCAAAGTCTCTGTAGTTAAATGGCCAGGTCCTGGTATTTTGCTATTTTCTCTATACCTCTCACATTGACTATTTTTTTTTTTATTATTATTATTATTATTATTATTATTATTATTATTATTATTATTACTATACTATTACTATTACTATTATTATTATTATTATTATTATTATTATTATTATTATTATTATTCTATGTTTGACTTTTGCTTTATATTTGTACAAGTTGGCTCCAAGTCTCACCCAGAGACCTCAAGAGACAACAGGGTTGGAAGTTCATGTTGTTGTTATGCCTAGTGTGCCATATATTTGGGGGGTGGGGATGTTGTACTAATGAATGTCTAAAAAAAAAAAAGTTTTTTTTTTTTTTTTTTTAAACCGAAAATATGGTTGTTTTAAACCTTGAGGTTACATAGAGAGTATTTTGCGTAGGATATGAGCAGTTCCCATGAGCACTATCTTTTGAACTTCTGCCATTTTTGTGTTTCCTGGTATCTGAGTTAGGTAGCTATCAGCCCCTTTTGCTATCATTCCCAGGGCACCTATGACAACAGGTATTGTTTTAGTCTTCAGCTTCCACATTTTGCTGATTCTATTTCAAGATCTTTATATTTGCTCAGTTTTGGTAGGTCCTGACAGATACGTTTATATCGATTGGGACAGTCATATCAATGAGGAGGCATGTTCTTTGTTTGAAGTCTTTCAATATATGTCTGGCCTATTTGCATCTATCTTCCTGTCAGTTTGAATGGTGAAGTTCCAGAGGAGTGAGATGTGGTCATTTTAAAGCACTGGGGGTGGTTTGTGTTCCCACCAGTTTTTTTCATGGGGCAAATCCAGGTTTTTTACAGATTACCCAGTGAAATATTGTGCAGCTCTATCACTTGGAGACCACATGGTCAATGGTTTCATTTTGTTGCTTGCATACACGACACGTTGGACTGCTTCTGATCTTTAATATGTTGGCCTGGTAGTTTCTTGTTGGTAGGCATTGATCTTGAGCTGCTATGATAACCCCTCTGTTTCAGATTTAAGCCAGAGGCCATTAGCCATTGATGGGTCAGGGCTTTGTCGATATCTGCATTATTCGCTCTTTTGGGTATTTGCCATAGAGAGTTTTTCTTGCCATTTATTATTCAGAATATCTAAGGCCGCAGTTTTGGCACGGGTTTTCATGCGCCTAGTTTTTCTGTGCTTGTTTCTTGTATGTCTATCTCTAATTCCGAAATGGTTGTATTCGGAATTCACTTAGATATTCCTTTGCCTGTTTTGTGACTGAGTATGATGCTTTCTTGTTTTCATGTTTTGAGACAAGTTTTAACATCCAGTCCTCAGAGTTTTCAGGTAGGTGTCTAGGCCAATTGTAGCAATCTTCATTGTTATTATTATTATTATTATTATATTATTATTATTATTGTTGTTGTTGTTGTTGTTGTTGTTGTTGTTGTTGTTGTTGTTGTTGTTTTTATTATTATTATTATTATTATATTATTATTATTATTATTATTATTATTATTATTATTATTATTATTATTATACTTCTGGTTGGAAGGCTAGAACGTCAGTGGAAGCTTGACAGGTATTTTTGTTATCAAAACTACTGTTTTCATTGATATTATTGTTTAAAAGGGAGCATAAGACGATAGTCTTTGTCCCCAGTAAAAGAGTTAAATAATACTTGGGCCTTGAGTCCAAATATTAGTATTTGCGAAATGTTTACACATTTGCAAACGAAAAATGGTGTGGAGAGGCATAACCTTCTAACGCAAAACAAACCAGTTTGTAACAGCAGGAAAAGTCATGGAAACTTAATTTTCACTGACACAAGTATCAATTTTGAGGACAAAATTTATAACGAATCCAAAAGCACCACAGACCCTATGGACAATGATAAAATTAACTGCAAAGAACAAAGAAGTATTATGACAGAGAAAGGTGACACAATGGAGCGCACACAATCACTTGATAGTCGAATAGACGAGGAAAATATAACTGCCAACTTCCCAAACAGAAAAAATGAGGAAAATGCTTTGATAACTGATATCACAACTCCGACAACACGGATTGAGGAGCAGAGAAGCATAAGAGAAGACAATAACAGAATGAATAATGACAACAAAAACATCAATGTGAACACAACCAATACCAACATCAACACCAGCAACAGAGAGAGAGGTGGGTGTATTTGGAAGTAGCATTAGTAGTAACAAGATGAATTATTCTACCACCACCATCAACAGTGAGAGCAGAACAAGTACTTTTGCATCAACAGCTGCAAAATGCCAACAAAAGTACTATGAGACAGACATCCAGTTCTATATTTAAGAGATGAGGAATTATGTACATTATTTACATTATTTAGAGTTGACGGATATTTGTCCTCATCATGTTTGTTGTTAACACAACGTTTCAGCTGATATACCCTCCAGCCTTCATCAGGTGTCTTGGGGAAATCTCGAACCTGGGTTCTCATTCCTAAGGTATTTTTCGATGTTGTTATTATTATTATTATTATTATTATATTATTATTATTATTACTATCATTATCATTCAGGTCACTGCCTGGAATCGATCTCGGAATCTTGGGGTTAGTAGCCCGTGCTCTTAACCACTATACCATATGCCCGTAATTCACTCCATAACTGCCCACAGGCATATGGCATAGTGGTTAAGAGCGTGGGCTACTAACCCCAAGATTCCGAGCTTGATTCTAGGCAGTGACCTGGAAAATAATAATAATAATAATAACAACATCGAAAAATGCCTTAGGAATGAGAACCCAGGTTCGAAATTTCCCCAAGACACTTGACGAAGGCTGGAGGGTATATCAGCTGAAACGTTGTGTTAACAACAAACAAGATGAGGACAAACATCCGTCTAATGTAAATAATGGAGATAGTCATCTCCAACAAAAAAGAGATGTTAGACCAGGCTTACAAACTCATAAAAAGAGAAAAAAACCTTGCAATTCCAGCCAAAGTGGAGGTAGAAATTGAAAGAAGAACAGTAATGTATAGGTGCATTTTGGTGGAGTTTCGGAGGGCAGAACAACCTTCCCACTTTCAAGTGGAAATGCCACTGAGATCAATCCGAGAGAATGTCAAATTCATTCAAAGGACCCAAAGTTTTGGTACCATTTCTGTCCTTTTTAAAACAGAAGAGCTGGCCATGATGGATTCGGTGGGAATCAGTAAAACTAACCAGCTCATAGTGTACCCGTCCTACATAGACAGAAGAACAATAAAAGTCTGAATCCCCAGAATAATGTCAGGTATCAACATATGGTGGCTCGTGGGGTGTGTGATCGCAGAGATCAGCGACACCCTCCACCTATAAGTCCAACAGATGCAAAGAGAAGACTTTATATATGTGTATATATATGTCTAGGAATACACACACACATGTACATATACATATATATATATATATATATATACACATACATGTAAACATATATATATGTAAGCATATGTGAATCTATATTTTTATATGTGTGTTAGTATGTATACTGATAGATATGGATATATATGTGTTTGAGTGTGTGTGTGTGTGCATGTGTACACGTGTTTGTGTGTGTACATGTGTTTGTGTGTGTAGGTGTTTGTCAGCGAGCCTGTGTATGTGTGTGTGTGTGTATGTGTGTGTGTGTGTGCGTGTGTGTGTGTGTGTGTACGTGTGTGTGTTTACATAGAAAAGGTAGAGAATGTCTTTGACTTCTTGGCTTACTTGCATTCATCAGACTGTGACTCAGTTTGATGTTTCAAACCTTACATATGGTTTAGACTTTCTTCTTCTTCAGGGGAAAAAACGGTGGAATCATCTGATAGGCAGAACGATGTCAATGCAATGTAGAATGGTGCAAATGATTTTGCAGGAAGAAAAGAGAAGTGGTTGTATAGGGAGGCATAGAGAAGGAGAGAAAGAGAGTATAGTTTATAAGTTGGGGGTGGAATGGAAAGAATGGTAAAGACAATTTTTTGGTTTGACAAAAAATATAGGCTGTACTGAATTGTGTATATTTAATGTAAGGTATTGTTGTTTGCTTATAACTTATTACTTAGGTTCATTCGAGCATGCATGCACAGAAGTTCAATGTGTATGGGAGCTCATGTAGCAGATAAATCACATTCTGTTAGTCGAGGAATTTTTTTCTTGCAAATATTCAGAATACATTATAGATTTTCTGTGTTTAGGGTTCATACTGGAATGTTTATAAATATAGACATGACAGGTTGGATTTGTATCAGAGTCTAGTTCAAATATAGGTCAAATTTAGTGGTGAGGATGATGCTATATATATATACATACATACATACATACATACATACATACATACATATAATATATATATATATATATATATATCTTTCATATGCATCGTCATCATCATTTAGTGTGTGCTTTCCATGCTGGCATGGGTTAGACGGTTTGATTGGAACTGGTAAGCTGGAGAGCTGCACCAAGTTCCAGTCTGATTTGGCATGGCTTCTATCACTGGATGCCCTTCCTAAAAGCCAATCAATCCAAGAGTGCAATGGGTGCTTTTATGTGCCACCAGTACAAGTGCCAGTTACATGACACTGTCATCAACCTCAACTACAATTTCATTTGGCTTGGTGAGTTTTCTCAAGCACATATATGTATTATTGAGGTAAATCCCTTCTGTTCTGCCCTTATTCTTTGCAAGATTTCAGCAAAGTCAGACAAGACCCTATGTGGTAGTCTCTTCATTGACACCATCCTATCTGCACTCTTGCATGCAAATGAGACATAAGCTGCTACAAAGGGCAAAGAACTTTGATTGGCTGTATCATAAAGGGCTGTGAAAACATTCATGCTGTGAATATCATTGCAAGAACATATCTAAAATAAGGCAATGAACGATGGGATCACAGAATGCAGCACAAGTTCCCCTGGGATGGACATGCTTCAAGTTTCATAGATGACAGCTGGACAGGTGGTACTAACGAGATCGTGAAAGGACACTCAGAAGCCCTCTATAGTGATAGGAAGATTATCATCATCATCATCATCATTATCATCGTTTAACGTCCGTTTTTCATACTAGCATGGGTTGGACGGTTTGACTGGGATCTGGGAAGCCAGGAGGCTGCACCTGGCTCCAGTCTGATCTGACAGTGTTTCTACTGCTGGATGCCCTTCCTAACGCCACTCATTCCATGAGTGTAGTGGGTGCTTTTTACATGCCCCCAGCACAGATGCCAGGGGAGGCAGGTACCGGCCATGATCGGTTGGTGCATTTTACGTGCCGGTGGCACGTAATATGATTTGAGACAAGATAGAAAGGAAGGGTGTCATCAGCAAAGAATAGCAAGCACTTTGTAGCCAATGATTTATAACAATTCCCAATAATGTGGTCGATAAAGGTGAAAGGATACAGGATGTATATGTTTATGTATATATATATATCAATTCATATGTTTGCATTTAGTTAATAAATATGCATTCACTGTGTAAATAGACTACATGGCAATATGCATGTAAATTAAATGTGTGCAGGTGAAATTCATAATTTTTCCAGCCCCATGCTGTTTATATACAAGATAAATGAACATAAGGATTATGATAAACATGTCACTGTTAAAGTTTTATTTACTTAAAATATAGAACTATACACAGGGACAGAATAGAACATTTCATGGACAACAGAGACATGCTGTAGATAATTCAAAAAGGAATTGTTTGAAAATTTTCTTTGCTTCATTGTTATCTCAGCAATCAATGTATTAGGAGCAAGTACCAAGATTATTACATGAAGGACAGTTAATGGTGAAACCAGCAGTTGTAAGGTAACCGAAGGATAATTGCACTAAAATTATCATACTCTACACCTCACCTTTCAATTGGCTTCTCTTTTATCGAAAAATTGTTTTCCCCTCAGATACATATATATCTGTGTGTGTGTGTGTGTGTGTGTGTGTGTGTGTGTGTGTGTGTGTGTGTATGTGCGTGTGTGTGTGTGTATGTATATATACAGCACAACATACATATATATTATATATATATATATATATATATAGCTATCTATCTATCTATTAGATATATATATATATATGTATATGTATATATATATATTATATATATATATATATATATATATATATATATATATATATATATATATAAATATAAAACAAGGCAGGAAATTGGAAATATCTTTTTCTATATTATTTATTTCCCCATAGATGTATTTTGTTACTAATAGGATTACAAAATTTTACATGTTAGATAGACATATAAGAAATATGTTTATCACTATATTACTTATCTTCATATAGAAAGAATGTTTCTTAAACCTTTTTCACTTATATGACAAAATATCCATTAGCCGCATCAGTTATAGTTCTTACACAACTAGTCTCAACACTACCTAAGCATGTTTTTATACTTCATAGACCATTTTTGATGGCACATAAAATGCACTTTTTCCCCAAAAAATTGTTTCAGTAAATCACCCTGGGTCCTATGTGCAAAGCTGGGCCACCCATAGGCTAATTTTGTCCTAATGCTCACTACTATAGGTTAATTTTAATCCAAACAGTTTCTTCTTGCTCAACTCCATAATAATGGTTTCGAATTTTAGCACAAGGCCAGCAATTTCAATGGTGGTGAGAAGAGGAGGAGGGGGGAAGATGGGAGGAGGGGTGGAGGAGGAGGTGGAGGTTGAGGAGGTGGAGGCCGAGGGGTTTGAGGAGGAGGAGGAGGAGGAGGAGTGTTTCTACATTTCTCAAAGGAAATCAAGTGAGTCTCAAGTTATCTTATAAACACTAAACAGCTTTAATGTTTCGACAGATCAATATTACATAACCAGTTTACCATATTGGAAAGCACATTTAAGTACTTTACTCTCAATTATTGCAAGCAAAGTATTTGAAGAATTAATATAGTTTACTAAGAGACATTGAATTGGAAGCAGATTCTGGGGTTGTGTAATATATTTTCCATGTGCAGGCATGAGTATTTGGTTGAAATCGTTTACTTCGCAGCCATGTGGTTCCAAGTTCAGTCTTATAGGCTATTTTTAAAGACAATATCTTCTACAGTATCCATGGATTGATCAATGTAGAATTTGTTTGATGGAAACTGTGAGGAATCCCATTGTGTGTAAGAACTCTTGACAGAATAGGGTTGCAGTATTGAGTGAGGCAGCTTTGTGCCCGGTATTCAGAGGATAAATTATGAAAGTGAGATGGGGACAGGTGTGTTAGAGTAGTAGATATACATGGCTAACCCAGCTGGAAAGGGAGAACAGATGGAGGAAATGAAGTATCAGAGTGTACTTCCAAGGTACAAGAAGGTGGGCTGAGACAGAATAGGTGCAGAGAATCAAA
>NC_043005.1:97572906-97717906 GCF_006345805.1 Octopus sinensis | reverse complement strand
CCTGAAATATCTATAGAGCTTGACCAGGATGTTCAGTAAACCCTGGTGGAACAAAATCCCATCATATTATTGATGAACTAGCAGAGAAGCTTGGATTTGGTCATTCAACCATTCATCGACACCTGCATGCCATCAGAAAAGTCAGCAAATTGGGTCAATGAGTACCTCACAAAATGCTTTAGCAAGCCTCAGCACACTTCGGGACTGGTAACCGCTAAATAGTTGTGGTCTGTGACCAGTCACACATGTGCTGAGGCTTGCTAAAGGATTTTACATTTAGATATAACTGCGGTACTAATGTACTTATGCTTTTTCTCCGTGGGTGCTTGTAAGTATTTTATTTATTTCTTATCGTATTTTCTACTGAAGAGGGAAAAATCTGTAGGATTAATCCCGAAATTGATTCAATATAGAGATAACAAATTAAAAAAAATTTGTTAACTTGCCTTCCTCAATTTCAGCACAACGTGTATTCATGGTGAATGTATATTGTAATGTGGTGATTGACAATTTAAAGTCTATTCTCAGCATATTGGCATAGAAGTCATTTTTCTTTTGCCCTTGTTTATAATTGTTTAAAGGTATTTTAATATGCTACCACTTTGAAACTTTTTGAAAAAAAAAATTTATCCTATATTAGAAGTATATATATATATATATATATATATATAGAGAGAGAGAGAGAGAGAGAGAGAGTTAAAAATTGTTATTAATGCAAACAATTAGAGAAATAGAAGAAATGAAGTTGAAAATGCGCAGAGAATATATTAAAATAAATTTCATGTCAGATATATAATATATGGAGCTGTGTCACAAATTGTGTCTATTCTGGTAGCTGTAATAAAGTAGGAACGTGTCTCAGAATGCTACCTGTTAATGTACAAATTGATTGGTATGTAAATAGGTGTATGTGTGTATATTAATGCTTGTTTTTATGTTGTTATAATAAAATCAAATTTTGCTTTGAACTGGAGGATTACTCAGTAATCATTCCAGTCAAAGTAAAATTGTATATGGGGTGGTATCAAAAAGTTCCCAGACTAGTTCTATAGTATGCCTACAGATGGTGGTACATGGTTGCATGTGCAGTGAGAGCTCGCTGAGATCTCCATGAGGCAGTGTACTGAGTGACATTGCTTTGTTTACTTCACAAGTTGTGAAATTTGTATTTTTGCGATCACATGTGTACTGCAGTCTGCGATTTTTGCCATGGACAGGAAGCTGAAACAAAGAGCCAATGTGAAATTTTGAGACATCTGCTACAGAGGCATTGAGCATGCTTTGGCAAGCTTACAGTGATGAGGCAATGGGTCATATGCAATGTTTTGAGTGATACAGGTGCATGATAGAGTCACAGGTCAATCAAGAGCCTGCTCGTCATTTTTTTCCAACACCCGCAATATTGTGCATTGAGAATTCATCTCTCAGGCTGCACCATCGATTGAGGGTTCTGTGACATTTCGAGGCATTTGGGGGAAGACATTCAGAAAAAGCAGCTGATTCTGTGAAGTGCAAAGAATTGGATTCTTCATGACAACAAGGCATCGTTTCACTGAGCTCTCCTCACTCAAGAGTTTCTTGCCAAGAACAACCTGATATCACTTCTACACCTGCCCTATTTGCCAGATTCAGCACCTGTGGACTCTTCCACAAGATGAAAATGCAGCTCAAAGGTCACTGTTTTAACACCATTGTCAAGATGCAGAGTGAATTGCAGAAGGTCTTTGATTCACTTATGAAAATTGACTTCCAGGCTGGATTCCAAAAGTGGCAGGAAAACTGGGACTGGTGTATTGCTGTGCACGGTGACCACTTCGAAGGAGATGATGATAAAACTTAGGTAAATAAGTAATTTTTATATGAAACATAATTAGTCCAGGGATATTTTGATGTCACCTTGAATAATGTTTACTTTCATTTCTAAATGGTAGGGTGTGATTTGTGCAAGAATTCACTGCTATTTCTAAGAGTTAAGTGGAGGTTACCCAGTTAAATTTGGCTGAATGAGGTGATATTGAAAGATATATATATATACCAAAGAGAATGGTACCAATCAGTTACTCAGTTATCTCAGAGGGGTCAAAAATGAAACACATCTGTTGCCAAATATAATCAATCAAGATTCCGATAGATTTTGGATATTGGAAGAAAGTTAAATCTCTTATCCAATAAGAAATGGATCCATCACAGGTTAACTTTCTCAGATTTTCTTTTATCTTCTTTCTTTTACTTATTTCGGTCATTGGCCTGTGGCCATGCTTGAACACCATCTCTACGGGTTCAGTCAAACAAATTAACTCCAGTACAAATTTTTTCCTTTTAAATAAAGTCTGTTACGTATTCTATTGATTTCTTTTGCTGAAATGCTAAGTTATAGGAATATGAACAAACCAACACCAGTATATATATATATATATATATTGATAAAAACAGTAAGACAACAAAAGAAAGAAAGAGACCTCAATATTATGTAAATAGAGGAATTTATCTGTAAATGTAATATGTGACAATTATTCGGTAGCCATGATAAACGTCCAAGTTTCAGATGCTCAGGTGGAAATCCATGCTGCCATCTTTTCAGTTATCCAGCCATCGGAAAGATGGTGGCGTGGATTTCCACCTCGGCATCTGAAACTCGGAGGTTTATCATGGCTACCGAATAATTATCACATATTACATTTACAGATATATATATATATATATAGGGTGGCCCACAAGTAGGTTTACAGTTATTCAATTAGCTCTTTCTCATTCATATATTAACAGTTTAGACTTTAATAATAAAAGCATATGAAATCATTATTCTATGCTAATTAAGTTAATTTTGTCAAGCTCCCTTTTCAGTTTGTAAAATAGAAATTTAAATGTAATAAAATGTTTTGAAGGAAATTTAAAGTGCCTACATGATAACTGTAAACCTACTTTTGGGCCGGCCTGTATATATACATATATATATATATATATATATCATCATATATACATATATATATATATATATCATCATCATCATCATCATCGTCATTTAACATCCATCTTCCATGCATGCATGTCATATTCGACGGGGGAGTTCTTCATCATCATCATCATCATCATCAACATCATTATTATTATCATTATTATCATTTTTATTATTATTATTATTATTATTATTATTATTATTATTATTATCATCATCATTATTATTATTAGTTTGTCAGTTGTTGTTGACTAAAATCAAGGACATCACATAAGAGAAGATGGATGCGGTGTGGCTGACTGTGACCAATCAGTCTGATGCATGTCAAAAGGCTCTGACACTGGCAGTCTGTTGGGATTGAGGGCAAGGAGCTGTCTCTGGACTTGCATAACTTGCATTTTCTTTGTGCCTTTGCAATCCATTTCTATTCATAGTAGGTTGGCTTTATCACTTAAAGCCGGAGACAAAGAGACAATCCGTGCAGAGAAAACACCTCTCCTCACCTATTCCGAAGAAGGCCAAGGTTATTTCATCAGTAGGGAAGATAATTGCCTCAGTTCTGGATGATGAAAAGGGCATTGTTTATTGACTACCTTTAAAAGGACCACATCATCAATGGAGAGTACTGTGCCAACATGCAGAGGCAATTATGAAAAGCTGCCAAAACCAAAAAGCCTGGAAAGCTGACAAAAGATGGTCCTGTTTCATCAGGACAATGGTCCGGCACATAAGACTTTGCACTCAGTGGCTGCTGTGTGTGACTGTAGCTTTTAAATGGTTGGACATGATCCCTGTTCTTCTAATTTGGCTCCAACTGACAATCAATTTTGCTCCCAACATGAAAAAATAATTGGCTAGTATTGCAGTGATGATGATGTCACATCTGCTGTTGACGACTTTTTTGACTAAGAGGAAGAAAGCTTCTTCACCGATGGGATCCAAGCATTACAACACCAATGGAAGAAGTGGAGCACAAAAGGGATTATGTTGAAAAATAAACCTCATTTTGTCACATTCCAAGAGAGTATCTTGGTCAGCCTATGGACTTTTCAGCTGGTCCTCATATATCCATATTAAGTATTATACATACAAATACTATTCTAAATGGTATCAGTCTGTAAATTTGTATCATTTCTGGTCATTACCCATGTACATGTAGCCCATCTGAAATGCAGATTCTATGCCAATGCTCCAGAAATGCTACAGTGCAATTCATGTGCTTGTTTCCTTCTACATATATGATGAAGATAAATATTTGCATAACCTACTCACTGGTGTCAGATGCTTCACTTAATATGAACAGATGTATTCATCAATAAATAATGAATTCCGTTTCAACCTTCCAAGGTTTGGCAGTGGCAGTTATGACATCTATACATTTACCAAAAGCATTTCCTCATTAAGAATAATCTCCATTCTTTTTATTTATCTATCTATTTATTTATTTATTTATTTATTGGTTAAATGATTTTCTTTGTCTATCAATGCATGCATTTTCCATGTGTTTCTAAAAAGTCTATGATAACACTCCAGTTTGTAGTGGAAGAAAATCATATATATATATATATATATATATATGTATGTATGTATTTATGTATGTATGTACTATGTATGTATGTATTTATGCAAAATAAGACAAGGTAGAAAATACTAAAATAATTTTATCATGAAGAACATTTTAGTACCAGTTTCAGTCTATACGACTTTTTCAACGATCCTTCCAAGTCAGTCAGGTCCATTGCCAGAGACATCAGAGGGTCTGAGTAAAGCAAGAAAAACAAAGAAAAACATGAGTAAAAAAGAGAGACAGCGACAGACAGAAAAAAGGAAAATGTCCCTTGTATTTGGAAACTATAGAAATATTTTTAAAAGACATTTCATTTAATTTTTCCTCAATTTAATTGTTTTTCATGCCTTAATCTAAGTTGAAAAAGTCGCAAAGACTGAAAGACAAGTCATCCTAATGAGACATTGGCTGGGTCATGCCCTCCATCGTCAACCAGGAGAATTCATCTACAAAGCAATTGCCCCAGCTCCCCTTCAGGGTTGGCGAGAGCGATTTGGTGGACAATGAAAAACCTGGCTGATGACAGCCTTCTTCAGAGGTTCTCATTCCTAAGTGAGATCATCATCATCATCATCATCATCATCACCACCACCACCACCACCATTATTGTTCAGGTCACAGCTTGGAATCGAACTCGGAATCTTGGGGTTAGTAGCCCGCATTCTAACCACATTCTTAACTACTTAACCACTACACCATTTGCCTGTGGGCAATTATGGAGTGAATTTTAGGTCTTATAAATCTAATATTTTTCTATCCTTCCTTAATACCGGTTCCTATATGCTACTCATATCTGCAGTCGGTCTGCTTAGGAGGTTGTTGTGCCCTAGCATATGTGCTGCTTCTTTTTGTTTTCGTATTTTCCAGTGGTGCTCTCTGTCTATTATTTTAACTTCACCCCACAGGTGGAGGTGGTCTCCATTTTTCCATACATGATCAGCTATACCCGATTTATCAATATCTCCCTGTGTCACAGCTTTGCGATGTTCGTCTACCCTTATTTTGAGGGGGAAACATGTTTCGCCTTTGTATAACCTACTACACCTGCATGGGATGTAGTACACACAGTTCTTGGTCATATTCTCTTCTATTGGTGGTTTTACTCAAAGGGGATATTTGCTGGAGGTTATATCAGCCGAAACATTGTGTTAACAACAAACAAGATGAGGACAAATATCCTTCAGATGTAAATAATGTAAATAATGTACATAATTCCTCATATCTTAAATATAGAACTGAAAGAGATGGATGAGTCTAATGGTGATTACAAAGGTAAGGCAGATTGGAAAACTCACTCTGAGCATTCTGATAAGACAAGAACTCCTGAATTTGTTGGTGAGATTGACAACGATCCTTCCAAGTCAGTCAGGTCCATAGCCAGGGACATCAGAGTGTCTGAGTTTCTTATGAGGCAGGTAGTGCAGGAAGCCAAAGATGAGAAAGGGCCAATTTTTATCCCAAGTCATCAAAGACAAGATGAAAGACCACACTACGAAGCTTTTGAACAAACTCAAGCATCCTCTGCAATGGAACATACTTTGGTTTTTCTGAGATGAGAAAAATTTTTGCCAAACTCAGATGATGAACACACAGAACAACCACTGGCTAGCCATGTCCCCAAAACATGTACAATGAGTGATAAAAATTAAGCATCTAGTTAACATCATGGTGTTTGGAGTGATCACTAGTGATGATGACGTTATGCCTTCATTCATCTTCTCACTCGGCCTCAGCCTCAACACAGAGGCCTACAACAAGTGCCTGGAGGAGGTTATGCTGCCTTGGCTCAATAGGATGGCTGTTGAAAGACCCTAAGTCTGGCAACAGGACTCTGCACCATATCACACAAGCAGGAGAACCCAGTCATGACTGTCAGACAATTTCTGAGACCACATCACCCCTATCATCTGACCACCTAACTCTCCAGACTGCAAACCCTTTGATTATTATGTGTGGGGCACAGTTGAGCAAGAGACCAACAAAACTCCTTGCAACACTACAGATGAACTGAAGGCAAGGATTATGGCAGCATTCACCATATTAAACAAGGAGACCATCCAGAAGAGTTGCTGGAGATTCCAAAACTGTCTTGAGGCTGTGGTTGAAGCCAGTGGCGATTTTATTGAAATACATTTACTCTTTAGTATTTGAAAATATAATTATGTAATTTTGGTAAATATATCTGTTAATATGAGATGTGAATGTTATTTTCATTCTTGTATTAATTTAGACGATAATTTATTTATCGACACCTGTATGTATATATATGTGTGTGTGTGTGTGTGTATATATAGATACATATATAGATATATATAGATATATATATATGCATACACACACACACACACACACACACACACACATAATCACTAGTCAAAAAGGAAAATTGCTTCTTAGCTTCAGAGAAAGAATGGGCAATTCTAGTTATAGCCATGGAAGATGTATATTTAACAGAGCAAAAATTTATTGTTAAGTGCAGATTAACAGTTTTGTGTAAGAGCATAGCTGGAAAAATAGACATTAGAATTGTTATGGATGCATATTGTCAAATACAATGTTATCATAGAATTGGGGAAAAATCCATAGAATAGAGACTTACGTTGGTTTTATAGAGTTCCTTCCTACAGGGTGAATATTTTATGCATATAAATGAATAAACTTTGAAGCCATTATCATTGTCATTATTATCATTGGTGTCACGATCCTTGTCCTCATCAACACCATCACCATCGTTGTTTGTTGCCATTGTCATTGTCTTCAAATCGCTATAGCTACCACCACCATCAGCATCATCGTCATCACCACCACCACCACCGCCGCCGCCACCGCCACCACTAACATCATTATCATTATTATCATCGTCATCATCTTTGACAGTGGTGGCAGTGATATTGTCATCGGTGTCAGTGCCAGTGGTGGCGCTGTCATTGTTAGCGGTGTCCGCAGCAGTATCTTTGCCATCACTGTCATCATCATCATCATCATCATCATCGCCATCATCATCATCATTGTCACTACCATTCCCAGCATCATCATCATCATCATCATAGTTGTCATCATCAGGAGGAAAATTTTACAATATGCAAATTGTCAATATGATTAATCTCATCTTTGTAAATGAAATACTGTTTTTCTTTTATATATATATGTACATCTATGCTGTTCTGTTCACATCTAGTGGAGGTCAACTTTGCTTTCATTCTTTCAGTGTTGATAAAATATAACATTAGTCAAGTTCTGGGATTGCTGATATTGACTAATCCCTTTGCCACAAAATCATTGGCTTTGCGCCTAAATTAGAAACAATATTTGCATCTATGCTTTGTCTCAATCAGTTTAATCTTTGATCATCGCCAGATGTCTATCTCCAGGCCACACAAACACAGCACCATACACAATTCAAACCTATACAAACCTATATTAGTTTAGAAATAAAGGTTCCTATTTCAAACAGAATATGGTCCGGGTCTGGGTATGAGTCTGGTAAAATTACAGACAGCCAAGAATAAGACAAATAATTGACCTTATTCCCCTTCTTCTCCACTTTGTCATCTTAAATTGAAAAGGGAATTTCACAGAAAAGGAAATAAATCAAAACAAGTCGACATTAAAAGGATTTGGAATAATTTTTTATTTTGTTTTTCTCTATTCATTAAAAAAAGAAATACTTGAAAGACTAAGAATACTGATTTCCAATTTTGGCACAAGGCCAGCAATTTTGGGAGAGTGGGGAAGTCAGTTACATCCACCCCAGTGTTAAACTGGTATTTATTTTAATCAACTCCAAAAGGATGAAGGACAAAGTCAGCCTCAGCAGAATTTGAACTCAGGATGTGGAGACAGACAAAAGGCTGCTAATCATTTTGCTCAGCATGCTAACAATTCTGCCAGCTCACCAGAATTGTGCTTGGGAAGAGTTCTACAGATGCCATCTTCCTAGTGAGACAGCTACAGGAGAAGTATCTGGTCACTGTACTGTATTTGGCTTTTGTTAACCTGGAGAAAACTTTCGACAGAGTCCCTCACTCTGTTATCAAGTGGTCTCTTAGGAAGTTAGGAGTAGATGAGTGGCTTGTTAGAGCTGTACAAGTCATGTATAGCAGTGGTAGATGAGAGTCAACCATGAACACACTAATGAATTCAGTGAAAGAAAGGTGTTGGAAGAAGTTCCATTTGCTGCACCCATTACAAGATATGGAGATGTAAGAAGTGCAACAGAATCACAGGTAGATTGACAGAATGTCATCTTTGTACGTGGCTATTGTGGGGGAGCAATAAACACTCAGGACACACAGGAATTAGACTCTCCCGAATGCCCAGGGGGCTCTCTTAACTTGTTTCTGTTACCTAAGTGATCAAATTAGCAGTGGTGGAGGATGTTCTAAATGTATTGTTGCAAGAATAAGAATAGAATGGAAGAGGTTCAAAGAGTTATTACTTCTGTTAGCAACAGAGGACTCTTTCTCAGAGTGAAAGGCAGATTGTATGATGCTAATGTACAAACAGCTATACTCTATGGGAATAAAACATAGGTTCTAAATGTGTAAACTAGAGAAGAATGAAGCTAGTATACTCCAGTGGAGATGCACCATCAGTGTGCATGTACAACAAAGTGTAAATGGGCTGAGAGAAAAGTTGGGCATAAGAGAAATCAGACATAGCATGCAAGAGAGAAGACTGCGTTGGTTTGGACATGTGATGCGTATGAATGAGGACAGCTGTATAAAGAAGTGCTGATCACTTAATGTATATGGCTACTGTGGAAGAGGGAAACCTAGGAAGACTTGGGATGAAGTGGTAAGGACTGATCTCAGAATGTTGGGCCTCACCAAAGAGATGACAATAGACTGAGATGTCTGGGAATATGAGATTCTTGAGAAGACCCACCCATCTTACTGAGATCTGGAAACACTGTGTTCTACGCAGATGTAACATTAACATTTTTCACACTTTGTATTCAGTATTCAGTCCACCTGTGCATACCTTCCTTCTTGTGACACTTGTGAAGACCTGTTGAGGCAAGTAAAAATCAAATCAAAACAAATCAAAACAAGATGAACATCAATGGAATTTGTATCTTTGTGGTACCAGTGCCGGTGGCACACAAGAAAACCATCCGAACATGGAGGTAGCCAGTACCGCATCAACTGGCCTCCGTGCTGTGGGCACGTAACAAACACCATCCGATCGTGGCCGTTCGCCAGCCTCATCTGGCACCTGTGTCGTTGGCACATAAAAACACCATCCGAAGACCCGGCAAGACTAGTCAGGCCATAACCCGTGGCCCCTACGTGGGACGTAGTCAGTCCACCTGTGCATACCTTCCTTCTTGTGACACTTGTGAAGACCTTTTGAGGCAAGTGAAAATCAAAACAAATCAAAATAGATGAACATCAATGGAATTTGTATCTTTGTGATACCAGTGCTGGTGGCACACAAGAAAACCATCCGAACGTGGCCGTAGCCAGTACCGCATCGACTGGCCTCCGTGCTGTGGGCACATAACAAACACCATCCGATCGTGGCCGTTCGCCAGCCTCATCTGGCACCTGTGTCGGTGGCACATAAAAACACCATCCGAAGACCCGGCAAGACTAGTCAGGCCATAACCCGTGGCCCCTACGTGGGACGTAGTCAGTCCACCTGTGCATACCTTCCTTCCTTCTTGTGACACTTGTGAAGACCTTTTGAGGCAAGTGAAAATCAAAAAACAAATCAAAATAGATGAACATCAATGGAATTTGTATCTTTGTGGTACCAGTGCCGGTGGCACACAAGAAAACCATCCAAACGTGGTGGTAGCCAGTACCGCATCGACTGGCCTCCGTGCTGTGGGCAAGTAACAAACACCATCCGTTCGTGGCCGTTTGCCAGCCTCATCTGGCACCTCTGTCGGTGGCACATAAAAACACCATCCGAAGACCCGGCAAGACTAGTCAGGCCATAACCCGTGGCCCCTACCTGGGACGTAGTCAGTCCACCTGTGCATACCTTCCTTCTTGTGACACTTGTGAAGACCTTTTGAGGCAAGTGAAAATCAAAACAAATCAAAATAGATGAACATCAATGGAATTTGTATCTTTGTGATACCAGTACAGTGGCACACAAGAAAACCATCCGAACGTGGCCGTAGCCAGTACCGCATCGACTGGCCTCCATGCTGTGGGCACATAACAAACACCATCCGATCATGGCCGTTCGCCAGCCTCATCTGGCACCTGTGTCGGTGGCACATAAAAACACCAACCGAAGACCCGGCAAGACTAGTCAGGCCATAACCCGTGGCCCCTACGTGGGACGTAGTCAGTCCACCTGTGCATACCTTCCTTCCTTCTTGTGACACTGTGAAGACCTGTTGAGGCAAGTGAAAATCAAATCAAAACAAATCAAAATAGATGAACATCAATGGAATTTGTATCTTTGTGGTACCAGTGCCGGTGGCACACAAGAAAACTATCCAAACGTGGCGGTAGCCAGTACCGCATCGACTGGCCTCCATGCTGTGGGCAAGTAAGAAACACCATCCGATCGTGGCCATTTCACCAGCCTCATCTGGCACCTGTGTCGGTGGCACATGACACTTGTGAAGACCTGTTGAGGCAAGTGTAAATCAAAAAACAAATCAAAATAGATGAACATCAATGGAATTTGTATCTTTGTGATACCAGTGCCGGTGGCACACAAGAAAACCATCCGAACGTGACCATAGCCAGTACCGCATCGACTGGCCTATGTGCTGCGGGCACGTAACAAACACCATCTGATCGTGGCCGTTCGCCAGCCTCATCTGGCACCTGTGTCGGTGGCACATAAAAACACCATCCGAGCGTGGCCGTCTGCCAGCCTCGTCTGGCACCTGTGTCGGTGGCACATAAAAAACACCATCCGAGCGTGGCCGTTCACCAGCCTCGTCTGGCAATTGTGTCGGTGGCACATAAAATCACCCACTACACTCTCGGAGTGGTTGGCGTTAGGAAGGGCATCCAGCTGTAGAAACACTGCCAGATCTGACTGGCCTGGTGCAGCCTTCGGGCTACCCAGACCCCAGTTGAACCGTCCAACCCATGCTAGCATGGAGAACGGACGCTAAATGATGATGATGATGATGATGTACCCCAATAAACGTCTCTCCTCTTCTTCTACTCATATCCTCTTTTACTTACACTATGTTTATGTTTCCCCCTCATTCCTGCAGCCCAATCCTGTCCTCACTGCCCTACCCACTGTGTATCATTGGTGTCACCACTCACTACATTATCCACTTCCCACTTCTTTGAATTCACATGAACCCCCTTAGCAAGGCTCTACCATCCAATTTATATTCTCATCCCTATACCTGGCATTCTACCACCATGTCTCTCACTCTTGCTCTCTTCCACCCTCACTCTCTTTCACTCTTCATCTCTCTCTCTCTCTCTCTCTCTCTCTCTCCAACTGTGGTAACCATTTATCTCCTTTACAAGACGCCTGTTCCTGTCCCTCTGTCAGAGTCTAATCTCTCATCACCTGACGCAAAGCCATCTCTGCTAGTACTCTTCCCCTCTTGCAATTTACCTGGTAACCTCACTGATGCTGGTGCCACATAAAGCACCCAGTCCACTCTGTAAAGTGGTTGGTGTTAGGAAGGGCATTCAGCCATAGAAACCATGCCAAACCCAATAGTGGAGTTTGGTGTAGTCCTTTGGTTTGTCAACTCCAGTCAAGCCATCCAACCCATGTCAATATGGAAAATGGATGTTAAATGATGATGATGATGATGATCTAACATTACATAAACCATATGAAAAAATATTTCACAATGTATACAGAGTGCAAAATTCTCCAAAATATATGTAGTTATAGCACAAAAATAAGGTACTATACATAGTATTTTACATAGTGGCTATGTCTTTTTATGGAACAATAGTTTTGTGTACTGAGAATGTCTGTATATGTATAAGTAATTCTGCTGTTGTGTGTGAATATGGAGTTATCTCAGGTGTATGAGCAGGAACGAAAGCTTTTTATATTCTTTCAATAGACTGAGATAAATTGTCAAGAGCAGAAAAAAATTGAGTATCTATGTTTAGCAGACAGAAAAGGTCGTTAATGACCGGTAGAAATATCTTACCAAATGGGCATGATGGAAGCAGAGACAGGAACAAAACAGAATTCTAAAGATGACACAGAGTGTTTTTAGTAGTTGTAATTCTTCATCCAAATCTTTGTCCATAAGAATACTTACCAAATTAATAGAAAGTACAAAGAAATCACATGAACTCAGGATAAGGCATCAGCTGCATCATTATAAGAATCTTGAATATAATGGATGTCGGCAGTAAACTGCAATACAGAATCAAGGCTCCTGGTTTTCCTTGGAGAATTTTTCTCTAATTTAGACTGAAGAGCAAAAGTTAATGGCTTATGTAAATTCAGCCAGTTTCAAATGTTATGAGAAAAATTCAAAGATTGTTGAGCGGATGATGATAATGTTTAAAACTATCACTCTCGAGTTTTTCCAGCTCAGGGCCACAACCAACTACATCGTCATAAAAGGTATTAATGTGAATATGGCTTGACTAATCAGCAAGGGATAAATTCTTACAGGTAATGTGATGAATTTCACAGGGAGTAAGTAGGACAGCATACCATATCATTGTAAAGAGCATTAATGCCTATGTGAATATGCTTGACCAATTAGCATTAGCTGACTTGTAATGGTTGATGTGGAAAATTTCAGATGAAGTGTGCAAGTTTTTCCCACCAAATAGCTTGGTGAAAGGTTCTGGGAAATTTGGCTTACAGCTATAAAAAGCAGGCAAATTGTATCTCAGATTAGAGCTATTCAGCATTCCATACAAAACTACGTCTCTTTGCTCAGTGAGTTGGTCTCTTGCCCTCTTTCCCATTTTCTTATTTAACATGCTTGTGTGGTTTTCAACAAAAGGTACCAACTTTGATCATAGTATCAAATCACACTTTGTCTATATGCTGTAGTTTCAACGCTTCCTACTGATTTTATCTTCAATAACTATGAACTGCTTCATTATAAGATCTAATATATTGTATTACAGAAGATTCCTAACTATTATATCTATGGTTTCATGAACATAGTTCTGTTGACTTATTTATATGAACACATGTAAATATATATGATGTGGGTTAAATGAAATATATGAAAACTCAAATATTGGTGTGGTCCAGCTTGTCTTCCCACCCAGCATATTTAAAATTGCAAACTACCAATGAAGAATTAATAACTAAAACTCCACATTGAAAATGTAAACAGAGTCTTTGTATAAATCCACTTTTCCATGCTTGTGTAGGGAAGAGGAAATTTATTGAGACAGATGCTCTTCTTGTCCCCAACCCACACCTGTTTCCAAGTAAGAAAATATTTCTCCCCCACCCCTTAATCCTTTAAACACAAACAGTGTATTAGTTGGAAATGTTTACATGGAAGATTGCAGACGAATGATACGGCCTTTAGGATAGAGACGTTTATTGTTTTATTCATTTGTTTGTTTCAGTCATTTGACTGTGGCCATGCTGGAGCACCACCTTTAGTCGAACAAAACGACCCCAGGACTTATTCTTTGTAAGCCTTGTACTTATTCTATTGGTTTCTTTTGCTGAACTACCTAGTTACAGAGCCATAAACACACCAACATCGGTTGTCAAGTGATGGTGGGGACAAATACAGCCACACAAACATATACACACACGCACACACACACATACACTTATATATATACGACAAGCTTCTTTCAGTTTCCATCTACTAAATCTACACAGATCGCTTTGGTCAGCCCGAGGCTATAGTAGAAAACACTTGCCCATGCAGTGGGACTGAGCCTGGAACCATGTGCCTATTGTTTACAAATATTGAGCAAAGTCAAGACAAGGAGTCACAAATACATTTGTACATATATACAAATATTGTATACATAAATATATATATATATATATATATATATATATATATATATACACACACACACACACATGGATAGATACATACATGTGTATATATTTTAGATACATCTAACATTATGAACTGAGCTTATATATATATATATATTATCCAAAATGTATAGTATTAAATATCCATCAGGGCTGATCTTACCAATCAGTTTCACATAAAGAATACAATGGAGTGTTGGGTAACAATCCAATTATATAACTTTATACTCATCAGAGTTAGCCAATATGGAAGGAAATATGGACTATACATACACACACATACATACATACATATATATATATATTCAATCGCACATACACACATACACACACACATATATATGTATATATTTATATATATATATCCATATATATATATATACACACATACAAATATACATATATATATATATATATAATATATATATATATATATATATATATAATATAAACAAAATATTCTATAATTATATGCATAATTATAATCAGGGGTCAGCTAATTGCTTTGCCACGTACTGAAATTAGAAATAGACATGAATGTCATTTCAACTACCATAAGTATTTCTGAGACAATAACACACTTTTTTATGTAGGCAAAAAGAAACTTATAGAATATTTTGTGTAATTCTCCTAAAAAGGTTATTTTAACGTACTCACTACTTGGTAGAATTATTAATTATTAAACAATTAATTAATTAATCTTAACCCTATATTATTATTAAAATTTTTATTTGCTCCCTGACCGAAACTGCAGTTTGCTGCAGGATAGTTTGTAACACACATGGGTATAAAAGATATTCACATTCAGCTGAACCTTGTGGTTCAGAAGCTAACATCTTAGCATTCAGCCATGTCTGTGCTAAAATTACATCAGCACCCCAGCCACATTTGTACCTCAACCATGCCTTTTCCTATCTAGTCTTGCACTTTATATATATATATATATATATTTATATATATATATATATTATATAGAGGGTACTATTATTCATAGGTACCGCACGCTAGGAGGGACTCTTGCAGTCAAAACTACTTAAATAAACAAATTGTACCGAATTTATTTTAGTAGTTTTGACTGCAAGAGTCCCTCCTAGCGTGCGGTACCTATGAATAATAGTACCCTCTATATAATATAAATAAATATTTTCAAAGTGGAAAAATTTACAGATTTTTTCTCTTACGAGGTTTTTCACGCTAACTACTGATAATTTCTTATAAAGATTTTATCCTTAATTTTAAATATATATATATATATATATATATGTATACTTCTTTTATTCTTTTATTTGTTTCAGTCATTTTAACTGAGGCCATGCTGGAGCACCACCTTTCATCAAACAATTCAACCCCAGGTCTTATTCTTTGTAAGCCTAGTAATTATTCTTTCGGTCTCTTTTTGCCAAACCCCTAGTTTATGGGGACGTAAACACACCAACATTGGTTGTCAAGCGATAATAGGGGGACAAACACACACACACAAATACACACACACACACACACACACACACACACACATATGATGGTTTTCTTTCAGTTTCCGTCTACCAAATCCACTCACAAGACTTTGGTCAGCCCAAAACTATAGTAGAAGCCACTTGCCCAAGGTGCGATGCAATGGGACTGAATATATATATATTGTTATATTCCGGAATGGTTGACGGTTAGTAAGGAGAGACACAAATACGAAAGAAGAAAACAAAGGACCACTGATGCGGTCACAGGAGTGTGACGAAAGAACTCTGGCCGAAATAAGATTAAGATTAATGTAAAAAATAAATATCACTGAAGCAAAATAACACCAAATATATAGTGCGTGTGTTTTTATTGGCTAAACTGGCAATATGACCATTCCGAAATATAACAATATCTGTTTCAACACACGACTTCACATAAAAAATCTTGCACAACAAATATTTAAACGTATATATATATATATATATGCACATACATATATACAGTAATCCCTCGACTATCATGGGTGTTACATTCCAAAATGCCCCATGATAGGTGAAAATCTGTGAAGCAGAATCAGTACTGTAATGTATTTTTTTAATTATTTTTATAATTTGTATATATTTATTGTATCATAAATGCAAAACACCACCATGGAGGAATTGACATAAGTTTAAATAATAAACTGTGATAGGTGAACCACGATATAGCGAGGGATTACTGCATATACAAATATATATACACACACTCATACATACCTACAAACATACACATGCATGCATATATATATACACACACACACACATTCAAACACACATATATGTATATACGTTATACATGCACAAGCACCATAGCAGCTAAAATATGATATACATTGAATACTAATGTATATGAGTAAAAGTATATATAACTGAGGACTTGTTAATGTATTTTTTCTTGCTTATGGGTACAAATTTAACTTTATTCAGCAACTTTCTACAACAAGTGTAATTTTTTTATTTGTTGTATTTTAAGCAGGTGTTACAGGTTGTAATTGTATTACAGAACAAGTAATCAATTTTAAGTAACATGACATAAATACATATAATTTTATTTTATAAAGTTTATTTTATCTTCTGCCCTAAGCTTTCATTCCTTTATTTTTCTCAAGTTTTTTTGGTTCATTAAGATACACAAAAAAACAACTTTTTCAGACATACCAGACATTCTATATCATCATCATCATTTAACGTCTGTTTTCCATGCTAGCATGGGTTGGACGGTTTGACCTGGGTCTGGTAAGCCATGCAGACTGCACTAAGCTCCAGTCTGATCTGGCAGTGTTTCTACAGCTGGATGCCCTTCCTAACGCCAACCACTCCGAGAGTGTAGTGGGTGCTTTTTACGTGCCACCAGCACAGGCGCCAGGGGAGGCTGGCAACGGCCACAATCAGTTGGTGCTTTTTACGTGCCACCGGCACGGAAGCCAGTCAAGGCGGGGCTGGCATCGACCATGTTCGAATGGTGCTTTTTACATGCCACCGGCACAGGTATCACAACTGCAATTTCCATTTCATTTTTTGATGTTGATGTACTTGACTCAATAGGTCTCCTCAAGTACAGCAGGTTGCCCTATGATCCAAGGTAAGCACAGCAGGCCATCCTGCGATCTGAGGTACTTTGGATGCAGCCAGTAGATAATATATACGTGTAGGTCTTTTTTGGGGGTTGAAGTACTCACCCAAATATTTCATTTCATGAATCAATATAGATAATACTGGTGAAAAAAAAACTTTGTCCTTCCAAAGATGTTTGTGTATTTCCAAAGTTCTATTAATGTAAATAGAACAAGAGGGGAAACTTTGTGTATTACATCTTTATTGGAGAAAAGTCAAAAAGTGGTAATGAGATTTGATGATGTAAATAGAAAGTGAGAGAAAAGACAATTTTGGAGAATAAAGGAAAGAAAAAGGGAGCAAGAAAGGATGAGCAGAAGGTTGAGAGGAAATATGAATGTATGCATACATAAATATATGCCTTACTGGCACATGTGTCCATGCTAGAAGGGTGCCAAGAGCACCATCCGAGCATGATCTTTGCCAGAGCAGCCAACTGGCTTCCATGCCAGTGGCACGTAAAAGGGCACCATTCAAGCTTGATTGTTACCAGCGTCGTCTTACTGGCACCTGTGCCGGTGGCATGTGTAAAAAGATTTGAGCGAGGTCATTGCCAGTACTGTCTGACTGGCCCCCGTGCCACTCTTGGAGTGGTTGGTGTTAGGAAGGGCATCCAGCTGTAGAAACTGTGCCAGATCAAGATTGGAGCCTGGTGCAGCCATCTGGTTCGCCAGACCTCAGTCAAAATTGTCCAACTCATGCTCGCATGGAAAGCGGATGTTAAACGATGATGATGATGATGATGATATACACACACACATGTGTATATGAGGGGAAGTCAAAATTTACCCACACTTTTACCATAACATATCTTTATTATTGTCATGCTGCCTTCTGCATATGCATGCTTAAAGTTGGTACTATTGTGGTCATGTGATTGGTGTTTGATCCTGATCGCGCTATTTTTCATACTGGCTTTACAGTGTTAGAATGGCTGCTCCACTAGCAATGTGCACCAAAGAACAAAGAACAGTGATCCAATTTCTCTGGTCGGAAGGTGTGTCAGGTGCTGAAATTCATCGGAGGCTTTTAGTACAATATGGGGACAGTGCACTACTGTGTATAAGTGTGTATGAGTGGATCAAGAAGTTTAAAAGTCAACGGATGCATGAAGAGTGAGCAGGGTGTCTGTCAACCTCCACCACTGATGAGATGATTCAGCAAGCTCAAGAGAGTGTAATGGTGAACCGGCGAGTTATCATTGATGAAGTAGCTTTTTTCTGCAGATTAGTCACAGCTCTGCCTATCAAATCATCCATGATGAGCTCAGCTTCTATAAAGTCTGTGCAAGATGGGTGCCAAGAGAGCTTACTGCAGAGCACAAGCACAAACGTCTTGAAGTCTGCCAATGCTTACTTGATCGCTACAACAATGAGGGCAAGGAATTTTTAAGCAGAATAGTCGTAGGAGATGAAAAGCATTATGAAGCAGAATCCAAAAGACAGAGTATGGAGTGGAAACATTCTGGCTCACCAGTGACAAAGAAATTCAAGACTCAGTCTTCTATGGGAAAGGTGACACTAACCATTTTTGGGACTCAAAGGGCCTATACTGGAAGGCTATTTGGAAAAGGAGTGTACGGTCAACAGTGCAAAGTACAGTGCCTTGCTAGCTGACAAACTAAAGCCAGCACTTTCCACCAAATGCCAAAGCTTGTTGTTGAAGAAAGTTTTGTTGCTGTATGACAATGCACAGCCACACACAGCCACCCAGAGCATTGAAACCATTAATCAATTGGGTTTTGAGGTGCTGGAACACCCTGCCTACAGCCCAGATCTCACTCCTTCTGACTATTATATCTCTGGACTGCTCAAAGATGGTTTATGAGGATGTTGATTTCCTATGAATGAAGATGTGAAGGAAGCGGTGTATAAATGGTTGCACGTCCAACTGAAAACCTTCTTCTAGGAGGGAATATGCAAGCTTGTGGATCTCTTGTGCAAGTGCGTCGAAAAAGAAGGAGATTGTATAGAAAAAAGGACGTACTTGTTTATCACCCGCTTTCGTGTAAATACATTGAAAAGCAAGAGGGCATATAATTTTTGACTCACCCTTGTATATATATATATATAATATATATATATATATATATATAATAGAAATATGTTACAAAAAGAAAATAGAAACTACACATGGTGCGCATTCAAAGCAATGATTAGTAACTTACGAAACCAGTATGCTTGTATCTCTTTAATAATTTCACAATAATGACTTTTAATACTTTTATTCCTTCCTCAGTTCATCTAATTGTATATATCTTTTGTTACTTTTCATAAAGAGCCTTTACTTTTTTTGATTTACAATGTGCATTTTCATTTATTTTCTTACTTTCCTCCTATATATTATATATACATATATATATATATATATATATATATATATAGTTATATATATATATATATATATATATATATATATATATAGTTATATATATATATATATATATATATATATTATATATATATATATATATATATATAATTAATCAATATAGGGTGGCAAAAAAAAAAAAATTTTGTAGAATTTTTTTGCCACCAGCGCCTAGTGGGAAAAAATTAAATAGTCATAGACCATTTTTAAGTTCAACATCAACAATCAAGGAACGGCCATAATAGGCCATTCACCCACTAGAAATAACAGCCAAAGCTTCAACCGCAAATAAAAATCAATTCCGTAAACAGGAGAAAATTTAAAAAACGTAAATGTTTTTAAATTTTCTCCTGTTTACGGAATTGATTTTTATTTGCGGTTGAAGCTTTGGCTGTTATTTCTAGTGGGTGAATGGCCTATTATGGCCGTTCCTTGATTGTTGATATATATATATATATATATAGTTATAGTTATAGTTATAAATAATGAATGAAATATAGTATGATAAAACTTATTTAAACATTGAAAATTCTTATATCACAACAATTGTTTCATAACTTAAACACACATAGAAAATTTATCTTATAATTTATCTTATATAGGAGCAGGAATGGCTATGTGGTAAGAAGCTTGCCTCCCAATCACATAGTTCCAGGTTCAGTCCCACTGCATAGCACCTTGGGCAAGTATTTTCTGACCAAAGCCTTGTGAATGGATTTGGTAGATGGAAACGGAAAAGAAGCCCATTGTATGTGTTTGTTCCCCTACCATTGCTTGACAACTGATGTTGGTGCGTTTACATCCCCGTAACTTAGCAGTTCAGGAAAAGAGGCCAATAGAATAAATACTAGGCTTTCAAAGAAACAAAGAATAAGTCCTGAAGTCCATTTATTTAACTAAAAGGTAGTGCTCCAGCATGACCACAGTCAAATGACTGAAACAAGTAAAAGAGTAAAATAATGCAAAGTGTCCTATCACACTGTAGGGAAAGAAGAGTAAAGTAACAGAGAGAGTGGGAGTGGGTGGCAGTGAGAGATGCTAAAGCAGGTGACAGCATTTTAATACATTGCTCCAAAGACGCTGATTAACTCCGAATTTTTATTGTAAGTTGGATTGAATTTATCAGTTTCTCTCTCTCTCTCTCTATTTCTCTCTCTCTCTTTTTTTCTCTCTCTCTCTCTTTCTCTCTCGCGTGCATGTGCACACACACATACACACACAATGCTATATATGAAATTAAATATGAAACACTTTTGTTTTTAAAATATTATCATCCACATAATGTATATATATATATATGTATGCACATGCATAGATGTACATAAGTGGATATGTGTATGTATGAGCGTGAGTGTGTGTGTATATATATATATATGTATATATATATATAACGGGAAGCTTTATGAAAATAAACAAAAGACGAAGGCAGGTGGAAAACAAACGAACAATTGTATTAGTATGGCGCTCAGGAAATATAAATAAAACAAGTCTTTAACGTTTCGAGCCTACGCTCTTCAACAGAAAGATACACAGAGAGAGAAAAACACAGAAAGAAGGAGAGAAAAAAAATGCGTGCAGTAGCTAACGAATCAACATGGCAATCTGATTTCGGCCAGAGGTCAAAGATCAAACATGAGACGCGAGAGCGAAATAAATATATACACATACATATATACATCTAATATATATGCATGTATGTATGTGTATGTGCATATATATGTATATATATATGAACACACTAACGGGTGTGGTTGCCTTTGTCCGGATTTCAATAGGGGCCCTCTGCACTCTGGCTCAGCAGACTTGGTAAGCATGTTCATGTCTAGGGAGAATAGTGTCACAGAGATAGTGCACCCTGTGTTGATGCTGATTACTACCTTGTGCCAGTGTGATGTTAATGTCCCCAAAGAGACCCTCTTCCCAGGATCCTGTGGCCCCTCCTTGTCTATGCAGTCCCCTTCTCAACAGTAGAGACCTTAGAGAGGAGGGTCAGCAACCACCTCCGGAGATGGCTTTGTTTACCAAGGAGCTTTGTTCAGGAGGAGGCGAGAGCTGCAGTGGAAGGAATAAGAACGTGCAAGGCAGTGGGAATGAAGCAACAGGGAGCTTGGACAAGATGGGAGAATGCAGTTGAGAGAAAGTGACCTGGGCTGAGCTGTAGAAAGCTGAGCCCCACCACATTAAATTCCTCATCTAGGCAGTGTACTATGTACTTCCAAGCCCATCAAACCTGCACACATAGGACATAGCAGAGACACCAATATGTGCACTGTGTTCCAAGTGAGGAACCCTGGAACACATCCTCAGCTGCTGCACAGGGACACTTGGAGAAGGACAGTACCACTGGAGGCATGACCAATTCCTTAAGACCATCGCTGAAGCCATCAGCACAGGACTTGTGTGGACAAAGCAGTTCCAACCCTCCAAGAAAACCATCACCTTTGTCAGAGCTGGGGAACAGCCAGCCCCTGCCAGAAAATCATCGGCAGGCATCCTAACATCTGCAAGAGACTGGCAGCTACCAGTGGATCTTGAGCCTCAGCTGAAGTTCCCCGACCACATCGTGGTCACCACCCTGTGACCAGACATTGTCCTCATGTCTAGTCCACCAAGCAAGGGATGCTGCTGGAGCTGACTGTCCCATGGGAAGATCGCCTAGAAGAAACTTTTGAGAGAAAACTCTCCAAGTACGCAGGTCTGGTCAGTGACTGCCAGCAGGCTGGCTGGAGAGTGAGGTATCTCCCAGTGGAGGTTGGATGCAGGTGTTTAGTAGCCCATTCTCTGACCAGAGCCTTCAGTAGTTTGGGCATCAAAGGAGTGAGAAGGAGGAAGGCCATCTGCCGTACCACCAGTAGTGTGGTACACCAAGCCATCTCCGGAGGTGGTTGCTGACCCTCCTCTCTAAGGTTTCTACTGTTGAGAAGGGGACTGCATAGACAAGGAGGGGCCACATGATCCTGGGAAGAGGGTCTCTTTGGGAACATTAACATCATGCTGGCACAAGGTAGTAATCAGCATCATGGGTGTGGATCAAAAGAGGAGAGCCATGAGGTAGCTAGTTGACCATCTGGACACAGGCTGAGGCCTGATCATCCCCAGCTGGTCACCTGGAGGAAGATGTATGATGTTGAAAGACCCAAAACACCCTATGATACCAGTCACGTCACTGAAAATGTGTCCAGATGCATTAGTCATTGATATATGCACATAATACATGCACATATGTATCTACCTATATATAAATGTATATGTATATGTGTGTGTGTGTATGTATATATGTGTGTGTGTATATATATATATGAATATATATATATATATATATTTAATTGGGTTGGCAACTAAGTTCCTGCCGTTTTTTTAAATTTTGGAATTTATCGAGTGTTTAAATTTTGGAATCTGTTTTTTTCGTGAATTCTATTTTTGAATCATTTTCGAATCTATTTTGTTTTGTTTTTTTCTAGTTAATTTTAGTTAATTTTTTTTATTTTCAGATCATTAAAATGGAATGTCAAGTTAAGAAAAATGAGCATTTTAAACACCTCCTTTTTGCTTTTAATCAAGGTTTTAAGGCCACAAAAGCTTCTTGCGACATTTGTACTGTGTATGGAGAGGGTGCCATAGATGAAACTGTTAATGATTGGTATACCAAGTTCAAAAATGGAAATTTTGACCTCAAAGATGCACCTCATTCTGGCCGTCCAGTTGAGTTTGATGAAGAGCAATTAAACCAACTTTTGCACAAAAATTCTCATCAAACAACAAGGGAACTGGCAGAGAAAATGGAATGCTCCCACACTGCTATAGAGAAGCATCTTTACTCGATGGGAAAGGTTCAGAAGTATGGAGCATGGGTTCTGCATGCTTTAAGTGACAACAACAAAAATCAACGAGCCACAATCTCCGCTGGTTTGCTTGCTCATCACCGCTCAACTCATGGACACAAATGATTTCTTTACTGAATCATATTTATGGAAGACATCTTTGTTGAATATAGAATATGGGATGAAGAAGAAGAAATGGTGACATATACAGTCTCTGAATGCAAAATGCTTGCTCAGAGAGTTTATAAGAAAATTCAAAACATGACAAAATTGCTACAATGTCACATTAGCAAATCCGTAAAAATATTATGGATATCAAAGTATGGAAAAACAGTATGACCATAAAACAGAGCACATCTTTGAAAATGACCATGTAAAGGAACTATGGGATATGAAACTTCAAACGGACAGGCAAATAAAGTATTCTTGCCCAGATATTGTCATATTCGATAAAGAGAAATGAATGTGTTGCTTAATTGATGTTGCTTGCTCACTGGTATTCAAAAAATGTGAGAAAATAGGAAACTACCTGAATCTAAAATACAAACTTCAAAGAATCCAGAATTGTCATAAAGTAACCATTATCCCTTTTGTAGTAGGAGTCTTAGGAATGGTTATAAGAAGTTTGAATATTTTGTTGATGAAGTTGGACATTGAGATGAATTTCCTGATTCTACAGAATGCCTATTGGCTTGGCACAGCAATGACCGTAAGAAAGATGCTAGATGCCTAAGGTTGCAGGATGCAACTTGATATCTAGTAATAACTGTCAGAACAACAACAAAGATGATGCCAATGATGATAACGATGATGGCAATGACAATAATGATAATGATGATGATGACTACAGGTATTTTAATCAATGTCACAAAGATAAATATCTGAGAGAGAGAGAGAGAGAGAGAGAGAGAGAGAGAGAGAGAGAGCAGTCAATTGAATGAAATTCAGTTATTTATTTTATCAACCTCAGAAGAATAAAAGACTAAATTGACTTAGTGTGATTTGAACTCAAAATTTAAACAGATGTACTTTTTTTTTATCTGGAGCTGTACTATTTCTACCATGGATCACACTTATTGAGAATTATAACAACAACAAGAACAATGACAACAATAATGATGATGAGGGAATAAAGAAGTGGTGAAATTTGGTAATGAGGAAATGAAATTGAATGGGAAAATGATATATAATGATGGTACATTGAAAGATATCTGGTAGAATAAAAGAAAATGTTAAAAAAGTACAAAATATCTGAGAAAAACTAAAGTTAAAGTAATATAACAACAGAAAGTATGCAGATTCAAGTATCTGCACCTTAGGTCAAAGATGACAGAGATGGATAAGCTGTAACTTAGGTTCCTCAATAATTTATTCCATCGTGAGCATACAAGAACAAAAAGCAAAGAAATTAAGGTGGGAATGGAAATGACATCAGTCATGTGAAGTCTGTTCAAAGAATACAGGAAAGAAGTCAATTATTTGTTGTGAGGAAAAAATAGTTTTTGTTGAGAATGATTATATATGATGGCTTTAATAGTAGATGGGTTGGAAGAACAAATAATCATGAAGAGATAGAAGAAGCAGACAAGAGAATAAGGAAATGAAACTTGGTTTGGAGCCACACGGTTTAAAACACCATTGTCTGAAGACTAGATTTAGTTTCACAGAATTGTCATCAAAAGCAGTTAGGGATAATTGATATGTACTGTTCTAGGGAGAAACATTTCAAAGGAGCCTTTATTGTATGGTTAACTTGTTAAAAGGATTAGCAGCCAAATCTCATTTAAATTTCACTCTGTCATTTTCAAGAGGGTAGCATATATTACACAATGTATCTAGAGAGGAATGAGTGGCCATGGATGGAAAGATTTTGATCACAGCTCTGTTCAGTGAGGAGTGACTTGAGTGACAAGAAAAACACAAGAAAAACTGAATAAGCTTTAACAGTGCAGCTTTTGAAATATTTGAAATAAGGGTTGGGGTGGTTTAACATGAGAGCCGTGGCAGTTGTGATTGGTTGGAGAATGACTGAATTGTAATTGATTACTTGATTGAGTAAGGCTGAAGTGATTGGTTGTTTTAAATGAGGAAGGATTAAATTCTGATTGGTTGCATTGGTGGAGTAAAGACTGAATTGTGATTGGTTACTTTTGTGGTGAAATAATTAAATTGTGATTGATTTCTTCAGTAGAGGAATAACCCATGTGATTGGTGACTTTGGTGGAGGAATGACTTTACTGCCCACAAGGGGCTAAACATAGAGGGGACAAACAGGGACAGACAAAGGGATTAAGTCGATTACATCAACCCCAGTGCATGACTGGTACTTAATTTATCGACCCTGAAAGGATGAAAGGCAAAGTCGACCTCGGTGGAATTTGAACTCAGAACATAAAGGCTAAGCATTTTGCCCGGCGTGCTAACGTTTCTGCCAGCTCACCGCCTTCAGAGGAATGACTTATATGAATCAAGTTACTTAAAGGAATGAAATAAGTTGAAGAAGTAAGTATACATATGTAGAAAAATGTGTTCTAAGAATCTGGAATAACTTTGAGAAAAATAGTGTCTAGATTTGTCACAAAAGAGTGGATTTCTCTGTTCTAAAGTACCAACTCTTAGGAATCTTACATATTCTATCTCACTATGGACTAACACTAAATATAACAATAAAAATCATAAGCAAAAGTGTACAAAATATGGGGTAAGGAAGGGAATCAGTTGATATTAACAACCCCTAGAAAATTATACTCATTAATTTGTAATTTTTTATGGAAGCATGTCCAGTTATTGTACTTACATCGGAGTAAAAGAATAGTAGCAGATGAAGGTGGCGAGCTGGCAGAAACGTTAGCATGCCGGGCGAAATGCTTAGCGGTATTTCGTCTGCCGCTACGTTCTGAGTTCAAATTCTGCTAAGGTCGACTTTGCCTTTCATCCTTTCGGGGTCAATTAAATAAGTACCAGTTATGCACTGGGGTCGATGTAATCAACTTAATCCCTTTGTCTGTCCTTGTTTGTCCTCTCTGTGTTTAGCCCCTTGTGGACAATAAAGAAATAAGAATAAATACTTGATACAAAATAATCATTGGTATTGATTTGACTGACCAAATTATTCAAGGTGGAGCTCCAGCATGGCAACTGAAGGAAGCTTGTAAAACAGTATCCTCTAATATATTGTGCAACAAACATTGTGTATAACAAATTACATATCTTTTATATTGCATAATGGTAAAATATACATTTTATGATTCCTATATTTAATAAAAATAATATCTATCTATAATGGAAGATTGATGACAGCCATTCAAAAGCACATGTATAGTGTGATATTCACTTTTGTTTTAGTTCATGGTAATATTATAAACTGCCAAAAGCTGTGGAATTATATAAGAGACATCATTTTTTTAAACACTTTATGGTGTGTATTACTATCATAATGTAAAAACAAAAGTGACTTGGGTGTATGTGTTTGTTTTAAATTGCTAACATGCTGCTTCCACAATGTCATCATCATCATCATTTAACATCCGTTTTCCATGTTAGCATAGGTTGGACAATTCAACTGGGGTCTGGTAAGCCATGGAGGCTGCACCAGGCTCTAGTCTGATTTGGCAGTGTTTCTACAGCTGGATGCCTTTCCTAACGCCAACCACTCCGTGAGCGTAGTGGGTGTTTTTTACGTGCCACCGGCACTGGTGCCAGAGCAGGCTGGCAAAAGGCTACGATCGGTTGGTGCTTTTACGTGTCACTGACACGAACGCCAGTCAGGCGGCGCTGGCATCTGCCATGTTCGGACGGTGCTTTTTACGTGTCACCGGTACAGGTGTCTTAACTACAATTTCTATTTGAATTTTTATTTTGATGTTGATGTACTTGACCCAATAGGTCTCCTCAAGAACAGCAGGTTGGCAGATACATAAGAACATCAGACAGAATGTTTCTTGTCATTTGTTGTGAATTTCTGTTGAGACCAATTTGCCTTTCATCCTTTCTGTGTTCAATAAAAAAGTATCCATCCAGGATATTGGATTTGCAGAACAGTAAGAATATCAGACAGGATTTCTTGTGATAGCTGTTCCTGCTCTTTGAACTCTGATTTAAATTCCTGCCATAGTGTGCTTTCACCACAAAGGCAAGTCTCTATTGCAGCATGCATAGCTTGTACCCCTCAGCGACCCCAAGAGCTATACCATGCTGGACAGGCTAATATGAGGCCAGGCTAATATGAACCACTTCTTTCCAGGAATAAAAATGGGTTTGAAAAGGGTTGACAGCACTACATAAAAAGAAAAAAATCCAAGTTACAGAAGAAATATCAAAGAATTCAAAAACAACAAGACCATACATTAAAGACAGCCCAGAGGTTGAGAACAGTGATAAAAAGTCATTGATGGACTTTCCTCTAAAAGGATTGAAGAACTTAAGTAAGTAATGGTTTATTTAGGTAACAGAGTTAATGAGACAACTGTTGTTATCGTTAGGCCTAACTCATCGTAAAGCAAACTACAGTGGAGAAGGCTAGCCACTGGATTTGGTTAAAAAGAGACGATGAGCGATGGTTAGAAGAATATTGAGCTTTATTCGATAACCAGCTGATCTAGCAAGTGGGGCCTCATATCAGTGAGGGGGGCCGGTGCGCATTGATGCCGTCGAGAGGTAGGCCCCGAAACAGCGCAAATGGCCACGAGTGTAGTTGGTGCTTTTTACGTGCCACTGGCACAGGAACCAGTCAGGTGGGTCTCGCATCGATCACATTCAGATGGTGCTTTTTACGTGCTACCTGCACAAGAGCCAGTCAGCAGGTACTAGCATTGTCCACGATCAGTTAGTGCTTTTTACGTGCCACACTTGTGTGTGAAATATTTTTAAACATAGATTGACATATAATCCCACATAATAGTCTACACATTAATAATAACTTCCTCTCCATGTAACATTCTTTAAATACACTTTACATCCTTTAGTTGAGGCGTGTTTTCTTTTTGTTTTTGTTTTTGTTTTTGGTTTTTTTTTAGTCAGTTGAAGGTACTGATAAAAGGAAATGCCTCTCTGCCAGATGCAGGGGGGTTTTCTACAGATCGATGACCTCCGGAGGAAAACAGATTTTGCTTGTGATTTTCTTCAGTTATTTTGCAAATCATTTCAAAGAGGAAAGTATATATATATAAGAAACAGAAGTACTGCAGAGTGTGATATCAAGCATATGGAAAAAAAACCCTTCTAAATGTTTGTTTTTTTTGCTTGGATATGCAAGAATAACATTGTTACATAAAGCAACACCAACTATACAACTATTCATCATCATCATCATCGTTTAACGTCTGCTTTCCATGCTAGCATGGGTTGGATGATTTTGACTGGGGGCTGGCAAACCAGATGGCTGCACCAGGCCCCAATCGTGATCTGGCAGTTTCTACAGCTGGATGCCCTTCCTAACGCCAACTACTCCGAGAGTGTAGTGGGTGCTTTTTACATGCCACTGGCACGAGGACCAGTCAGGCAGTACCGGCAATGACCTCACTCGAATCTTTTTACACATGCCACCGGCACAGGTGCCAGTAAGGCGATGTTGGTAACAATCACGCTCGAATGGTGCCCTTTTATGTGCCACTGGCATGAAAGCCAGTTGGCTGCTCTGGCAACGATCATGCTCAGATGGTGCTCTTGGCACCCTACTAGCACAGGCACAAGTGCCAATTAGGCGGCGCTGGTAACGATCACACTTGAATGGTGCCCTTTTATGTACCACTGGCACAGAAGCTGGTTAGCCACTCTGTCAACAATCACACTCGTATGGTGCTCTTTGCAAATTATAAGTATAAATTATAAAGCATCAAAGTTTCCTAATGCATTCCCCTGTGACCTCAGCTGCTCCACCCACCAAATCAAAGCAGTTACCATACATTGTGATTAGCATGGTTATATTCCTTTTGTCTTTGAAATGATATACTTTGATGTTATTTTTCCCCTCCCAGTAACTTTGTGAAGCATCTCTTGGCCTGCCAACCCAGTATTTATTTACAGTGCCCAATACACATATTCTTTTATTGTCTTTTACAGGTTTCAGCCAATGACTAGGGCCATGTTGGAACATTACCTTTAAAAAGATGTGGTACATCAGCTGGGAAATGAATCCGGGCTGCCCCTATGGTAGGCAAACATTCTACCTCTGATCCACCAAAGTTTTCTTTTCTAATAAAGATAAGGCCTGGGTAAGGCTAGTAGTGAAAAATCTGGCCAGGAATAACTTAGTTTTTTTACCTAAAAATGGTTCAATCAAGGTATAAGCAACTTTCTCACCTTAGCCACCTTCATTCACATCGTATTCAGTAGTGAATCCAATGTGTATGATAAAGCATACACATACCTATTCCCACTCTTACAGAATTCATAACTTTTGATGTCAAACCTTGTACATTGGAATGTACTGGCAAAATCCAAGTTGGCCCTTCCACAATTTCAGATACATTTTTTAATGTATTTCTGAAGTGGTTCACAACTGGAGCTAACTAATACAGTCTGTAGTTGTCAGTAACTATTTATGACTTCTCTTGGAAATGGACAACATTTGACATTATGGTGTAATCAAGTACCTGCAGAAAAAGGATTTATCCCCCAACAAAATTCATGCTGACATGGTTGCTATATTAGGGTATGACACTCCAGCTCTATCAACCATGCAAAAGTGGGAAGCTGAATTTAGAAGGGGAACAGTGAGTCTTGAAGGTGACCAAAGGTCTGAACAACCTGGAACCACTGAGGAAAACATTATGTTCACCACAGGGTGATGGATGACAGGCAATTGACTATAAATCAAATAGTTAATAAACAATTGCAGCATGGAAGGTGTTTGTTTATAAGCCATTTAAGAAACACACAAAAACCGTTAGATTCACTTCAACATTTAAATTTAATTTGTCAGATGCAGCACGGAATTCTGTCAGTGAACAGGTCGCGGTCTCAAAGCGACGAAAATATTTTGACAAATTAAATTTAAATGTTTGAACACATCTCATAAGAGAGTTGAGAATATTCTGCACAATGAACTCAGCTTGGTGAACAAGCCATTCCCTCTCTCTGCTCAGTGGGCACCATGTCTTCTGACACCTTATCAAAAGTGCACTAAGCTGATTACATCACAGGAAGACCTGACGTTGTTTGAGACAGATCCAGTAGGTTTCCTCAGGTGTTTCCTAAACCAGGATGAGTGTTGGCTCCATCACTTTGAGCCAGTGACAAAGAGACAATGCATGCAGAGCAAACACCCTGCTCCAAAGAAGGCCAAAATTATTTCATCTGCAGGTTAGGTGATGGCCTCAGTTTTTTGGGAGGCAAAAAGTCTTGTGTTTATTGACTATCTTCAAAAGGGCCGCACCATCAATGGAGAATATAATGCCAACTTGCTGAGGCAATTATGAAAGCTATCAAGACCAAATGACCAGGAAAACTGATGAAAGGTGTTTTGTTTCATCAGGACCATTCTCCAGCACAGAAGTCCTTGCTTTCATTGGCTGCTGTGCATGGCTGTGGCTTAGAACTGGTTGGTCACTGTCCCTATTCTCCTGATCTGGTTCTATCTGACTATCATTTATTCCTCAACATATAAAAAAAAAAAAAACACTTGGCTAGGAACCAGTATCACAAGGATGATAATGTCATATCCACTGTTGATGACTTTTTTTGACCAACAGAATGAAAGCTTCTTCACCAATGAGATCTAAGCACAGTAACACTGATGTAATTAGTGTGTGGAGAGCACTATTGATAAATAAGCTTCATTCGGTCACATTCCATGAAAGTATCTTGGTCACTTTATGAACTTTTCAGTCAACTTTTATGGTTGCAAAGTGGACTTCTCAACACACAGCTATGTCTATAGAATATAAAGGACCTGATATTCATCATCATCATCGTTTAACGTCCGCTTTCCCTGCTAGCATGGGTTGGATGATTTGACTGAGGTCTGGCGAACCAGACTCCAATCTGATCTGGCACAGTTTCTACAGCTGGATGCCCTTCCTAACACCAACCATTCCGAGAGTGTAGTGGGTGCTTTTACATGCCACTGGCACAAGGGCCAGTTTGGTTGTACTGGCAACGGTCACACTGAAATGGTGCTTTTTATGTGCCACCTGCACTGGCAACGACCTCACTCGAATGTTTTCACGTGCTACCAGCACAAGTGCTAGTAAGGTGACGCAGGTAACGATCACACCTGAATGGTGTGTTTAACGTGCCATCGGCATGAAGGCCAGCTTGTTGCTCTGCCAACGATCTCACTCATATGGTACTCTTCACACTCCACTAGCAACGGATGCCAGTCACTGAGTTTGATTTTGATTTTACGTGCTTCAACGTGAAATCATAGTTGTTATAAGGAAGCAAAGTAGTAGAATCATTTGGAGGCTGGTCAAAATGCCAAGCAACATTTCTTCTGGCTTTATGTTATGAGTTTTTCTTTTCAGGGTTAATAAAATAAATATCGGTCAAGAATCTGAGTCAATGTAATCGACCAGCCACCCTCCCCTGAAATTTCATACCTTGTACTCATAGCAAAAAAAAAAGAGGAAAAAAATTATGCTTGTTGTTGTTTAGTTTCAGGTCAACTCTAATTGAGCTGATTGTGGAGAAAGATCTTCCAAATATGATCTTCCCATCTTCTCAGCCACATTCAGGACCACAATATTTAACGGGTCCTTTTTGGCTGTGATTTGAGGGCAATTTGGCAGCTGGATCAAGTGTTTATGTAGCAGTTTCTTTGGCATTGTGATATTATAAAACTGGTGCCGGTATTAATCCGAAAAGTGCATGTAACAATTCTTGATGTTAATAAGCAGCTTTGAACAAGAATGTGGAGGCAAAAGAAATGTGACATTGGTACAAGAAAAGGGGGAAATTATCAGTCCCAAGATTTTTGAGCATCTATAAATAAAACCAAGCATCAATATAATGCAAATATGCCATTGTCTGCAGATGCTAAAAGCTAAAGGAAAATAATTTCAGAGATTCAGGTAAGAAAGTTTGTTTTTATCTTTTTGTTATATTTTTAATTTATTTTTTTACCCCAAGACAGGAACAAAAAGAAAAAGGAGAAAAAAAACTCCAGTTGTTGCATAAACAGGAAATTATGAGTTATGTTGGAGGGAAATGTGACGAAGTTGTGATCTTCATGCCTTCAAAAGTAAGAATATCAATTTAATAAATGATATTGATTAGTGACGGAGTAGGAGGGGGATTCATTGAGAAACGCTTTGTTAATATTTATTTCAGAAAGGAATATTTTCATCGCATAAAATTACACTTAATAATTTATTTATATTTTTCGAAGAAGTCCCAAAATTATATTTCTGCATTTGGAGATACAGATGTATATATGCTATAGAGAAAAAAAACATAAAAAAAGGCTGCAGTAACTGCGTCTGTGGAAGGATGTCATTCAGTGCGGCGCTGCTAAGTACCGGCATGCAGCGATTCCTTGCCTTTCGCTAACCTCGTCGTCGCCGTTGTTGTTGTTGCCCGCTGAGCCAGCAGCGACATCTGGTGGTCACATGATCATCATTCAAAGCAAATGGCGGCTTTATGCAGTCGAATAAATGGCGGGAATCTTATGTCTAAACTGTTATTTAGGGAGGTAAGGAGACCTGTTATTTGTATCTGCTGCCGCTTCTTCTTTCTCTTTTCTCACCAGATTTCGGTCGTCCGGTTCTTGTCTTTGTTGCTTTTTGTTTGTCCGTAAAAAATAATAATAATAATAAACCCTGTCATTGATGTGCAATTATAGATGTTATAAATCGAGCGACAATTTTCTATCCACCCCGAAGAAGGAGAAGAAGAAGAAATATGGCAAGGAAGGGAGAAGGAAACACAAAATATATCTTTATCCGTTTAGGTCGACTTTCTGGTAGGAAAAAAAATTACTGGAAGCACAGATTATTCTTTCGAAGCTTTTTATGTATGACACGGAGTGAATCTTCCGCTTCGAATAAAAATATACATACATACCATATCTATATATATATATATACATATCATATCTATATATATATATATACATATCATATCTATCTATCTATATATATATATATATATATATATATATATATATATATATATATATATATATACATACATACCATATCTATATCTATATATATACATACATGCGTACCATATATATGTATTTAATGAAGTCGATGAAAAAATATTTCTTCTCCAATGACTCCTACAAATATCCGCTGAAACCTCTCATCCGTGTTTTTGTTATTTCTTCAAACCAATCCACCGAATTAGCTTTCTTCATCGTCTGATTCTGTTTCTTCTACAATGAAACCCACCAAATACCACATTGTCATCGCTAATATATAAATTGACACATGAGGCTTGGCTGAATAAACAAGCAAATTTAAGCCATTTCCTTTATTCATACGAAAACGTAACATTCATTTTCTTGTCTCTTCTCTCAGTTTTATTCTCTTTAAACGCATTTTAATACACAAATTGGTTTCCGTATTACATTTAGAGTTTCTCTCTTCAGTTATCATATAAATACTTATAAACCTACATTTGTCTTTTGTGTGTATGTTTATGTAACATCGTTTATTCGCTTCCTTTCTCTAACATATATGCGTACACGTGCGTGTATATATGTGTGTGTGTGTTAAAAGTGTTGGGGGTGATGTACACATTTAATACCTATGAAAGAAAAAAAGTGTTCAGAATGCTGGATGTTTGTAAAAATATATATTTATTTACATATCACATATTATTTCTTGGTGTAAATAAATCTATATTTTTCCAACCATCCAGCATTCTGAACACCTTTTCCTTTCATATATACACATATATATAATGCGTGCACACAGTATGTGTATTCATGGAACCGCTAAATGTGTGTGCAGTATTGAAAAGCAGATGTGCCATTAAAAGGAGAGATCTCTTTTGCTCTTTGTTAGACTCAAGACTCCGTCCCCTCTCTCTCAATCTTTATCCATCTTTCTCTTCCACTTCTCATCTGTCAAAAACTCTTTTCAACAACATGGTTTCTCGTATCTACACAGCACACACGCACTCGTTTCAATATATATACACTTAGATGCATAAACACACGCTTAAGCCGCTATATAACACATTCTGTGTATAATAATCAACCACTTGCTCTCCTGTATTACAAAATCTATTGATATTTATTATACAGAATCACATCTCATCGTCTAAACAAAACTAGACACACACACAAATGATCAAAATGGGTTTTATAGGAAGATTTCTAGTCGTTTAATTCAGTCTTTTGTGTTGTCTTCTCTCACTCTTCTCCTCATATTTAATGGGTGATTGTCTTCGACAAGTTTCTCTGCCTCTATATACTCCAAAGTCTATTATATGCTTTCCTGCATAATCCATTCCTTACATTTCAACGGACATTATTAAAATTCAGGAAGATATTTCAGTGTTTATTTTTTTCCCCCGTTTCTCTTTTTTAATCTCCGGAACATTATTTTTTTGTCAAAGTAATTAAATTTCTATTTAGAAGGAATTTGGAACAATTTTGTCTGCGTCTGTTTATGAAGTTTCCCAAGTGCTATGGAGAAAGATTAAGCATATTTATTACTTTAATTCTTCTGAAGATGGTGTTAGAATAGAATCTGATGTTATATAAAGTTGTAAATGTGTTTTGTAAACGTTACTGTGTGTGAGTATATATAGGAACTGTTTTGAAATTAATGTATGTTGAGAGACATGTCCCTGTTCGTAATTCTTTTCGCAATTTCAAATGTGTTCCATTCTGTAAACATGTTTCCTCATCCTAAAACCTGAAACCTATTGTTTCAGAATTCCATTTTTTTTAAAAAAAAAAAAAAAAAAAAGAAAGTAAAAACCAGTTTTATTCAATATTTATTATTTTCTGAATGTTATGTTTAGAGTAGCTTTTTCTTTGTCTAAATTTTCGGAAATATTATATATTTTGCGGAGTACATACAACCCTGTGTTTCTGTCTGTCAAAAATAAGTTTTTTTGATTGTTCTGTTGTAAGATCCATGTTATCTTCCTTATTTTCTCTCTCTCTCTTCCTCTCTCTACACACACGCTTTATGGCATACCATAAAATAAAACCGACACATGAAAATATAGTATTTGGCTTCTCTTGAAAGTGTCACTGCCGTAACCTTATATATATATATATATTATATATCTATATATATATATTTATATATATATATATATAAATCTTCAGGGTGGAGGTGGTCTCGTCTTTAAGTATTGTGTGTGTATGGGTCTATCCTAATGTCCATTTTCTCTACTTCTACCCTCTTTCTCGCATGTTCTTCCGACTCGTGTGCCTCCAGTATGTTTGTTAGTGTTTATAGTATATATATATATATATAATGTGTTTGTATCTCTGTATTGTTGAAAGTATAGTGTTGTAAGTTTTTTTTTTCTTTACAGAGCCGAAATAGACATTTTACCTTTTTTCTTTTTGCTTTCTTTGTGCCTGTCTCAGTCAAAATAAATGTCTCCATCTTCATCACTCCAGCAGCTCCTCTGTCGTCGTCCCCCCTTTCGTTTTTGGCGTTCTCTCTGGCACACACACACACATTTATTGTTTTTGGCATTAAATATTGGTCAAGTCTGTGCGAGATAAAAGCTAATCCATTCCGTCAGTCACGTTGAATATCCCTAAACAAAAACACGCACACAAAATCCAAAATTTCTGGATAAAGGGACGGACGGACGGACACACTTCCCCTCATTCCATTGTCGTTCATCTTTTTTTTTCCCCTTTTTCTTTTCTTATCGCCATAGAGTGACTCGATTTATGTTTGTGTGTTGGCCGAATCAACGACTCCATTCTTTCGATTCTTGCTTCTCTTTCCATTCCACTTGACGTTCGATGATGGCCCTTGAGGAGGAGGAGGGGAGGACTCACGAACGCCTCAATAATTTCGCTTCCCTTCCATAAATCTCTCTTCGTGATACCTGTCTAAAGTAAACGGCCCTTATTTCTCTTATTGTCTGTCTCGTTCCGTTATGTGGATGTGAAAACATAAAGTGAAATTGTTCTTCGACAAATTTATTTTCTTATAATAATAATATTCTTACTCCTTCTTTCAAAAATGTTTCAAACAATGTCTGTCTCCCTCTTTTTCATTTCTCACAACTTTTTGTAGATTTTCTGTCATCTACAAACTTTGTTTCCCATCAGCTTCTCATCTGTTTTTTTTTTTCTTTTCTCTGTCGTCGACCATTATCTTGAAAGAGTTGATAAAAAGTTAGGTTTCACTTCCTACCCAAATGTTGTTCCCTATTTCTATCACATTATTATTAAAATAAAATCGTTGATATTTACTGTCCAGCCTACACGACTTGGTTGCAACAGAAAAATCTCCATCTTAAAGATTGGCATCCCTCAATAACCAGATTTCTCCTCTGATTACTGTCATGAGACAGAAATTAGACGCTCAAAGGGAAGGACACGTGAAGATATATTTTAGTAATTTTAGATTATGGTTTTAAATGGTTGGGTTAAATAACCTCGCATTTATGTGTTCTTTTGGTTAAATTTCGGATAGCATTTTTTTTTTTTTTTTTGGTGCCCATGTCTAAAATATTTCAATTTTCTGCAGTGAATTACTTGTGACCTAGACACCAGTTTAATATAGCTGCTGGGGCTGACTAGTTGATAATATAATAGTTCAGTGGATGGGCAGTTCACGTCTACAACATGTGCTATATTGATTGTCCTGATAATGTGATCATGCTTGACTTTATGTGTAGTAAAGATACTATAAACACTTATTGACTAAACCATTTCTTATGTTACCCATGTAACTCTTTCAGCTTGCATACCAGATGAAAAAATGAGTATAATAGTGCTAATAATGTATTAATCTTTTTTTTTTTTTTTTTGCATTTGTAAATAATGAAGGTTAAGTGACAAAGCAAGCCAAAAGTATTTATTAGTGGCAGGGTCAGCAAATGTCCAGTTGCAACAGGAAAGTGGTCCTGTACTGTAAAGGTATGAGAAAGAATTTAATACTATGTAACTAATGCATATAATGGATTTACATGCAATGTAGGAATTTTGGTGAGTTGAGTAGGAGAGCATAACTTTGGGCACACTGTCTGCACTGGGTTAACAACAGGCAACATGAGTAGGCATGTATTTGAGGACACTCAAATGATCCAAATAGTTTTACAGTTGTAGACAAGAGGAATTACAACCGTGTTTTGTGGTCTGCTACCACAACAGCTCCTTTATAGGATCCAGTTAGCTCAAGACATCAGGAGGAACCACGTCCAGTTTCAGCCCCTACTCCTATACCGTTTTGACATGGCGGGTCCCCCCCCCTTTCGGAGGTGTCTGCAGCTCTGGTGTTGGGTGCATGTCTTCTTTCTTCTGTTCCCTGGCCTCTTCGATGTATCGTCACCCGGTGACTGACTGGCTTGTCAAATTTTTTCCCTTTAAATACCTGCCACTAGGCTCCAGCAGGCAGACCCAGCAAGTTGTCACGTGACACTGTCTCACCTTAACTGACCAGTGAAGGTGCTTAGTCTTAGCTAGCGCATTCTCTAAACGACCATCACCTGTCTTGATGATATAATTAACCAAAGAAGGAGGTTGAGTAGTAAGGTCTTTGAGCAAGGGGCAAAGTTTATGAAGTATTTGTAAGGTTTTCTATGCATGCTGTGACTTAAGGTGGTAAGACATCTGAGGTAAGGGCAGGTGTATATTTGAGAAATGACAGGTGTTCTGAGTTTGTGCTATGAAAGGATATGAGCATGAATTTATAGAAGATCTGGGAAGAGGCAATCAAATAAGGCTTGAGAACATTGGAACTTAAAGAATTGATAACACAGGTCATTGCCAGTACTGCCTGACTGGCCCCCGTGCCGTGGCACGTAAAAGGGCACCATTCGAGCGTGATCGTTACCAATGTCACCTTACTGGCACCTGTGCCGGTAGCATGTGTAAAAAGATTCAAGCGAGGTTGTTACCAGTACCACCTGACTGGCCCTGTGCTGGTGGCAAATAAAAAGCACCCACTACACTCGGAGTGGTTAGCGTTAGGAAGGGCATCCAGCTGTAGAAACTCTGCCAGATCTAGATTGAAGCCCAGTGCAGCCATCTGGTTCGCCAGCCCTCAGTCAAAATCGTCCAACTCATGCTAGCATGGAAAGCGGACGTTAAACAGTGGTGATGATGATGAAGTCCAGTCCACGTAAAAAGCTAATGTATCAAGGACCTGTCTTACAACTTGGCATTAAATTTTGTATGAACATTGATGTTAACAGGCCTTGCCTTTCATATGTGTTAGATAAACTACCATCCAGTTTTTACTGCATGGTATTTTCATTTCTAAAAGGACTTAATACTTCATTCTAAGTATCTTTTTACATGTAAATCAAATATCAGTATTTTCCAGTTTTTATTGATTCATTAGTAGCTGGCTGTGTGACGAAAAACTTTGCTTCATAACCACAAGGTTTAGGGTTTGTTTCCCATGTGTAGCATTGCAATCTAGTATCTTCTACTATGGCCTTGAACTGACCAATGCCTTGTGAGTGAAAGTGGTAGGTGGAAACTGTAAGAAGCCCACTGAATATGTGTATGTTTGTTTTCTGCTTGTCTTGCTGTTGTTTGCATGCTGCCTGAAAGCCAGATCACCATCCTTACATATGATGTGGTAGTGCAGAGGACTACAGGAAATTTTAGCTTCCTGTTGATAGGAAGAGCATTTAGTTGCAAAAATTGACTCGATCTAGCATAGAAAAATGGATGTTAAAATAATAGTAGTCATTTCTGACTTACATAAAACCTTCCATTTGATATCAAATGATTTTTTTCAGTTTGCAGTACCTTTCTTTGAAACTCATCCCGAGACCTCTGTCAGTTAATTGACCATGTATCTGCATCTGTATATTCAGTTCTGGGCAAGTTTTCTTTTCTCTGCTCTTATTTTGTGTGTGGAAAACTGGCAGTTGTCCATGCATGCAAGTCTCCACATCACTCGTGTCCTCCAAAGGAAAGATTGCTGCTTTAGGGTCAATACAGCTTAGCAGTATCATTGCAGGTATTGCAGTCAGAATGCAGTAGGGCTGGAACAGAGAGCCCTAGGCATTTCGTCTGATACTCAAATAGCTCTACCAATCCAGCACCCTAGATGAAAAGCAAAGCTGAGCTCAGTGGGATTTGAACACAGTGCATTGTCAGAACAAATATTACAAGACATTTTATCCAAAGCTTAAATGGCTTTGCTAGTTGACTGCTTTCTTTGTTTTTTCAAATTCATATTATGCTACATATCAATTTCAGCTCCTGTGATGGTAGATATTGTAATATAAACTTTCCACTGAAAGTGGATGTGAGTCTTGAACGATAAACAAAGTCAGTGAAAAGAAACTCAAAGCTGCAGAAATGTGGTTGTACAGAAAAATGCTTAGAATCTCATGGGTGCAGAGAGAGTGACGAATATGGAAGCGTTGAAGAAGATGAAAGTGAAGAGACAGTTGATGGATACCATCAGAAAGAGGGACAGTTGGTCATTTTCTCAGAGAGGATGACAGAACGGAGCGTTACACAGTGGAGACAGCTGCTGGGAAGGAGAGCGAGAGGAAGGCAGAGAATGAAGATGTTCAACTGGACGAAGAAGAGAATGAACGTGCAAAGTGAGAAAGTCCTGGGTGGTGTTGCAAGAGACAGAAATAAATGGAGGAGGAACAAGCCATTATTCGTCTACAGCATGAATATGCCCTGACACAAGAGAGAGACTGAAAGAACCTCTTTGACATCATGAGAGGTAACAGTCCTTTCAACTTAACTGACATAGTTAACGTTTTCTGTGGTTGCATTCTCATGGGTCACTAACTGATCACATCTAAGTAAGTAGTTTTGAACTGTTATAGAAGTATATATTTATCACACTGTTCTCAGTTGATCATCATAACACAAGCCAAGTTTGTTTCTTTTATGATAGTCCTTTATTTGAAAAATTGTAGGATTAATTAAAAGGGTTCCTTTTAATTAACCATTGTCGCTCTCATTCAACATCCATGTTCTGTGCTAGCATGTGTTGAATGGTTTGACAGGATCTGATGTGTCCAAGGGCTACATCAGGCTTCATTATCTGCTTTGGCATGGTTTCTGGATGCCCTTCTGAACACCAACCAACTTACAGCATGCACTGGGTGCTTTTTTCATCCCTCTGGTACTAATGAGGTCACCGTACAGCTCACAAAACTACAAAACCCTTTGGAGAGGTTTTATGCAATGCGAAGTGGGGTTTAAAGTATGAGAGAGCAGGTTCTTTCTTGTAGGGGAGCTTCATGGCTACTCACATTTAGAACAGAGGGTGAAAATGATCAAGAGCTGCAAGTTTAGGTGGCCCCTCATGGTATAAGGTGAGTAGGTGTGAAGGGGTGGGGTATTGCAAGAAATGGGGGAATGGAAGGTTGGCAGCGACTATAAAGATTAGGTAGTGTTTAAGGGTAACTGTGGGAGTGCTGGATGGGATGCAGAGGAGCACAGCAAGATAGTGATAGTAATTAATGATGCAGTCAGCAGGAGAAAGATGACATGAAGATGGGTAAGATGCAGAAGTAGCAGGGAGAGGCTGACATGGTGCTTGAGGGGAGATAATTTGGTGGTTCAATGGGGTTGGGTAACGATCACTAATGAGTAGAAGAGAGCAATAATTACTGGATGATGGATGCTAACGAGTGAATTGGACTGGTGTTGAGGAATAGGATAGGAGATTGGGTGAAATGCTTGTTTGTGCACTTATCTACACACGCAGTGTTTCCAGAAGTCAGTTTTTGTAGATGTGGGTAGGTTTTCTTGAGAGCCTTGTATTGCAAGATATCCCAGTCCTTTATCATCTCTATGAGGTTCTTGGTCTTAATGTCAAGTTCGACCAGTTCATCCCATGTCATCATGGGTCTCTTTCCACGAGCTCCAACCACATCAAGTGATTGGCATTTCTTTATACAGCTGTCCTCATCCATATGCATTACTTGTCCTTATCAGCACAGTCTTCTTTCTTGCCCACTGCATCCTCTTATACCCAGTTTCCCCTCAGCACATATTTTCATTTTTTTTCCAATCTTCTCAAGTCTTCTGCTTTCAAAATCCATGTCTGTCATGCAGTATTGCAATTCTTACACAAGCATCATCCAATCTGCCCTTCATTCTGGGAAAAACCTAGACCTTTGTTGCCAACAGTGGTAATAATTTCTTGAATTTTCTCCAACCCATTCTTACTCTGGCTACTATACTCTTGGAGTAGCCACCTCCCTTGTTAATTACTTCTTTTGGATAAAAGCTAACAACTACTTCTAGCGAGCTATCCAGGAAAATTCAAGAGCATTTATTTCCAGTTTGTTCATAGTTCATACTGCTCCTGTGCATCTATCACATACAAAGCTTATATTCTCTTTTAATCTGTCTGCAATTTCATTGCATCTCGTGTGTCCATTGCTTACATTATGTACAACATATGGAGTTTATACCTACTCCTTCTCTGCATATCAAGTGGGGCCATTTCCCTAAAGGTACTGTCTTTCTTCCTTCTCACAGGAACCTTCATCTTTGCTAAACTTACCTTAAGATCTTTTGATTCTAGGTTCAGCTTCCATACCCAGAATTTCAACTTTAATTCAGTTATGGTGTCTATGTCTTCTGCATATAGTTCCCATTGACACCCAATCTAAAAATCCTCTGTGATGGCCTGTAGGATTATGATAGACATGCAGTGTCTAGAAAATGAAGGAGTGTGTGAATAAGTTGCATGCATATTCATGCAATGGCACTAAATGCATTTATTAAAAATGAAGCTGAAGCACAATACTTGCGAACAGTTTTGCACACTAAGATCAAATATGAAAGGTTGCATATATTCAATGGCAAGTTGTTAATTACTTTTTGTCTTGTTTTCGCCAATTAAATAGAAAATTCTTCACTGAAGAGATTAATTAAACTGAAACATCGACCACTTTCACTAATTGCCTTTAATGAGCAGATCCACTCATATTTCCAGTGTCTTATGTTTAAAAAGTTTGATCAGCTGATTTCATTGGAGCTATCTGTCTTGATAGTTGTTTTAGATTTTAATTACCCCTTCCTTGATGGTACTTTTTCTAGTAATTACTGAGATAATTGCACTTACTGAATTCTTTTTTCAGTTCACTGTGTTTCATATGTGAAGCCATACTGATATTTTCTCTGAGCCATATTGTTAGTAAACATCACCTACATTCGCACTACACACACACACACTGTTTAATCTTGCCAAGTATTTTGTTTTATTGAGGAGGTCTAATAAAGCTGAAACATGTGCCTCACTGTCACCCGTTTCCTTTAATGACAAACTAATCAAACCTGCATCATCTCTATTGTCCAAAAATTTCATTCATCTGATCTTATTGGATTTATTTCCCTTGCTGATTTTAAATTTGAAATACTCTTGTAGGTTGTAATTGCTTGAACATCCATTTTCCATGCCGGCATAGGTTGGGCTGTTTGACGGGCTGCATCAGGTTCTATTGTGAGTTCTGGTGTATTTTCTAAGGCTAGATGCCCTTCCTGACTTCAACCACTTTACATTGTGTACTGGGTGCTGTTTACATGGCACAAGTCCCAACCATATATGTGCTTAGTATATAGCGAGTTCTCTTGGTATTTTCTCTCAGCTGCATTGTTGACATTCATAATCTTCATTATTATATTTCCCCCATCCCTTTTACCTTTCTGTGTGTGTGTATGTACTCTGCTTCTATCTCCTTTCTCATACCTTGAGAGTCTGTTCTGTTACATCATCCCCACTATCCTTTCTCCTTTTCCCGTGTATCTCCTCTACAAGACACCTATTCCTGTTCTTTCCTAATTTGGCCCCTCTACACCTGACACAAAGCTGCTCCTTCCATACTGCACACTTACTCTGTCAAGGTGTTTTATCTTGTAAGTTATTTGGCGATCCTGCTGGTACCAATGTCACATAAAAGCAACCCAGTGGTTGGCATTCGGAAGGGTATCCAGTCATAGAAACTTATCCAAAGTAGACACTGGAGACCAACATAGCCCTCCGACTAGTTGAACCAGCAAACACAAAACTTAGATGTTAAATGATATATATATAATACCAATCTTACCAACTAAGTAGAATGTGCTTTGTTATGGAAGTTAATTTCTCTAAAACCTGTCTATTGTTTTCACTGGTTGCCTTCAAAGCCAGATCCACTCTTGCCTGCATTATTATCCAACTATTTCACTCTACTGATCTTATTACAATTATCTCTCCCTTTTTAGATTTTGTGAGACCTAACTGTAGCTATTAAAAGACCCATTTAATTTGAGTTTGTGTCTGCACAGTTGTTAGGTGTTTCTTTCCTAGATGGTAGAATATCAATCCTACTCAGAAGGGTATCCATTTCAATGATATGGTAGATAATGATTCCTGTGGCAAACGGTTTGTAAAGTCAATGCTTCTGAAGAACTGAGAGGTACACATTGAGTGGGATTCATTTCATGTGCATTTTGAACTTTGGGATTTAAGTGTAGGTGTGGAGAATGGTAGAACTGTCATTAGGAATGTAATGAGAAGATATTAAGTGAAAGACAGTATCTGGAGGAATGTATAGAAGACTAGACTTTACTGATGATAAAATCATCATCAGTAATGTATGGCCGAAATATATGGACAGATGCTGTTTGTATATATGTTTGACCCACACCAGCATGGAGATCGGGTATTTCCAATGGTGATGACATGTTCATGATTTCATGATTAAGATATTGTAGTCATTTTGCAGTTTGTGGGATCATGATGTAAATTTACCATGCAGCTATTCCTTGCAGTAAAAGCCATCTGATTATGAGATGCATGCAGATATGACCATGAGTAGGCAAATGGTATCTACTGAACAGTGGATTGCAAGAATGCTGTATTCATTTATGAACTATGGTTACACTGAACATGAACTCATCATCTTGACAGATCAGTAAGTTTAATAACTTTATACTGAGCAGACTACTAATGATCACCATCAATTAACGTCCGCTTTCTATGCTAGCATGGGTTGGACGATTTGACTGAGGGCTGCATCAGGCTCCAATCTTGATCTGGCAGAGTTTCTACAGCTGGATGCTCTTCCTAACGCCAACCACTCCCAAGAATGTAATGGGTGCTTTTACATGCCACCGGCACGGGGCCAGTCAGACTTTTAAAAGTTGTCCATCATTGTCTTGTGATACTAGGTTCATTATTTCATTTGACTTAGTATTGCTTTTTCAGTTTTTTAAACTTTTTCTACAAGTTCTTGCACTTTAAGGTTTTGCGTCAAAGGATATGAACTCAGCACTGAAATTATTTGATAATTCCTATTTAATAGGGAAATGCCCAAATAACTACATGCTCTTCAGAGTTTTCTTCTCAATTGTACTGCCTGGTAAGTATAGCTAGAGAAGCTTATTACACTGATGATTAAATATGAACTGCTGTCAGTATTTTAGTGACTATCTGTTACTGTTTCAGTTTGGCTGGATATGTTCATGTATGTTTTTATTTTGCCAAGTATTCGACCTTGTTTGTGAATTAGATGAGTAATTCAATAAATGATTATCAAATACTGTTCAAATGTTTTAGCATTTCTGGAGCTATGTTTCAGGACTCATTTGCTCCTCTTGTTGTCACCTTTGTAATTCAGTTGGTAATATTTTGTTTAATACAGAGGGCAGCGAGCTGACAGGATTATTAACACGTCAGACAAAATGCTTAGCAGGATTTCATCTCTTTACATCAGCTTTGCCTGTCATTCTTTCAGGGTCAATAAAATAAGTTCCAGTTGAACACTGGGGTCATGCTGGCCTGATGCCAAAATTCGAAACCAATATTTTGTTCCATACTTATCTCTGCTCCTCATCTGTAATCCTTATCAGTAACATAGCTATGTGATGTCCTGTTTCCTATAGCCTAGTTATACACACTAGTATTCATAACCCAACTGTATACATTTCAAATGCATTTAGTCATGGAGAATTAATAAATCTGTTCATTTCTAATTGAGAAACCGTTTCTACTTCCTGTTTTGTTTGCTAGTTATTTGTTTTCATATCAGTTTAAAAGAGCCCTTAACTGTTCCATCATGTATCTGCAAAACCCTTTTAATTAAATTTTTAAGAGCTTCCTAAAACTTGTAATAAAATGCAGACATTAAAAAAGCTCCAAGTTGATTGTGATCTTGGTAAAGATTGAGAATGTTAGGTATTTCTTAGTGCATTTAGATATGCTTCTAGGCTACATAAGAATAAATAGATGTCCAGAGTAAAGTTTAGCCAAGGAAAACAAGGAACAAGATTGTAATTTGCTTGTTACAATGAAGATGTCTAGTAAGCATCTATAACAATCTACTTAAGAGAGCTCTTGAAAAATAATGCAATAAAAATGAAATTAATTACTGTTTAAAGGAAGTCCAATCCATGCCAGTATGGACAATGGTGACGATGATGATTCTCTGTACCATAAGAATTCTAAAATTTATTTAAACCTATCTCTAAGTAATTGTGCATTGCACTGATTAAACAACATGAAGAGAGGAGTTTGGTTTATGCAATGTTTTTATTTAGAAAGCCTTAATATTATTTTAGATTCTTTAAAGAACCAACTGCTGCTGCTCATTTAAAACAGTCATGGGATGATGAAAAATGCTAACTTGATGGTTAAAATGAGCCAAATTGGAGACATTAATGTTCTTTAGATGCTTGTTATACTTTTAGCACAATTACCAACAACAGTACCATATGAAGTCATTTTCTTAACTGACATTAATAGAATAGGTGTGTATTACAGTACTTATTCTCATACATCTCCAAATTGCATCTTTCTATCTTACAGGCTCAGTGTTTTTATATCTAATCTAACACCTTTGTCTCATGTTCTTTTTGATCCTGTATCTTTAGTACCTTCTACCATCAACAAAACAGCATCTTTTTCAACCAGTCTGAAACCATCTGTTTAAAGTCGAAAATTTAATCATGGAATTTGACATCTTTGGAAAATATAGCATAGCAGAATGGAAAAGCTTTGAAATTTTGACAAATAAAAGTGCTGAGTACAAACCTAGTTAAAATATGTGTGTGCTCACATGGCCATGTATTTAAAATGTTTGTTTCCCACTCTCATGGTTTTGGGTTCAGTTCCACTGTCTGGCACCTTGGCAAGTGTCTTCTGCTCCAGCCCCAGTCCAACTAAAACATTGTAAGCGGATTCAGTCGGCAGAAACTTAATGAAGCCCATTGTATGTATATATGTGCATACATATCTTTCCTTTATTTTTTTGTCATTATACTGTGGTCATGCTGGGGCATCACCTTGAAAGGTTTAATTGAACAAAGCAACTCCAGTAGATTTTTCTTTTTTTAAGTCTTGTATATATTCTTTCAGCCTCTTTTTATCAAACTGCTTAGAGGGGCATAAACAGACCAGCACCAGTTAACAAGTGGTGATAGGGGGCAGACACAGACAGATGTGTGTGTGTGTGTGTGTGTATATACACACATACATACATAAACACACAAATACAATGAAATTCACTCTCAAGGCTTTGGTCAGACCAAGGCCATAGAAGACATTTTCCCACGGTGACATGCAGTGGGACTGAACTCAGAACAAGGTTGAGGAGCAAGACCATCATTTGTGTCTGTAACCAGTGTCTTTATTTCCCATTTTTTGCAGAAATCTGTCCTGTCTTGGGGAAATATGAACTTGCTTGCAAACAGGCTAGAGATTTTGACAGGAAGGGCATCAAGCTGTAGAAAATTTACCTCGGTGAACTCTGACCTGTGGAAGCATGGAGAAGCAGATGTTACATAATGTGTTGTGTGTATGTTTGCAATTAGATGTTGTAAGTACCAGCTAGAGATAGAACAGGTGCCCTGGTAGACCACTTAAGCTAAGTAGTACTATTTCCAAGCAAGGTAATTTCCCCATGGGCAGACATGTTTTCACAAAAGATTGAAAATGACTGATACTCATTTTGCTGAGGACATGTGTAAGCTCACAAGGAATGAAGCCAGTATGATCCGATGGATGTGTAATGTCAGTGTCGACAGAGTGTAAGTACCTTGAGAGAAAAGTTAGACCTAAGAAGCATCAGATGTGGTGTGCAAGAGACAACTGCACTGGTATGGTCATGTGGCAAGAATGGATGAGGATAGCTGTGTGAAAAAGTGCCACCCTACGGTTGAGGGAACCTGTGAAAGAGGTAGACCTGGGATGAAGTGGTGAAGCACGACCTTCGAACTTTAGGCTTCACCAAGGAAATGACTAGTGACCAAGACTTTTGGAAATATGCTGTGCATGAGAAGAGCTAGCAAGCCAAATGAGACCATAACCTCGTGGCCTATGCCAGGGGCCTAACCAGCCCACTTATGCATACCTTTTCCTTCTTTGGACACTAAGCTCTGCTTGCGAAGGCCTGTTGAGGTAAGTGAAATCAAAATCACAAGAGGACATGTAGGACTGAACTTAAAACCATATGGTTAAGAAGCAAACTTCTTTATCTCTCAGCCAAGCCTGCACTTGTATGTGTGTATTAGGGAAGCAGTTTGATCATTATTGATAGTTTCTGAGATGCTGAAAATATTGAGCAATATACGGTATGCATAGTCAGCCATCATTTTCCATACCTGATGTAGCAGTATCACCATCACTGCTACAGTGGCAAAGAGGATGCTGTAGAAGCAACTATAGTGGTTACAAATTGATGAACCAAGTTATGAAGGTTACAGAAAGTTAGACCACAGCTGATTAAGAAGAGAATTAACTTAGATGAAATGCATTTTGAGTGAAAACAGCTCTGATGCTGTTTTCATAGTGAGATAACTACAGTAGTTCTTGGCAAATAGCACACCATTCCTAGCATTCATTGTGGAGAAAACTTTTGATGAGAGTATCATGCTGTGTAATTTGGTGGCCACTAAGGATACTAGTTGTTGATGAATAACTTGTGAGAACTGTGCTGTCAGTTAGGTGAGAGTGAGCATACTTTCAAGGTGCAATAGGGTGAGTATAAGAGAGAATACGGACAAAGAATCAGGAAGGACAAGTGATTAGAGATGGGTGTAGAGGTGAATGAGGAAAGGATGGAATTGTGATCAAATGCTTCTTAGTGGTAGGTGACAGCTTCTGTTATGCAGGTAACTAAACTAGCTGTGTGGGAAGGTGTTCCAAGGGCATAGCATCCAGAGTAAGAACAGGATGGAAAATGTTCTGAATGTTGTTATCTCTGCTTGCAGTAAAATATGGACATTGAATGCTAGAAAGTTTTGAAGTGAATATGCTTCCACTGGATGTGAACCATGGAGCTCAGGTGAGCTGAGCAAAGAGAAATTGGGTGTGTGCTAAGAAAAGACTTTGCTGATATGGGCATGAGGGTGACAGTTGCATAAAGAAGTAACCAGTGGGCCATGTGAAGGAACCTGCGGAAGAGAAAGAAGTGGTGAGAGCTAAGCTCAGGGATTTGCTCCTCACAAGGGAACAAATGATTACAAGTAGTGTGGTACTGTAATACAAAGAAAAGTCCAACCAAAACAAAAGTGGAAAAACAAATCATCATCGTTTAACGTCCGCTTTCCATGCTAGCATGGGTTGGACGATTTGACTGAGGACTGGTGAACCAGATGGCTGCACCAGGCTCCAATCTTGATCTGGCAGAGTTTCTACAGCTGGATGCCCTTCCTAACACCAACCACTCTGAGAGTGTAGTGGGTACTTTTACATGCTGCCGGCACGGGGCCAGTCAAGCGGTACTGGCAATGACCTCACTCGAATCTTTTACACATGCCACCGGCACAGGTGCCAGTAAGGCAATGCTGGTAACAATCACACTCGAATGGTGTTTTTTACGGGCCACCGGCACGGAGGCCAGATAGCCACTCTGGCAATGATCATGCTCGGATGGTGCTCTTAATACCCTACTAGCACGGGGCTCAAGTGCCAGTAAGGTGACGCTGGTAATGATCACACTTGAATGGTGGCCTTCTAAGTGCCACTGGCACGGAAGCCGGTTAGCCACTCTGTCAGTGATCACACTCATGTATATATATATATATTACACACACACACACAAGGAAGAACGCATCTAAAAATGCTTTGAGAATATGGCATAAGTGTGCACTAAGAAATTAGATCTACATGCATACATAATTTGGTTAAGATTGTTTACCATCAAAATCTAGAAAGTGTTTATTAATTGATATCTATCTGGTCATACTGTTAAAAGTATCTGGAGGTAAACCAGGTCAACATATGTGGTGGCTGGTATAATTTTTAAGTATACTTATTCATAAAGAACACTGATTGACAAGCAATGTCGTTCATTTTAGATTGTATAGCAAACAATTCAATTAGTTCATATTCACTCAATAAACCAAATTCATTGACTTTCTCTTCTCTCTGTTGTATTTTAAAATGAAGTTTGAAGAAATTTGTAGATACTTCCATAAAAATGTACTTAGTACAAGGATTAAATTGTACATATTAGTTAAGAAATATTGGTTGCTTGTATTATGGGGGGAAAGAAAAGAAATTTTGTTGAATAGAGAATTGATGAAGCTTATAAAAACATAATTAATAAGCTAAGATAATATTGGTTTGCTTAGATAAAGTGAATTTCAGAGCTATACTGCCTTCTGATGAAAGGATAGTTGCACAGCCCAACATAGAGCAATATGAAAGACTATAGACTATATTCAGGCAAAAATGTAAATTGCATATATATCTCCCAGTTCAGCTTACTAGTAGTATAGGTTTTGTCAATAAAAGAATCTTCTATTAGATAAGGACAATTTCCATTAGTCTACATACCTGGAGAATGTATTAGTTTATTCATATGGTATTTTTATTTTCTACTTATTTTTTTATTCTAACCAGTTCGGTTGTAATATGCTGCCATTCTTGAATTGGAATGAAACATTACTCAATATCTAGTGATAAAAACTTTCATTTTGAATTCTAGTGAAGTGTTAAAGGCTTTCTCATTTCATGACTGTACATTGTGTTTTGAAGTGTTAAGAAGCAAATTGTATAACAAAAACTAGTTTTCAATTTTGATATTAATTAAATCTAGTAATGTTTATTGCCACTTCAGTATAGCTGTTTGTAGGAACCAATGATACTACTGTTTTTAACCTCAGGAAGAGCCTCCTCCAGCCAGTTATCAATGCAATCTGCACCTGATATGTATTGCATGCAGGAGAGCAAACCCCTACCATCTTCTAGCGACAACAACGGGACCACCAGACGGTCTGTTTTCAAGCTATTTGCACTCAACCTCAGTGGTGGACACCCATCCACTAGAGATAGCAGTAGTTTGCTCCAGCTGGCAATATATAGAAAAATAGCGACAACCAATCACTGAGCTTGCAGCTAACTACTTTGCTTGTAAAATCCAATAAATTTTGCAAAAAAAGATGCTTCAAAAATAGAAAGCCTAATATTATTAATTCACTGCTTTCTTAGTGGGTAACCTTACAAAATAATATACTTCTACACATCTCTATTCTGATCACTGTCTAAACTATTTCTGCTTCATGTTGTGGCACCTTGTGCTTCAACTTATCCATTTTCTTGATATGTCCATACTGGTGCAGAAGTCTCTTAATTGCATATGGCAATCCTTCTGATAATCTCATTTATTTTGTATTGCGTTCAGTTCTGACTTGTGCCTCGTAGTTGTAAAATAGTGTGTATTCTCTGAAAGACTAGGTTGAAAGGAATCATCTGTATACTCAAATTCCTCATTGTGTTCACTACTAATTTTAACATTACTTTTAGAACCTTTATGTGTATTCTGAGAGCTTATTAGGCCTCATTGTGACCCCCCCCCTCCATCTACATCTTTCCTTCACTTACCAGTGAATAGTTTTCAAGGTAAAATTGGCAAGGAAGTCAAAATTCAAAGATTGAACCCAAATTGTATTCAGTTATTTCTTTTCCTCTCAAAGAATTGAGTTCGTGTATTAGCTAACAAATATGAAATATATGAAATCCAAAGTCATTCTTTGTAAACCTATCTTTGAAGATGGGGAATCCAGAAATCAGATTACTTTTAATCAAAGTTTGAATGGTGGATCTTCTTGAAGTATGCAACAAATTGCTTAGTGTTTTGTTTTATTGTATACCAAAATGAATTCAGTAACCTCAAGAAAAGTAGTGTTATCAGTTTTACAATATTGTATCTCTCAACACTATTGCTGCTTTACTTTCTTCATATCCTCTGGCCTTTACTCCTCCTCATCATCAAGATCCCTTAACTAATGCAGTCAGTCATTGGGGTGCCACTCTAGATGCTTTTGCAATCAGCCATCACCATAGTTCTCTGTCAAATGTAGCAGGTTCACAGTGTTGTGAACTGTTCAGTCTTTGCTGTCAAACCAGAATTTTTTGCCTGCCTTTCTTTCATCCTCTCTCAATTTTGCCCTCAAGAAAGGTTATTGTCTGGTAGTTGTGGTAGGATAAGTGACTATCATGCAAGCTTTTGTCTTTTTACCTGCACAAGGTGTGGGTCCTGTCTGCCAGCCTATTTGTTGACTTGCTGCCTAAGAAAGCTGTTCATTTTTGTGTCCTGCCTTCCTCTTAAGTCTGCTTAGCAGAACCCTTAGCAATAATTTACTGGGATGGCTAATTAGGCTGATTGTTCTATAAGTCCTAGCAGAGTCTTTGGTTGCTTTCTTGAGAATGGTTATCATCAGTGATTGAGTCCACTCCTTTGGCCACAGGCTCATCTCCCATATCTTCTGTTAGTGCCTTGATAAGCTTCATCTAATATAATAAATGTAAAAACTAATTTCTGTGTCTCACTTCGACCCTTTCTCACACTATTTAATGGCACTCCTACTAATCCTCATAATGTGGTGAGAGTAATAGTAGGTATGAGATGGTGAGGGTGGTGGCAAAGAGAAAGAGAAAAAGAGACAGAAATTTAGGGAGAGTTGATGGTGGCAGTGGGAGTAAGAGAGAAAGAGGGCAATGATGTACAACTTTGTTTAACCATATCTTTTTGACAAATTCCTGTGGCCAACATACTGCACACTATCATTTTTGTTTTATTTTTTGCTTTCTTTACATATACATACACGCACACATATATAATTGAGATAAAGTTTCCCCAAAATTAAACATTTAATATAATAAATATGAATGTCAGTGTGTCACACTTTTTCAACTTGAATAAATCCTTTCTACTGGAAGCAAAAGGCCTCAGATTTTTTGGGGAAGGGATTAAGTAGGTTAAATCGACCCCAGTATATAACTGGTACTAATTTTATCGACCCCGAAAGGATGAAAGGCATAGTCAACCTCAGCAGAATTTGAACTCAAAGCCTAACAGCAGATGAAATGCCGCTAAGCATTTTGCCTGGCATGCCAATGATTCTGCCAGCTCGCCACCTTAATATGATATAATAAATGTGAATGTCACTGTGTCACACTTTTTCCACTTTACTCCAAGAGGCCATAGCCCAAGATATACCATTTTGGAATCAGGTTGATTCCATGAGTAAATTAAAAACATTCTGGGTTGAATCCAGACCCACAATCCTGAAATTTTGGATTCCCCCTAAGTTTTCATTACTGTGATTGTTTCCAGCAAATTTTTTTACATGACTTTTTGAGACATTTTTTTGCGTGATAACAATTTTTATAATCCAAAGGTTAACTTCGTGAGTAAATTAAAAACACTCTGGGTTGAATCTGGACCTGCAATCTTGAAATCCTATGTTTTCATTACTGTGATTCTTTTCAGCAATTTTTTTTACATGATTTTTTGAGACGAATATTATCATCATTGGGATATGACTCTGGAGGAAGCAATTGCAACAAATTCTCCAAAACAAGTCAGAGAACAGTTTGCAGATCTTCCCATTCAGGGTCAGTTGCTTAAAAGCTATATACTAGCTTTTAAGCTAATCTCCCATATCTTCTGACAGGTAACTGTTAGTGTCTTGATAAGCTTTGGCTTATTTGTTTTAAAGAGGTTTAACCCTTTCGTTACCAAACTGCCCGAAAAAAATTTTGGTTAATGTGACCAAACCGCCCAAAGGCGCCCAAATTTACCTATTCATATTTAAATGAGAATATCAGAGCAAATCTCTTTAGTACATTCGTGAAAATACGTATTATACTTCGTAAAGAGTTCAACTACAGTTTTGTACAAAAATCGAAGTGTAATTTTAATTCCGTGAATTTTAGGAGATTTTTTTCCGAAATTTGTTCCTATTGTGTTTTCAAAATTTATAATTCTGACAAAAAATGGATACGAATTTCATTATATCAAGCAGCGAGTCAGAATTCAAAGGATTTTCTACTGAAGACCTTCATAAATCTAACTCTATGACTGAAAAAAAAAAGCACGTGGTATTTGATAATGAATCCGATGTTTCATTTTCCGAAAGTGAAAACAGTGAATCCGAGAACTCCGACAGCGATAAAGAAAATGAATTGGCACCTGAATGGAGTGAAAATTTAAAAACTGTTTCTTTCGGTGGTTTTTCTGAAGAAACTGGACCAAGCCACAGACTTTCCCAGAAGAGTAAAGCCTTAGACTATTTCTTTTTACTTTTTCGAATGAGCCTATTTGAAATCATTATGGCGGAAACAAACCATTACGCTAAATGTAAACAAAACGAAAGAAAGGATAGTTAGTGGTTTCCCATAACCTTAAATGAAATTAAGACTATTTTGCCATAAATATTATTATGGGTATCAGAAAGTTACCCAGAATAACAAATTCTTATCGTAAAATTTTGTTGTATACCCAATTGAATATTACCCATTTTCTATAGCGATGTTTGAACAAAATTTTAATAATTTTATATTTTGTTGAATTTACCTGTATCTACCTGCAATTAGAGTCACTTTGTGACAAAAATTATAGTGTAGAATTGGTTGAGAACATTTCATAAAATTATCTTCCAAAATTCACGTTAATATATTGATAAATAAAAAAGTTATAGTTGTTTAATGAAACCAGACTAAATTTATGATTATGTTAGAAATTAATTGAAACACATTTTGGTCAGAAATATAGTAACGAAAGGGTTAATGAGATATTGACCACTCCTAGGGGTTTCTTATCTATGAGCCTGGAAAATTGGAGTATTACTCAGTTTTCTATTGTTGTTGGAATTGTCTAGGACGTTGCTATCATGTCTTAGTAATTGTAAAGGTCTTTGCATTACTCGGACCATCTTTTGATGACATCATTCTCATCCATGAGAAACCGGCCTGTTTTGTCCTCAATGGTAGTGGTGGTGTGTTTCTTTGGTTTTTAAAATTTTGAGGGTTTCATACGCAGCCTCATTTATTCTTTATTCCAGCTTTGATGATTTGGGACTGGTCTGCTACCCATTCCTCTTTGGCTTTCCTCACTTTCTTCCTAACCTTCCTATTCACAGCATTGCATTACTGACTTACCACTTGACTCATTAGCATGATCTTCCTCAAGACCCATGGTTTCTTTTTCCTTCTTCTCCATAAGCACTTATAGCATCATTTCTTGAAGTGCTTCCTTACTATTTACATCTTATAGTCATTATACTATCATTGAACTTGGTGTCAGTATCCACTGACACCTAGTTCATTTCTACTCATCTTTTCATCATAAATATGACACATCCACAAAAACTTGGAGAATATCTACTGGATTGCTTAGTGTTAATATGATTATTCTTTTAGTCTTTTGATACATTCTGTGAAGACCTTTCATAAACCATTCTTTCTTTTGCTTGCTGTACTACTGTGGAACCATGTCAGATATTTGAATTTGTTTTTATTTTAACAAATATTACTTCTGAATAAGAATTCTTAAGTATTTACCAGGAATTTGCATTCTTGTACCAACCACAATAGCATATGTGTGTGGGTGTTGCATTCCCCAATGCACACAGGCATGGTGGAGTGATTTATGAGTTTGTTTCACTATCATGGAGTTGCGGGTGCAATCTCACTGCATGGCACCCTATGGTGTCTTTTACTAAAGCTGCTGGTCAGCTCAGCCCTCAGTGTGAAATTGAATAGACACAAACACATGTGGAAGCCCATACAATGAATTGTACCTGTTATTCAAATATCCAGCCTTCTCAAGTTGGTTCTGCCAGAGACATCATTGGCACACATGTCTGTGGCATACTAAGCACTTCTTGTTAATCCAACAGGTTCTGTTGACTGAATAACTCATATACACCTTGTTGAAACTGATGGGAATCCTTTTACATTCCTTACATACAATCTGAACACAGTCATTTATCATATTTTAACATTTTCCTGTTGATATGGATTGAATGGGTCTGCAATAAAAGCATTCCTCTATAAATCTCGGTCATTTGTGAGGGTTGACTCAACTACTAACTTCCCAAGTTCCCCACTTTGTCAATATCAAACTACGTTCACTGAGAACTAGTTCATTTGTACTCCTCTTTTTTCACAATATGTTAATGACACATCCACAAAGACTATTCCACGACAATTGCTGCAGATTCTTTTTATTCACTCTGTACAGTACTACATTTCGGTTTTATGTAGCTACTTATTGTTGGTGAACATGTCTGACAGTACTATGTATGTGTAGAGGGATTTCTTGTGTTTTAAGGGAGCTACTTTGGCAAGTAGTCTTGGTCAAGACAAACTGCATCCAGTGGTGAAGCTCCATCTCAGGCATTCAAGTGCTTTAGCAAGTATGGGCTTACCCTTCAGTCATAACTCTTCCCAGATCTACTTTCCCACAGTTGTACCTGTTATGGGTCAAATAGCAGGAGATGGTCCTGTGGCTCTGCTATACAGAGCTTGGAGGACGGTTGATTCCTTAGACATGTCATGTAGGCTTAGTGCATAAACATGTTCTAATGTCATGAAAACCAGTTCTCTTGCCTTAATGTTTAATAGGTCCTATGCCTCATCATTAATCTTGAGAAAGCTACTGTCTGTTAGCAGAAACTGTAAATAAACGAGCAGAGGGTTACAAGAAACCTTTGCCGTATCTTACCCACGAAAATTTCTGAATCTTCAGAATTTGGCATGGAGGTCCTTTGAGTGTCTGTAGGCACAGCATATGAAGAAGGAAAGAAGGGCAAGGGAGATTTAAGTAACAAACATTACTTATCATAATGATGATAAACTATAAACAATGGTTCTTGTTATGATTCTATTGGAATAAGAATGCTCCAAGTGAAAAGTAAGATTATCGTTGATTGATTTGTTGATTAGAATAGGTCCTTCTTTTCTGAAAGTTGACAATCATTAACATAACTAAGGCTATAATGTAGCAATCAGAGGTTCTGTCTATTGGCCCATATTGTTCCTTTTTCCTAAATTTTAAGAATAGGTTCAGAGAAGAAAAAAATGAACATAGTTTAAATATATTGTCAGTTATGACCATGTTGTTGAAGTTTACTTCAGAAATGTATTAGACTCCCAAGTCAGTTTTTGTGGGAATCAACATTGCCCCAAGCTTTCATATCTCTCTACTAGTTGGAAAAGAAAATTTGAAGGGTCTCTCTCTCTCTCTCACTCTCTCACACACACACACACACACACTGGATTTTGAAAATATTGAAAGAAAAATTGCTTCAATTTTAGCGCAGATAATGCTGGCATTATTGGTACTTCTGATGCCTTATTAAAGGCAACAAAGAAAATTGCATAGATGTAAACAAACGGAGAGATTTACACTATGTTGAAAATATCTCTGAATTTCTAGGACCAATACTAGGATTCATACAAAATTTGAAATGAAATAAGACCATTTAATCTTTTTTTTTTAATATACTCTTTCCTCAAAATTTATGTAAAATTATGACAAGAAATTTTTAAATACACTTAAAGAATATTTTCATCTTCCTAATTTTAGTGATGTGTACTGTTTAAATTACAACCACCAATGATAACTCCAAACAATGGAAACTTCCATATGTTGGTTACTTAAAATGTCTAGCAATGTATCTATGATTGTCATATCCAGGATCATTCTTGTGGGATATGCTGATGTATTTATACGATGAAAATATAATCTTACACAAATTAATAGGGTAAAGTACATTTAAAAAAAGTTATCTCTATCTTATCTCCATCTAGATTTTGTGTAGGTCATAATTTTGATCCTGAAAACTCAGATATTTTCAGTATGTTGTAAATTTCTTTTGTTTACTTTCTCTGTTGTCTTCAGTCTTGTAGTCACTTTTGTTGACTAATATTTGTCAATTAGGTTAAAAGTGAAACAGTTTTCTCTCAATATTTTCAAGATTCGGAAAAAAAACTTTCAACTTTGTTTCTTGTAACTTGAAGTGTCATTTTTCAAAATATGTACTTGAAAAAAAAATTACTGAACTTAGATGTTAAAAGATTTACTGAACTTAGCTGTTATACTAATATTACATGCCAAAAGTTATTGATAACAATTATAAATTGTTTTTTATTTCAATTGGTCATCATCATTTATTTCCAGTTATTTGTTGCTATGTCCTATAACACATTCATCAACAAAGAAAACCTGTCAATTTTTGTTGTGCATGTCTTGCAATATATTATATTGTCACCAGCATTTGAGATGTTACCTATAGCAAAAAAACTTTGGATTCCTCTCTACTCTGTATCAATTCTCATTTTAGTGTCACTGCCTAACTCAATGGGAAGTCTGCAATGCAGCCTATAGCAGCTTGTTCTTTATTACTCTCACACACATAACATCATTACCATTATTTTATAATCCCCATTGGCACAGGTTGGCTAGGTCTCAATGTCTCATCCACTACAGTCCTTTGTCTTGTTTCCCGCCTCAGTTCTTTGATATCAGGTACACACAAATCACTTGTACAGGTGGTTCAGCAAGAAATTGCTGAACCATCTTTTTCATACTACAAGAGAGTATCACACTAATATTCACTTCTAGCAGATCATGCTTGCTTCATTTCTCTGCATTCATTAATCCTGTTTCACTACCATACAACATTATACTTTGTACACATGCATTACACAGCCTTTTACTTCAGAGAGTAAATTCCATTGTTGCAAGCTGAAGTAATAATCTCCTAATCTTTTTCTACTAGATTCTTGCTCTGGCTACAATGTTTTTGGAACATTCTCTTCTACAACTAATTAGAGAGAAGACCTACCTTTTTTTCATGCAGCTAGATATTTTCTCTTTGCTAGGTTTATTTCAGAATGCTTGATTCTGGTTTTGCTTCCATAATTGGATTTGTTCAAAAGGTTCAATAAGTCATCAGCATATTGAAGATCTCATGGACACCTGGTCTTAAGCTTCTGTTGTAGCTTAGAGATATATAATAAACAGGAACAGGCTGAAAGCTAAAAACGTTGATGGATAACTATCTTCATGCTAAATTCCTCACTGAAGTTTCTGTTACTTTCACCTTACTGGCAGTGTCTCTTTGCATTACAACCATCAAACTATAGTGTTGTACCTTGTTAAAAAGGTATAGTGGCTTGCATGTTTGTTAAGAATGTCTTGTCTCACTAGGAAAGGTGCATCTGTGGTACTTCATCCTGACACAAACCCAAACTGCCTCATCTAGGTTCATTTTCTTAACTAGTTGTGCTGTAACACTTGCTGTTACTTAAGTTGTTCTGTCAGTTTGATGCCTCTTTATATGCTTTGTTCTAGTTAATTTTCTTTGGTCTTGTGGTACTTAGCAATAAAACTGCTATGCAAGTGTGTCCAATGTAGTCTGGTATTTTCAGCATCTCATCATCTGCCCATGATGGTCCAGATGCTTTTCTTATTTCTTAACTGTATGTCCTAAAAGTTATATTGGTTATGTAACTATTGATCCAATTAGCTGGTCTTCAGGCAGTCTATCTTCCCTATTCTTTCTCATTCAGTGACAGCATTTCCATGTTTTGTTTCTTTTGGCTTAGGAGGGCAAGTACACTGCAGTCATTATATATATATTTTTTTTCACCAGTGATATCCTAATTCATGGTGATAAATTGTTCTGCAATCCAAAACACCTCTTGTTTCTGATTCTAATATCACTGAACATTGTTAAACCTCTTAATTTCCATTTTCTCTTTTGTCCTAAGTATTAGCTACCTGACATTATTCCATGATCTCCATTTATATTCTTTCCAGGCCTGTCTTTAGGCCTTTCTTTTAACTTTTAAGACTACCTACCATGCTATTCTATTCTGTATCAACTTCCTATCTTTCTGGTTATTTCATTAATAGTAAATTATAATGCTAAAGCACTATATCATTTCATTTTCCATTTCAAATTCTTGTTAAAACTGGCTGCCAAAGTTCATATATGTTCCTGTGTTTTTGTCACTAACTTATCTTGAATATGTTTATTCTCTTTCAATTTTCTTTTGTCACAATTTTTTTGATAAACGTCTTCATGTCTGTTTTTGAAGAAATTTTAGTAATAAACTGGTAATTTAGTGAAATAAATATGGACTGAATACTTTTTGATAATTTTATTTCTAAAAGAAATCAGTTTGTAAAACTTCAAACATATAGGCTTGAACTAGGCTAAATATGTGCTTATGCATAGGGAAGGTCATTACACCAATAATAATAAACACGTGCACTGGTTCAGTTTCATTCCTCTATTGTTAGTCCGTTGATTAGGAAACTGACTAACAATATATATATATATAATGGCATGGCTGTGTGGTTAATATGTTTGGCTTTGAGTGTCTTCTACTGTATCACTGGATCAATCAATACCATGTGAGAGAATTTGGTTTGAAACTGCATGATGCCTATTGTGTGTGTGGGTGGGGAACAAGGTTTATATCGGTTATGATTAAACTGGCCCATGGGACTTCTTGAATAGAGTGCCAATGAAAAAGTACCTTGAAATTTTTTCTTTAGTTGTGTGGTTTGCCTGATGATGTATCACATCATGTAGTCCACTTCTCGAGAAGTACATATATATATATATATCACCTGTGTCGGTGGCACATAAAAACACCATCCGAAGACCCGGCAAGACTAGTCAGGCCATAACCCATGGCCCCTACCTGGGACGTAGTCAGTCCACCTGTGCATGCCTTCCTTCTTGTGACACTTGTGAAGACCTGTTGAGGCAAGTGAAAATCAAAACAAATCAAATAGATGAACATCAATGGAATCTGTATCTTTGTGGTACCAGTGCCGGTGGCACACAAGAGAACCATCCGAACGTGGCCGTAGCCAGTTCCGCATCGACCGGCCTCCGTGCTGTGGGCACGTAACAAACACCATCCGATCATGGCCGTTCGCCAGCCTCATCTGGCACCTGTGTCGGTGGCACATAAAAACACCATCCGAAGACCCGGCAAGACTAGTCAGTCCACCTGTGCATACCTTCCTTCTTGTGACACTTGTGAAGACCGGTTGAGGCAAGTGAAATCAAATCAAATCAAAATAGACAAAATAGATGAACATCAATGGAATTTGTATCTTGTGGTACCAGTGCCTGTGGCACACAAGAAATCCATCAGTGCTGTAGTCAGTGCGGTGGGCACATGACAAACACCATCTGATCGTGGCCGTTCGCCAGCCTCATCTAGCACCTGTGTCGGTGGCACATAAAAACACCATCCGAAGACCCGGCAAGACTAGTCAGGCCATAACCCATGGCCCCTACTTGGGACGTAGTCAGTCCACCTGTGCATACCTTCCTTCTTGTGACACTTGTGAAGACCTGCTGAGGCAAGTGAAAATCAAAACAAATCAAAATAGATGAACATCAATGGAATTTGTATCTTTGTGGTACCAGTGCCGGTGGCACGGGGCACATAAGAAAACCATCCGAACGTGGCCGTAGCCAGTACCGCATCGACTGGCCTCCGTGCTGTGGGCACGTAACAAGCACCATCCGATCGTGGCGTTTGCCAGCCTCATCTGGCACCTGTGTCGGTGGCACATAAAAACACCATCCGAGCATGGCCGTCTGCCAGCCTCGTCTGGCACCTGTGTCGGTGGCACATAAAAACACCATCCGAGCGTGGCCGTCTGCCAGCCTCGTCTGGCACCTGTGTCGGTGGCACATAAAAAACACATCCGAGCGTGGCCGTTTGCCAGCCTCGTCTGGCACCTGTGTCGGTGGCACATAAATCACCCACTACCTCTCGGAGTGGTTGGCGTTAGGAAGGGCATCCAGCTGTAGAAACACTGCCAGATCTGACTGGACTGGTGCAGCTTTCGGGCTCCCCAGACCCCAGTTGAACCGTCCAACCCATGCTAGCATGGAAAGCGGACGTTAAATGATGATGATGATGATGATGATGATATATATATACATACACACGATTACTAAAGAGGACAACAAGCATTAAGGTAGAGCAATCATCATTTAGCATCTGCTTTCCATGCTGGCATGGTTTCTATGGCTAGATGCCCTTCCTAATGCCAACCACTCCAAGAGTGTAATGGATGTCGTTTTTTGTTTTTTACTTGTTTCAATTGTTGGACTGCTGCCATTTCTGGGGCTCCACCTTCAGTGGGTTAATTGAACAATATCAACTCCAATGCTTATTTTTTAAACCTGATGCTTATTGTATCAATCTCATTTGCTTATGTGCTAAGTTATGGGGATATAATCAAACCAACACTGGTTGTCAAGTAGTGGTGGGGGACAAACACAAAGCTACATATGGTTATTTACAACAGGCTTCTTTCAATTTCCATCTATTAAATCCATTTCTAGTTATAGTAGAAGACATTTGCCCAATGTGCCACACAGTGGGATTGAACCTCAAACCATGTTCAGTCCCACTGTAGATAAATATGTGTGTATTGTGAAAGTGTGTGACTGAGTGGTTATGGTGCTGCACTCATGGTTGCTAAATCTTAGGTTCAATTCTTGGACCAGGCAGTGTGTTTTGTTGAGCATCATTATTCTGCTGGTCAGAGAGAGAGGCAGAATTGTTGGCATGTCAGCAGAAATGCTTTAATGTATAGCTACCAGCTCTCTAAGTTCTGAGTTGAATCTCACCTGCCTGGAGAAGGTAACAGGAAACCACTCTAGTGTTGATCCCAAGTCTAGTCATGGTAGACAAAGTTCTAGTAGTCTACATAGCAATGGCAGGTAGGAGTACTGGTCCTCCCAAGTTGTATAGAGTGCTGGGGAAGGTTCACATGCATAGGATCTACCTAAGGGCAGACAACTACATATGTTTCATTCATGGTGTGTATCAAAAATTTCCATGGCGACAATGTATGAACCAATAAAACAAAGTATTTCAAGAAAAGTTAGAATCACAAGACATTTTGTGATTGTCTCTCATAGTGCATTTTCTTTCAATGTGATATCTTATTATCATCAGATCATCTCGCCATTCTAATTGTGAACAAAGATAGGATAAGGACAGTGTCAAGACATGATTAATTTGTTAGAATTAACTTGAGAAATGCTGCAACCATTACAGGATGTTTGCAATAAGGGAAACATGACAGACTTTGAAGAAGTGAGGACACTCTGGCCAAAAGCTCTCTGTCTTCCACATTGTATTGTATGTTCTGAAGAGACATATATATACACTGGAGGTATTATGGAAGGCAAATAAAACTCGCAAAAAGTCTATGTATCAGAAATGGCCCATACTATTTTGAATACATGGACAGAATGGTCTGTCCAGGGAAGACTGTTGTGATTTAGGAATGGGTAGTAGTATGTGATACTTGCTGGCAAGATACCTAATACTGAGTAAGCAGAAAGGTGTCAGAACCGGTTAGCTAGATTATCATCATTTAATGTCTGTTTTCCATATTGGCATGGGTTGGATGGTTTGACAAGATCAAGTAAGCTACACGGCCGTGCCAACTTCCTGTGTTGGCTTTGGCATAGTTTCTATAGCTGGATCCCCTTTCTAATGCAGACCACATTACATTGTCTACTGAGTGCTTTTTTTCATGCTACTGGCACTAGTGTGGTTGTTGAGTAACTTGGCTACACAGAAAAGAAAAAAGAATGGGCCAGAGGAAAAAGCTCTTGCTTCTAAGTGATGGAGAGCATAAAGTATTTGAGAGGTGAAGGCAGCTTCATAGCAAGTGTTGAAAGGCTAAAGTTTAATACAGGTACAAGCAGAGCTGTCTTGCTGTAGAGAAGGTACATTGCTACCCCACCTTTTAAAGGGGTGAGTGAAAATCGTTGAGAAGGGAATAAAAGAAGGTAGCGATATCAAACCATTATTATCTAACACCTGTCTGCAACTTTAACAAAGCGGTAAAACAATTGTAAATTCAAGTTAGGATGACAATGTAGTACAAAGAAAAACGCCTTACAAAACATTAACACTTATCAGGTATTGCAATCAATTTTTTAACAGCTCCCCACCTCTCTCTTACATCCTTGGAATCAACTCTGGTGATATACTCAAAGACAGTATTAAATATCTCAGTAGAAAATTGGACAGTGATCTTTTTTTTTTTTCTCTTTCACTTTACTGCCTGATTTAGCAATTTTGATCATTTATGTGTGCGTTTGTGTGTATATGTACACATAAACATGTATACGTACATACATATGTGTGTGTGATATAGCAATTTGGTCAAAATATCCAAGTTTAGATGAATTGATAATTTCTTCAAATATTGCAAGATATTGGCACAGGTTTAGTTTGGAGATGTACTTGCATAGCGAGTGACTTGATCTGAGATCGTGTGCTGGAACGAAAACAATTGCAGCGTGGAAGGTGCTTATAAGCCACTTAAGAAATACACAAAAACCATTAGATTCACTTCAACATTTAAATTTAATTTGTCAGAATATTTTCATCGCTTTGAGACTGCGACCTGTTCACTGACAAAACTTTGTGCTGCATACATCATTTGGATAGTTTAAAAAGGACTGTCTGAAATGTTGGATACTCCACTCCCAATATACCTTACCATACTTAATCATCATTGTTTAACATTTACTTTTCCATGCTTGCATGGGCTGGGCAGAGTTTACTGAGGTAGATTTTCTATGACTAGAGGCAGAAATATTTCACTTCTGGTGAGTTGCTAACTCTACTTGACATCTCACATGTCTAGGATGGTGCTGCTACTTATACATGTATGTCTCATAGGCCACACCCTAAAGGCCATTTACATTTACTTTTCGACAATCACTAGCCCATAGGTATGTTGTTTTGTTTCTGGATCATGTTTCACTGAATGAAAAAGCTATGTAACACATCTCTCACATTTGCCTCTCCTCTCATTGTCCCTACTGTTTTTTGTTCCCCATACAATTCATTTTTCTCCATAACTGCCATCCTCTGAAATTCCTTCTTCTCACCCATATTTTTCTTTGAAAATCATTCTCAGAGTATACTAAAATTAAAGTGAATCTGTTTTTGTTTTGTTTTTCACAAGAATTTTCTAATTGTAATTGGTTTTACAAAATAGTTCTTGTTTGTTATGTTTGTATTTAATTGCTTTATGTTATTTGGATCTTCCAGCTGACATTAACAGATTTATTTTTGGAATTGGACTTTGGTTAGTCTGCCAGTCAGAAACATTTGAACTGTTGAAAATTTTTCTTATTAGACATTTAAGATAATGAATAAGTTTTCAAAAGAAAAAGATGAAAACATTGTTATAATAAATAAATTTCTTTCTCTAAAGTAATTCTATGAAGTTTCTTTAATCTGCTTGTTTTCCAAAAATGAAAGAAATAGAGATGTATAAAGTGATGTACAATCTTCCTTTTCCTCCACTTTTAATTTCGTTTTGGCATTTAATTTAATCAAATATGTTTGATGAAGCCTGTAAGGTCAGCCTCCCACTGATCTTACTATATGACTAGTAAGTTAAGATAAATCCACAAGATGTACTCTCCTGGCTTGTGACATCTCTGTTGAAGGCAGAACCGTTTTATGCAAGTGTTTCCTTCAGTTTTCTGTACCTACTGTAATTTTTGAGTATTCAACCCTTTAGTATTCACATTATTCTACTAAATGTGATGCTTGTTTATTCACATTGCATTGAATTAATCCTGCATTATCTCATAGCTGTGAGATTTCTGCGATGTGACTCTTTACTTTGGGAATAATATTTTAGGATAGGGTAAGAGGCTGGATCTGACTGGTTTTGAACAAATAGGGGGTAAAATATTTAGGCCGGATATGGCCGGTTTCAATGCTAAAGGGTTAAACAAATTGGTTGCTTGTTTCTCTGGTATTGGTCAAACCAATGTAGATGCCTATGATGAGAACCCAATAAGATTCAAAAATTGGTTAGTTGTTTGTCATTTCTTTTTTCAATCTACAAAGAAACAGCTGAATTAGTGCAGTACTGTATAGGTTATATATATTAAGATATTCATTTCAAGCATTATATAATGTCAATATTTAGATAGAAAAAAAAATTCAAGAAAAAATGCATGAAGTGCTGCAAAAGAAACTGATTTAAAATATTCACAAGTTTTTATTTTCACATTCTTAAAGTATACTGGAGTCTCCCTAAATTTCAGTCTTTAGGCCTCTATTAGAACTTCTTCCAGTACTGAGAAAATACTTACAAATTTAGAAATATTAAATTTCTAAATATCTCAGAGATATGAGCGGTGGTGGAACGATAGAGCAGTTGTATACTGTCAACTTAACGTGACAGTCCCATAAAGGGAATCACACCACCACTATTTAGCCCTAGGAAGCATCGACACTTCCTGTCGGCTTTGACACATTTCCTGTGCCCTTATATTTGCGAAGGGGGAGACAAGCACCCCCACCAGCTAGGATTCACACCTGAAAACATGCATGTTTCTGGGTCTTGCTCGTCATCAGTTTAGGGTAGCAAGGCCTGCTAGGCCTAGCTGGTGGGGGTGCTTGTCTCCCCTTCGCAAATATAAGGGCACAAGAAATGTGTCAAAGCCGTCAGGAAGCGTCGATGCTTCCTAGGGCTAAATAGCGGTGGTGTGATTCCCTTTACGGGACTGTCACTTACAAATTATTGTAATTCAAAGAACATTTTTAGTTATTTTTATTGGCTTTTCTAACATAGATTAACCCTTAACATCTTGTATGCCATGTATCTGTCCAACAGGACACGAATCTCTGTTCTGAACCCATGAAACTACTTGAATCTTCTTTGTAATTGTTTTAAAGGAAATTATGAACTCTCTCTAAACTAAGGGAGAAAACTTGAATCCCTTCCTACTATTTTAAATACACACTTAGTAATGTTTTCTATCAAAATCCACATGTTATGGGACTTTTACAATTTATTTTTGGATTTTTTTTTTTTAAACAAAACTTTCATACACACAAGTAAGTTGTATCTGAAAGGTGTAACTCAGCTTATCTGTAAATTTCATAATGAAAAAATGTCAAGAAAAAAATATTGGTGTTTTGTTTATATATATTATTGTGAGGCCTATGTGCCCATGCCTGTTAATAATTGCATTTAATTTATTTACTAACAACTTTTCTTTTTTTATCACCTTTCTTGAGTGTATATATATTTAATTCAAAGTTATAAATGAACTATCATATATGTGCAGCATTTATTTTTAGCAAAAATGATTGTTTACGTTGAAAAACTTAAGACCTTTCTGCAATACTATCAATTTCCATCATAATCTAACCACTAATAAATACATTATAAACATTTGAATATACTAACTTTTTCGTTTGTGATTATATTTTTCTGCTCTGTCGTTACTGAGCTTCTTAGAAATTTTTTAGCAGGATATTAAGAGTTAAAATATTTTTTTAGATTCATGTTGATATGGTTACTAAGTATTTTTAATTCTCTTTGTGTATCCAGTGTGTTTTGGTTTTTGAAATAGGTATGCTGTATCCCTGCATTGTCATAAGTGATTACTAAAAGGGCTGGCATCAGGAAAGGCATCCAGCCATGAACCATTGCTTGAAAACCATTGCTTGCCCAACATGGAAAAGTAGACATGAAAACAATGGTGATATCCTTAACCAGTTGTGGAATATAGGAGTGGTGCATATTGAGAGCCATTCATATTGTGGCAAATAATGTGACCAACTCAGTGAGGTAACTCAATGACTTGAATTGATGACACCTTGCAAGCAGTAGTTTAGAACCTGTATTCTCAATAATTAGCTTAGATAAATATTATTAATGCTTTAAAAATATTTGTTTCTTTTATCTTAATGTGAAAACTGTTGAAGAGCACAGCTTAAAGCTGTTTGTCTCTTCAAGAACTTAAAAGTTGAGCAGTCAAGTGTATCTTTCTTTGCTCTACTTCAGTAAACACTGGTGAAATGAACTGTAGTGTATTTGGAACAAGAAAAATAGGAAATGATTATCGGGGAAAAAAAAAATTGATTTTTTTTTTTCCATGACTGACTGAACATGATCAATAGTGTGAACAGTGGTAAACATCAATTGCGATGATGGGGAATACAAATGTTGCTGTTGAGAGGAAAGAATACAGTCAAGGCAGTAAGTGCAGCTTGATTGCATCAAAACAATTGCGTTGCATCCTTAATAGGATTGGGTTCATTATGGAATCATCAGCAACATAAAGCAGCATTTCTGTTTCGTGATTGGCTCGTTTCTTTGTGAACCAATTCATGATTCTGGTCGTGGAGTTTAATGATATACTGCTAGTCACTCTTTACTCAGTATCCAGGCTTTCAGACAGCCTACCCAACAAACTTCCTTGCTAAGATTTTAGATGGGGACCACATGTTTTCAAATTTTAAATTTCTCAGTAAATATGGGATAGTCAAGTCTTGAAATATCAATTTAGCAATGAAAGTTGGAGGGAACTTATGGTTTTACATCTACTGAAACTGTTACACACATTCTTAAGGAAAATATTTTTCCTGTATTTAGTTTGTATTAATGGTGTCAAAAACCTTGGCTTTCTGTTTTTTTGTTTTTTTTTATATAGATACTTTAACCTGTATAATTTCAGTTTTAAGCAGTTTTCATTATATTCTCTTATTAGCAATTTAAGACTAGGTCTTCAATTATAGCAAGTTTCAAATATCAGGTCATCCCATAAGTTCTGTCCGAATTTTGAATAAAGAAAACAAGAGATCAAATGTTATTTAATTGAAATTTAATCATCAATGTACTTTCCCTGATTATCTATGACTTCCTTCCATCTATTTACAAGCTTTTTAATCCCATCAATGTAAAACTCTTTCGGTTTCAAAGCAATGAACTCTGAAATGTCAGTTTCAACCTCCTCCTGGCTTGCGAAAGTTATGTCCCCCAAATGATTCTGTAAACTATGAAACAAATGGTAGTCTGAAGGAGCAAGGTCGGGAGAATAAGGTGGATGAGGAATTTTTTCCCAACCAAGCTCTTCAATCTTCTGTGATGTGATTTTTGAAGTGTGGGGTCGCACATTGTCCTAATGAAACATCACTACTTATCGATTCACTAAAGTGGGTCTTTTTTTTTCTTTAAAGCTTGGTTCAAACGCTCTAATTGCTGACAGTAGACTTGAGCATTGAGCATTAGAGGCAAGAAAATGCAGCATAGAGCAGAGCTAACCCAGGTTTATTTGGATCATGTTGCTTTCCAACCAAATAATGGTCATTCACCTTTCTTGCTTATCATTTACTCACAGCAGCTGTTGAGCATGTAAAGATTCGCAATCACAGCTTGACCATCGAGGACGAACTCAAAGTGCACCATCTTCTCAACATAGCACCAAACTCAACCTGACCTTCTGTTCAAACCATCCTTGTTTGACAAAAAGTTCTGAAGCCACTGATTTTTCTTAGGATTACTAAAGTAGATCCATTTTTTCATGCCCATTTGCAATTTGATACCAAGAGCAAGCATCTCAAGGATTTGCCAGCAGTTGTTGTGCCTGGTCATTGGTTAGTTCATGAGAAGCTTCTCAAAAGCATCTGTTTGCAAGGCTGAGCTTATGGAGGTGTCAATTGATGGTGCTTTGTGAAGGACCAGATTCTGACAACAATGTATGAGTGCCTATGCTTGGCTGTTGATCAACCATTTCAAACAGGACCTCATCTGCTACAACAGGTCTCCTTGAGTTTGGTTTGTCTTTGAGGCTAGTGTCGCCTTCCTTGAAACATCTGAACCAGTTTTGTTCCGCACATTTGCTGACAGTTCCCGAGTCTTCTTCAACATCGTTAATTTGTTTTTTGTGCTGCCCTTGCACTCAGTCCTTTGTTTCATGGATAGTGTAAATGGCTCTAATTGCAATTTTATGACCACTCATTATCAAAGCTGTAAAATATAGAATAATCAATTAATGTTTTTTATGTTATATATGAAAATAAAGAATAAACAATTCAGCAACATTTGGACAAGTTGTATCTAATAAAAATCTTCCATTTCTTTTCTGTCTTCACTTAAAGAACCATTATTTTAGAAGAGGAGTAAATGAGGGAAGGTTGTGCCGTTCATGCCTTTCTTGAGAACATTAAAGACAAACTATAATCCCAACCATATCCCAGTTATCTATCCTGTTGCTCTAATTCAAAACAGCTTATCTCTGCTGTCCTCTGACCTAACCATAAATAAATAAATAATAGGAAGTGTTTATAAATAGTATATCAAGTCATTTCTTCCACTGACACATTACATCAGAAATATTGCTACTATATATTATTTTGGATAGTTGTTGCTGACACTACTTAGATGTTAATATCAAATTTCTAATATCTTTCAAAAAAGAATGTTTCTTCTGTTGTTTTTTCATTTTTGTAAATAGTCTAAGCACCATACTATTTCTTCTTTTCCTCTCTCTTCTCTCCCTCTTAGACATTGCTGTTACGTAATTTCCATCTATTTTTCTCTCATTTTTCATGTTTTTACTGTTTGATTTGCTACATTTATTTAATATGTCCAGAAATGTTAATTTTAATTTGTTTATAACACTCTTTATGATGCAAAAGCAGTGAGTTGGAGAAAGTGAAGCATTCAATAAAATTCCTATAGTCAGACTTCAGATCTTGCAAGAATCAATTTTACCTGTAGCTCTCTCTCTCTCTCTCCCTTTTAGCATGATGATATAAGTTCTAACAATATTCTAGGGTCACTCCAGTCATCGACTCTACTTGTCACTTATGGAAACTGCCATATCTATTATCTGCTACAAAGAATTCTTCACAATGAGGAATTGTTCTTTTGTTTGTCAGATCTCAGAATGCTTTTTTTTATTCGTTTCAATTCATAAGACAAGATCAGAGAAAGAAATTATTTTTCCTATGAAATAGTTTCTTGAGATACTATGTGTGCCATTATTGCCATCACTTGTATTACTCATATGACTGAAACAATGCCAAAATTTGTATTGACTGAGTGTACCAAAAAAACCACAATATTTTTGGCATTGATGCTTTTGGTTTGAGATTGTCTAAACTTTCTTTTTTTTTTACAACATGCCTTCTCCTCATTTGTTTTTTTTTACTTCTTATAACTAAGACTTAGAGATAAACAGAATGTCTCTTTTATAGTTAATTTGTTATTGCTGCTTAATTTGTTATTGATTGAGAAAAACTTATAATAAAAGCATTCCAGTAATGACAAATTCCATCTTATTAGAGATTTCTAAGGGTCAGTGTGTCTTGTTTAAGGCAATGGTGCTTGCTGTGATAGAGATGTGGCTGTTATTTCTTGCAAGTCAAGTAACCATGTATAAGCTCCTTCAACATCTCTAATTTGTGATTCTATGATGAGGTGCAGTATCCTATGCACACGATTGCATATACACCAAACCTATGTGGCTATTTGTGAAAATAGTTTACATCAGTGTGGCTATCGAGTAAAAAAAATAGTTTGAAGAATTAGCATAAAGACATTTTGAAATCAATGGATCTCTGTTTTAAGTGACACTGTATTAATAATTTAGATTATTTATAGAATTACCTAGAATGGCTAAGTTGGAAATACAAATAATATTCTGCAGCTAGACATCTTTCTTAATGTTAACTATTCAACCATGAAGATAATGTCTGTCTTAAGGTCTAAGACAGTGTTGTCTTCTTTAAAATTAGTAGTAGAAATATTAGAAGGTTTTTAATTCTAACAATGGAAATTGTACCATTCCTTCAAAATGAATTGTAATTCAAATCAATTTTTTTTCTTTTTGGTTGTAGCTTTAGATTCTTTACACCAACTTTTATTTGTCCTTTTCATTATATCCTAATGTCAAAATTAAAGAGAAATGGTTAGCCTTTAATTATTTTTAATCTATTTTTAAAATCTTGTTTATTTTAAGACTATTAAAATAAGTTGCTTCAGAGAATTCTGTCTCTTAGACATGATGCCAGTCCTGATTCATTGTATTAGAAGTTGTACACACAAGCATAGTGAAGCATTTAACAAACACCATAAGTGCCCTCATTACTTAAGGTTTTCTATGCATCTGCACGTGTGTGTGTGTGTGTGTGTAGGCCATGGTAAGACCAGAAGTTATTCAGGCATGCAAATCTCTCCTCTCCATGATGCTGATGTGTAACCAAGGAAAGGCCACCAACTTGGGCTGATACAACTCCAGAGTAGTGTTATTACAGGTATTGTTGTCAGAACACAAATAGCTGGGACAAATGCAATGAGGCATCTTGCTCAACGCTCTAAAATTTCTCCTACCCTGAATTGGTACATTTTCATTAACCATAATGGCGACAGTTGGAACAAAAACCATTCTGCTAATTCATCACCTTGAAGATATGCTAAATGTATTATTAGGTTGTGAAGATAATTTGAAGTGGGAAGTTACATAGATCACTGAAGATAAAATAATTCAAATGTATTTAAAAAACAGAAACCACCTTACAAATAATCATTGGATACAGAAAAACCTAATTGTGTTTGTAAAATTCAAAATAGGGTGGATCTTAGAAGATCATCATCATTGTTTAACATCCGTTTTCCATGCTAGCATGGGTTGGACGGTTCGACCGGGGTCTGGGAAGCCAGGAGGCTGCACCAGGCTCCAGTCTTATCTGGCAGTGTTTCTACAGCTGGATGCCCTTCCTAACACCAACCACTCTGTGAGTGTAGTGGGTGCTTTTTATGTGCCACCGGCACAGGTATCGCAACTACAATTTCCATTTGATTTTTTGATGTTGATGTACTTGACTCAATAGGTCTCCTCAAGCACAGTATGTGTATATATATATCATCATCGTTTAACGTCCGCTTTCCATGCTAGCGTGGGTTATATGTAACAAAATAGTTCAGAAACAATAAAAAGAGAAGCTGAATATAATATGTCTAACAAGTGAACGAGGATCTTGAGCATTGGTTGCTACATGCTATAAGCTGCACTGAGACATGTTGACTGACTTTAGTTAAAGAAGACTTGTGATGGAGTAAGATAATTCAGACACATTGAAGCCATATGAAAACACTGTTGTACTATCTGTCTATGCTATATTATATATGTGAATGCCTCTAGAGACTGTAGGTTCTTGTAAGGCTGGGCTTAGCTATAAGGTTTAGTCCCTGGCCATTCCTTCCTGTTAGAGCAGATGGTTACAGCTGGTATGTAGATCAAAAGCATACCAGCGGTAACCATCCCAACTTTTTTCTCCAGACAGTGTCGCTTGCTGTGTGTGTGTGTGTATGTATATATTAAGAATAGGTTTTGGTTTATAAAAAATTAGACTGCTATTTTTAGCAAGTCAAGTGTTAATCTTTTTAAAATCTGAGCCAGATCCAAAGCCTGGATTTCTGTTTTGGGGGTCACACCAAAAAAAGTAAAACACGAGTCAGTTAAAGAAGAATTTACTATATTTGTAGAGGGGAAAGACCATTGAGGGCTACTGGAAGGATGCCACATTTGAGAATTGCTGGTGTAGAAACTTTTTCATTGATTTGAAAAGATGATTTGATGACAACCTCTTGGTGTACTGTTAAAGTACATAACTCTGTGGGCTGGAATATCAACACAATCATTTGGCCGTTGTTGCTAGTATGAAACAAAAATATTAAACTGATGAGGATGAACTGCCAGCCATATTAAATATACTCTATTCATACAGTATCGTTATTTTTCCCTTCAATTTTTCATTCTTTAAAGGCAAATATTAAGTTATTCACTATTTGCTAAAGATATCCATCATCAATTTTATTTAATATCTAAAATGAATTTTTGGCACCGATTCATATTTGCAGTCATTTCACTCATTTCGTAAATGCACTTGAGAAAAGCATGAACATCACATGATCCCATTTTCCATCCTTTATGTTGTTAATCTATGTTCTTGTGCCTTTCTAAGAAAAATCAATATAAAACGAATTACAAGTTCACCTCTTTTCTATTTATAGTTCTAGTTTACACCAAGTGGATGCCTGATTCCATTAAAAAAAAAAAAAAAAACGACTAAAAGCACATATCAGTCTTTTATATACTGTTCATGTATTTTGAAAGTGTATTTGTTGGTGGTGGTAGTAATGTTATTGTTATTCTTTACTGTCTTCTGTAAATGTAATCAAGGATATTATTGTGCAATTCAATAATTGATTTAGAGAGGGAAAAAAAATGACTCCAAATGCTCAGTTATAGTCAACAAATTCAGTATGTGGGCTTCTAGCTTGAAGGAGCTTGCTATCATCGTTGTCGTTTTAATGTAGACTAGCAATTTGTTTGCAACTCATTGTAGATTTTCATTTATTTGCTTACTTTTCATAAACTGCAATCTGCTATCTTAGCTATTGGTGAAAGCTGAAAAGCAAATCAAATATATGAGCTCGTTTTGAATCATTAATGTCTATTGTATTACATTTTTAAATATTCCCTTCTATTGCTAATTTAGTAAAAAAAATTTTCTTTTATTTAATTAGTTTTTACTAATTTTATTTATATAGACTGTTTATTTTCATTCTATTAAATCATTAAAATTTGGGTTTCTATCAAATAATGAATATGTATATATTTCGTGTTTTATTATTTTTTTAATTTTCTTCTCCATAAATGTCTCAGATCAAAATGGTAAAATGTAGTTCTAGATATTAAATAATATATATTAGCTTTTTATAAGCAATTTTTAGAGACCTATTATGAAATATTTTATTAAATGTACTTACTTGAGTATTTTAATTTTCTTTAATTATATATAGTTTTTGACTGTTAGACTGTTCGTGTCTAGGACTGTTAAAATACTGACTGGATATTTTATGCTTATGATAAATAAGCTGATAACTAGTTTTAAATCAAATCTCCGTTGATTTTTGTTTTTGCCCTATCTTAGCTTGATAGAATATTGATATTGTTAAAGATCAGTTACACCTTGTTTCCTTAAAACAATGCTTATGCATTGGCAGAAAAGAAGGTGGATATGTACATCAGCTAGAATTACTATAAAGAAGTATATATATTTTTTGTTTTCCTTTTAAGATTTTAACCTTAGTTCTCAGATTTTCCCAATCTACAATCAGGACATAATATATATCCATAAAGAGAAAAGAGTTGCCTTAACCCTTTCGTTACTATATTTCTGACCAAATTACACCCCTTATGTGTTTCAATTAATTTCTAACATAATCATAAATTTAGTATGGTTTCATTAAACAACTATAACTTTTTTATTTATCGATATATTAATCTGATTTTTGGAAGATAATTTAATGAAATATTCTCAACTAATTCTATACTATAATTTTTGTCACAAAGTGACTAATTGCAGGTAGATACAGGTAAATTCCACAAAATATAAAATTATTAAAATTTTGTTCAAACATCGCTATAGAAAATGGGTTATTAGCTAATATTCAATTGGGTATACAACAAAATTTTACGATAGAATTTGTTATTCTGGGTAACTTTCTGATACCCATAATAATATTTACGGCAAAATAGGCCTTAATTTCATTTAAGGTTGTGGGAAACCACAAACTATCGTTTCTTTCGCTTTGTTTACGTTTAGCGTAATGGTTCGTTTTCGCTGTAATGATTTCAAATAGGCTCATTCGAAAAAGTAAATAGAAATAGTTTAAGGCTTTACCCTTCTGGGAAAGTCTGTGGCTTGGTCCAGTTTCTTCAGAAAAACCACCGAAAGAAACAGTTTTTAAATTTTCACTCCATTCAGGTGCCAATTCGTTTTCTTTATCGCTGTCGGAGATCTCAGATTCACTGTTTTCACTTTCAGAAAATGAAACATCAGATTCATTATCAAATACCACGTGCTTTTTTTTTTCAGTCATAGAGTTAGATTTATGAAGGTCTTCAGTAGAAAATCCTTCGAATTCTGACTCGCTGCTTGATATAATGAAATTTGTATCCATTTTTTGTCAGAATTATAAATTTTGAAAATACAATAGGAACAAATTTCGGAAAAAAATCTCCCAAAATTCACGGAATTAAAATTACACTTCCATTATTGTACAAAACTGTAGTTGAACTGTTTACGAAGTATAATACGTGTTTTCACGAATGGACTGAAGAGATTTGCTCTGATATTCTCATTTAAATATGAATAGGTAAATTTGGGCGGTTTGGTCTCATAAACCAAAATTTTTTTCAGTCAGCTTTGGGCGGTTTGGTAACGAAAGGGTTAAAACCTACATGAATCTGGGTTTGACTTATCGCCACTGGCTGATTTATTTATGGCAAAGGTAGTAACTTCAGAGGAAGCATACAAGTTTTGTCGCCAAATGGATTCTAGAATTTTCTGGGCCAACAGTTATTTAGAGGCAAGAAAATGCAGCATAGAGCAGAGCTAACCCAGGTTTATTTGGATCATGTTGCTTTCCCACCAAGTAATGGTCATTCTGCTTATTCTGGCAAATTTATTCTAACCAGAGGAGCTATTTCAGGATTTGTATGAGTTGGTCATCTCTGACTTTGCTTATCTTCCGCTCCTGTTTGCTGGCCTTAACTATTATTGTTAATCAACAAATATTCGTTATATGAAATGATTCATATGCCCTATACTACTCGCACATTATTGAATGTACATAACATGAATACTGTGTGGTGTTAAGTAAAATATTTGGCAACTCAGATGGGGTTAATGTCAATACTCAACTTGACTTATCTGACTTCGAGAACATTGAGAGAAGTGAGGACATACAGCTTTACTTTTATAGGGAGTGTAATTGATGTGGTTAAGGTAATCTATAGAATTTAAGGACCAGACTGTTTATACAGACCATAACACTTTACAACCAGTATTTTCAGTCAGAAGTGAAGACCTAGAAGTAGGTCAGTGGTATTTTATTTAGCCTCAGGCCAGTCCTGATTGAGCAGATATCTGAATAAAAGTAGTGAAGCCGTGATCATTTTGTCTTTGTTTAATGCATATATCAGGGCCTACATTACTCCCCCCCACACACACACACATACATCTCTGCATTTCTCCTGATTTTGAGAATGTTGGTGGTTATTTGTGGGAGATTTGATTACTATTTTTATCAGGTTGAACAACCTTGAGACAGATTGATGGTAAGCATTCATTACAAGAGATTCTGATAAGCTATTTTAGAGACATTTGAATATATTACATTTGTGTACATAAATACCCTGGTCACAAAACTGAAGAGTAAAGACACAGGACACTTGGATATCTGTCTTCAAAAGGAATTCATAACAACTTGACTTCTTGCTTACAAGTTGCATAAAATTCAGTCAAACCAACTTGTTGTTGATAAGAAAACAGGTAATGAACACAAAATAGACGGTCGTGACTGTGTAGTTAAGAATTTATTTTGCAGTCGTGTGGTTTTGGGTTTAGTTCCACTGCACAACTCCTTAGCCAAGTGTCTTCTACTGTAGCCCCAGGATGTAATGCTTTTGTGAAGTTATTGACAGAAACTGTTCAAAATCCATCACGCATATATGTGTGTGTGACTTTGTGAATATTGCTGAGCTGCAGATGGCATTGTCTGCTGTTAGTTTCCTTTTGCAAATTATTCAGTAATGCCATACTTTTGAAGGTGAGTGTGATAAAATCTCAGTCATTTGAAAAACAGGTAAGGGTTAGCAATTGAAAGAGCAGCTGGCTCTAAAACATCTCAATATGTATTCCTCTAACTCACACTAGCATGGTAAAATGGATGTAGTACAAATGGAACCCTATCTCTAATGTAAAAATATCTTCTTGCACAAAATAAAGTTAATGTGTAGAATGTTCAGGCTGAGGGCAGTAAAAGTAGAACCATTATTTAAGAAGAGGAGGATATGGAGTTGTTCAGTTCCTGAGCAAATCTATGATGAAAAATATTCCAGTCATAGCCACCCTGGCTTTTTTTTTTTGTTCTGGTATAATGTAACCAGCACTGCATTATCCCATGCTTTCCTTAAGACAATCAAGTTTAATACAAAAAGATTTGGCTGCTATTTCTGGCAAGTCAAATGACTGCATAAAGGCTTCTTTATTGGCACAGATGAGGAAGCCGCAAGTATTGCTTTGAGAAGTAGAGAAGCAATTCCAACATTCTTGAACCCAGAAATCATATTGGGAACATGAAAATCTAATGCAACCTTGTGGATTGGACAACATCCCAACTAAGCATGGTGATATGAAACTGTTGTAGTAGAGTTAGCAATGCTTTAACCCTTTTGTTACCAACCCATCTGAAACTGGCTCTGAGTACAAATGTCTTGTTTTCATAAGTTTGGGATTAAAATATTCCACCAAGCCTTAGTCACAATTCGCATTCCTAACAATAGCTGAATGATAACTAAGTTATTTTACTAAATTCTTTGTTTTATTTAATTAAAAGAAATACAGAGCATCTTAAAATAAATACAGTAACAAAAGGGTTAAGATATATGTAATAGGCTTAATACTGCAAAGGCTTTTAGAAGTGTTTTTGTTGTATTGAGGAGGACAACTGCACTGAAGATTTTTACAAGATTTCACATTAATGGAATTGATGCAATGAAATCCATATACCTTTATAGTCTGAGAAAATGATTGGTAAAAATGTGAGGTTCAGAGATGACACATAATGGAGATAAGGTGGAAATGCAAAATGAATTATGTTGCTTGCCAGTTTAGAGAAACAGAAAATTGTAGTTAACGATAGAAAAGACAGAAAAGAAACAGCATGCTAGCAGGCATTACCAATAAGACCAATGGTCATTTGAGGGATGCAGCCAAAGATATTAATGTGTATCAGTAGCACTTGTTCAATCTAAGTCAACAAGTGAAATGTTTTCTGACTTTGAAGAGAAAACTTTGTCTTTAGTATGCAGTTTTTGGAAAGGTTACTTTATATATGACGTAACTGTACGAAAGAGATTGTGAGATTTAGCATTTTTAGTGACTTTAAAGGGGTTTTTTGTTGTGTGCTGTTCATGTAAAAAGGGAGTATTTCCTTAATGTGTATCAGATGTATTTGGGGTTGCCATATTTTCAAATGAAGGATATTTTTAAAGCCTCTCTACGGAAACAATGCCTGACTGGCAAGATATGTCTAGATGGTGTATGCACAATGTCTGTTGTGCAGAAATGTGAAGGAGTGTAGGGTGACTTTTTGTAGGTGTGTGTGATTATAAGTAACAGTAAGTAGGTCGTGCAGAAATGAGTGTGGTAGAGTCAACTAAACCTTAGAGTACACTTGAATTGCTAGAATGCGGGTTGAAGAGAGCTCCTCCCCCAAACACACCCACACACACACACACACCAACATATGCTCTGATGAAGCAATCAGACAGGAAACTTCTAATAGATAGATAGATAAATAATTTAGCTTTGTCAAGGGCAACAACAGTTACTGATATCAGAATAAGTTAGTGTTATATTATACTTTACTTGTAAGATTGTGTAGGAAGATTTTATCCCTGCTGATTAGCAACAGGAAAGCTGTTTCATTATGTTTTCTAGCCAGCGGGAACATTTACACTTAAGAACTATTAGCTTCATTATATAGTAAAAAAAATTTTATCATAACACTTCTAGGAAAAAGTATATAAAATAATTTGAAGCTTGATTTTACAATTTTTCTCATAGTTGCAGGATATCTGATATATTCAACAGAAAATGCTGTACAACTCATTTTACTTGACATTTTAATATGAATGAATATATATGGATTTAAGTGTGTATTAGAACACATGAGTGAATATTAAATTAAAAGCAGAACAAAATTGAAGCCGAAATGTTTTGGCTGCATAAATTGTATTGCAGTTACTGGATTAAAAACATTCTGTTCATAATGTAGTGTTTATCAATTTACTTATGTCAGTTCACAAAAGAGTTTCTTTTCCGTTTACATTGAGTTTAAATTTACCTTCTGAAAATTATGACAACATAAATACTAAAGTGGCATTTTGCTCTTTGAAAAATAGTAGAATTAATGATTCAAATCATATTTCATTATCTCTTAATATCTTGAGGAATAGTTTCCTTTCAGCATTGAATATGCTGATTTTGATATTAAGCTTGTCTTAAGCATCAGAGCAAGAATTAAGATCCTAATAATCCAACCGACCTGGTCATTTTCCCTCTTGTTGATTGATGATTCAGATACTCTAGTTGTTCTGTTGAAAAATGTACAAATATCAGAGAAACTCATTCTCTTCTCTGCATAAATTTATGACTGTGCTTTAGTAAGAAATCAATATTAAACTGTCTCTCATTGTTTGTCTTCTTTTAGTTTGTCAAGAGCCAAAGAATATTAAAGGAAGAGATTAATCTAAAATATTTGTTCAGCGTTAGAAACAGCAGAATAAAAACAAGAAGTTTATAATTAAAAGCTGAAACTTAGAATAATGATAGTAATTTTCGTATTATTTCTCTGTGGTTTCTGTTTAAGATTGTTGTAATTTGAATATTTTTGTCAACAATGGCAGTTAGCTTGTTTTTTGCTGTATCTCAAATCAATGTCATACATTAAATAATGAAGATCAACTACCTTTTGTCTCCTTCTTAGCATAACTATTACCTTTTTTTATGATGGAGAGGGAGCGACTGAATGCCAAATTGTTTCATACAAGTCTTTTTCAGCATATCAGAATGCTGTTTTAAATGCATTAAATATTCTGATATTTGGCAAATCTATTCCTGAACTGGTTAATTCTCTTTGACTCAGTTACATTTCTTACTTGCCAATTCTAATTAGTACGAGAAAGTTTTTTGCTCTGTAAGTTTTTTATATATAAAAAAAATAATAAGTCCAGGTGAATGTCTAATCAAGACATTCTAAGATTTCATATTTGTTGAAGTTTTGCTTCTTAATTTAAAATTCCCTCTTTTATCCCATTTCAAGTGAAGGTTAGAGCATCGAGCTTATGATCATGAGGTTGTAAGTTCAATTCCCTGACTGGACTGTGTGTTGTGTTCTTGAGCAAGACACTTTATTTCACATTGCTCCAGTTCATTCATCTGTAGAAATGAGTTGTGACAGCACTGGTGCTAAGCTGTATCAAGCTTTGCCTTTCCCTTGGATAACATTGGTGACATGGAGAGAGGAAGCTGGTATGCATGGGGGACTGCTGGTTTTCCATAAACAATCTTGTCCAGACTTGTGCCTAGGAGGGGAACTTTCTAAATGCAATCTCATGATCATTCATGACCAAGGGGCATCTTTACTCCTTTATTCCCATTTATAAATAATGTGTATTATAATAAAACGCATTGGCAACATGTTTTATGTTGTTTAAAAGAGAATTTATTTCTCTACAAGGTAGTAAAAGGGCACCATTCGAGCGTGATCGTTACCAGCATTGCCTTACTGGCACCTGTGCTGGTGGCATGTGTAAAGAGATTCAAGGTCATTGCCAGTACCCACTACACTCTCGGAGTGGTTGGTGTTAGGAAGGGCATTCAGCTGTAGAAACTCTGCCAGATCAAGATTGGAGCCTGGTGCAGCTATCTGGTTTGCCAGACCTCAGTCAAAATCGTCCAGCCCATGCTAGCATGGAAAGCGGATGTTAAACGATGATGATAAAAGAAATTATGGCTTTTTACCTATAATCATAATATGATTTTAACCTGTTTTGTAGCAGTCAAGACTAATTGGATTAGGTCAAACGTTTAATTTATACAAACCTTGATTTCACATGCTAGTTCATTTATAGGCATTGGGTCCGGAATAGCTTCAAGACACCTAGTTTGTACATTAGTTCCATTGTATCTTTTTTACGTCTGTGTTGCATGGTTATCTGATGTAGCTTAAGCCATTTTATCTTTTCTTTGTATTGACATTTATCAGATGAGGGTGCAAAAGCATTTGAGAAAATAATTATTTTATTACATCGTCGTCATCATTTAGCGTCCGCTTTCCATGCTAGCATGGGTTGGACGGTTCAACTGGGGTCTGGGAAGCCAGGAGGCTGCACCAGGCTCCAGTCTGGTTTGGTAATGTTTCTACGGCTGGATGCCCTTCCTAACGCCAACCACTCCGTGAGTGTAGTGGGTACTTTTTACGTGCCAGGGGAGGCTGGCAAACGGCCACGGCCGGATGGTGCTTTTTAGGTGCCACCGGCACGGAGGCCCGTCGGGGTGGCGCTGGCAACGGCCACGTTCGGGTGGTTTGCTTACATGCCACCAGCACTGGTATCACAGGTACAATTTCCATTGATGTAGATCGATTTTGATTCTGATTCTCACTTGCCTCAACATGTCTTCACAAGTAGAGTTTTGTGTTCCAAGAAGCAAAGGTATGCATAAGTGGACTGGCTACATCCCATGTAGAGGCCACGGGTTATGGTCTCACTTGTCCTGCCGGGTCTTCTCACGCACAGCATACTTCCATAGGTCTCGGTCTCTAGTCATTTCCTTGGTTTGACCTAAAGTTCGAAGGTCGTGCTTCACCACCTCGTCCCAGGTTTTCCTGGGTCTACCTCTTCCACAGGTTCCCTCAACCGCTAGGGTGTGGCACTTTTTCACACAACTATCTTCATCCATTCTTGTCACATGACCATACCAGTGCAAAAGTCTCTCTTGCACACCACAACTGATGCTTCTTAGGTCTGTCTTTTCTCTCAAGGTACTTACACTCTGTCGAGTATGAACACTGATATTACACATCCATCGGAGCATACTGGCTTCATTTCTTGTGAGCTTACGCATATCCTCAGTAGTCACTGCCCATGTTTCACTACCATGTAGCATAGCTGTTCGTACACATGCATCATACAGTCTACCTTTTACTCTGAGCGAGAGGCCTTGACACCAGCAGGGGTAAGAACTCTGAACTTTGCCCAGGCTATTCTTACTCTAGCAGTTACACTTTCAGCACACCCACCCCCGCTACTGACTTGGTCACCTAGGTAACGGAAGCTATCAAATATTTCTAGTTTTTCTCCCTGGAATGTGGTGGAAGTTGGTCTCTGCACATTTTCAGTGTTTATTGCTCTTGAGCATCTGCCACATACAAAAACTATCTTCCTAGTTAGTCTTCCTTTGACATTGCAGCACCTCTTACGTGTCCATAGCTTACACTTGGTGCATCTTACAGAGTTCCTACCTATGCCTTTTCTACAGATTGAGCAGAGCCATCTACCTAAAAATAAATTTTGTTGTACTCAATTTCCTTCATTTTGCTTCTTGTTATTGCTCTGTATCCTTCAGTTTATATTATATTTGCTTGGAATATCATAAGATATTTGTAATTAAATATTTGGGATTTAGTGTTACTGCAAATAAAAAGACAAAACAATATAATTAATCTTTTTGATGTATGAAAATTTTGAAAAAAATCTTTTTATTCATATATATATATATATATATGAATTTATCTAATCCTGTGGTACTCACAAAAAGGCTTCTTTAGTGGACCAAGCTGTGAAACCATCGTAATCTTATGGTGAAATAAATATATTTATCACATACCTCCTGGCTTTCTTTATATTCTATATATGAATTGTGATAAAAGATATATGTATTAAATGAAGTCTGATTTTCCTGACTAAATGTCCTTTTTTTTGTTTTTTCATAGTGTGCACCTGTAATTTTTGTTTGAGTTAAAAACTTCAGATTAATTGCCACTATTTGCAATATTTTATTCAAGATTTAGTCAATTTTTACTTAGGCTAATGAAATATTTGTACACTTTTATTTTTGATAGGTTCGGGGATCACTTCAAACACATAGGCATCAAAGGAAAGAAAAATTTTTCAAGAAAATTCCTGGAAGGCTTTGTTTTAAATTAACATCGCTTGTACCAAGAGTTTTACTAGATGATGGGTAAGTATATTAACTGTTATTAATAAATTATTGTATTCTTGAAATTTATCATAAATTGTTATGCTGTTAGTTGATTGGCTCCAAATTGCAATTAAATCCCACTCAGTGGTACCATATGTTTTAAAACCTAACTTTTGGGATAGCACAAGCCCATCCATGGAGAGAGAAAATAACACTTTATATTCCAATATCTGATTGTAGGGTGAAGCTCGTAGTTTGATATCCTTTGTCTTAGGCACAAAGCCAACTTTTGTTTGAATGTATAAGGTCAGTTGTATCAATATTATATTACTGCTACTTGATCACAGAGTGAGAGCTATGAAAGGCAAGCTTTAGAATCATTTTGTTTTTTAACTAAAATAAAAAATGATATGCTGATGTATTATTGGAATGACATTTCACAAAATATAGATATCTTCACCTTTTAGTTGCACATCTCTTCAGTTAATATATTCATTTTAGGTACTATGTTTATGTCTGTAGTCTTAAATATTTAACTAATTTAAGATGTTGAGTCATCTCTGAAATATTTGAGATGGTATGGTAAAATGGCTGAGTGAGCAAAAATAAAATCTAAGAAGGAACAAAAAGTTGGTAGTTAAAGATATAGTGTTCATTGTACCTGCATATCTACCTACCACACACATGACTACTTTCTCTGTTAACCTTCCTGTGATTCCACTGCACCTCTTATGTGTCCATAGCTTGCACTGGGTACACCAAATTAAATTTCTACCTACACCTTTTCTACATATTGAACAAGGCCAGTTCCCTGAAAGGATTAGTAATTTGTCTGCTTACTAGCTCTTTGACCTTTGCTAAGCCTCTTAGATTCCAGGCCTTGCTTCTAAATTTCCGTTTTTTACTCTGGTAGAGATTCATCAATAAAAACAATGTTGTCAGCATAGAGAAGCTCTCAAAGGCAACCAGTTTTAAATTAGGGCTACAATAAATGAAGGGGCTGAAAACTGATCTTTGGTGAACTACCTGCACACTAATTCATTACTGTACCCAATGCTGACTTTGATCTTACTGACAGCGTCCATGTACATGCATGACTCTCACCAACAGCTCATCTGCCTATAGCCCTTACACTGACCTCCAGATAAGTGAGTGTGAGACCCTGTCAAAGGCTTTCTTCATGTCAACTTATGCCAAGTATAGCAGTTTATTTTTTGCTGAATGTTTCTCTTGCATTTTGCCTGACTAGGAAGATAGCATCAGTGGTGCTTTTCTCTGGCACAAAACCAAACTGCATCTCATCTTGGTTAACTCTCTTCATAATTAGTTGAGCTACGACTCTTTCTGTAACTTCCATGACCTGGTCTAGCAATTTGATTCCTCTTGAATTACTTCAATCTGAAACATTACCTTTCCTTTTTTAGCAGTTGATTATAATGCTTCTACACCAGTTGTTGGGTATGACCCCTTCCTGGATAACTTGATTCACTATACAGGTGACAAAGCCTACTCTGCCAGATATTTTAAGCATGTTGATGGGGCCAGGGACTTTCCTAGCATGTCCCTCTATTGGGTCTCCTTCTACTATGCATTCTCTACATTTAGCTGCCTTTTATAGTGACACTTCTATGCCTCTTTCTTTGGAAGGTCATTAAGTGCAAGTGTGCCATCATTCATCCAAACACACTTCATTCCTGCAAGATCACAATTTTCTGATACACACCCTTGCAATCCAGAATACCTCGTGCCTCTGGTCCTCACACTGCACAACATAGGCAAACTTCTTCCTTTCAGCTCCTTCCCAAGGTAAATACACCTGCCTCCTAGTTTTCATTCTAGCTACTCCAACTCTTCCAGTCCTGTTTCTTTGCACTTATGTCCCTGTCTACTACACTGTTCCACCACCATGTCACCCTACCCCTGTTTGGGATTTTACACCAGCCACATATAAGTTGTCCTGTAGGGACCTTCATCTGTCCTCTGTTACATGTCTGTAATTCATCTTGTTTCTCATCAAATGCTTCAATTAAGATGTCTTTAAATCTCTGACTATTCTAAGTATCCTTAAGCTTCCAAATCCTTCTTTTCTAGATTGATCTGCATATTGGAATCTTTCTAACCTAGCATCTAAAGTCACTAGTGACTAACCTATGTTGAGGAGTACATTCTCCGCCTGGGAAGGTCTTTGCATTTTTGAGCAGCTATATATCCCGACTTCTGGTGAGAATGTAGGCAGTCAGATTGATAGATTATCTGGTGACTGGCTGGTTTCTTGAAGATGGTGTTGCAGATCATTAGGTTATTTGCATCACAGAACTCCAGATGCTGCCCAACATTTCTATTGAAGTCACCAGCCACAAAGATAAGGTCACTGTCATTTGTCTTTGAGGTAGTCTGCAAAAGAGTATCATGAGATCTATTCTTTTGTTCATTTGATAGCCATAGGCAGAAATAATAGTTGCTGTACTACCTTGCAAAACTAATATAAGCTTAAGTATCCTATCGCACATTCTGACTACATTGATGTACCCACACCACCTACCCAGTTACTGTTGCCTTCTCAGAAGATATTCTAAACTGGAAACAATTATTAACCCTCTTGGGACACCCAGGCAAATTCATCAGCCTAAGTGCTACAAGCTGAAAAAACTTTGAAGCTGATTCATCGGCCCAGTGTAACAAATGTTGTGAATGGTTGGTTTTGAAGTGTAATAGCTGATCAGAGATCTTCTTTCAGTAGATGTTTCTTTCAGGTTCAATAAAATAAGCACCAGTGAAGTACTGAAATCAGTGTTATTGACTACCCCTCCTCTCAAAATTGTTGACCTCCGCCCCTGAGGATAATGTCCTCTGGGAACACACAAAAGCCCTTTTCAGAGTTATTTACTTTGAATTGTTATTATCTCATATCTGATTAGCCTGTTATTACGTAACATGCTTCACAATTTTAGTATACATACTTTATTAGTATTTCCTCTTATGTTCCATATACTCTGGGAACACATTAAAGCCCTTTTTGGGGTTACTTTAATTGAATTCTTACTATTGAGTAACTAATTTCATGTTATTACATAACAGACTTCACAATTTGGGTATTCATAACTTATTGGGAATTCCTAAAAACAAGATCCTGTGTAAGACAGTTCGGTATTCTCTGTAAATGCACAAAAACCATTTTAAGGGCTACATTGTAATGTTATTGGATTAGCGAAACAATTATGAGAACGGAACCAAGGAATAAGCCCCGCTTTCCCAACAATTACCAGGTACATCAGCTAGTATACAAGATTAGAGAAAAGAATTGTAATTTTTTAAAATTCATATTTTACCAGAGAAATGTAAGAATTCAACTGAAAATAATTTTAAATTATTATAAATGCTACTTGAGTTTTTACTCAAATACCACCACCTTGTTGTTTCATGCACTCTCCATGACATTATATATGGGTACTATGTTAGAGTTAGTTTTCAATAGATTCTTTTGTTTTTTCAATGTTGTCTTTGGCTGTGTAGGCACCATTAAGCAGGTGTTTTGATTCACCTTTTGAAATGCTTGCATGTCTCAGTAGATTTTCACTTTACAGACTCCCTGATGGTTCTTTGATAAGATGGCTCTCAGCATCTTCAGAAAAAGCCAGTATCTTGAATGTAAACAAATAGTGTGTCTTAAGATTTTTTTTAAACAACTACATCATGTCACTTAAACTAATTGATGTATTTATCAAGAAGGCCATTGTTTAAAAACACGCTTTCTTGTTGTGGTGCTCTTTCTGTTGTAATAAAAAAAAAAGCTAACGATGGAACCTCTACATGGTTATCCAACATGGCTGAAATAATTAACAACCAAATATCTCTCAAATCACATCCTGTTGTCTATATTCTTTTACTTGTTTCAGTCATTTGACTGCAGCCATGCTGGAGCACTGCCTTGAAGTGGTTCTAGTCAAACAAATTGACTCCAAGACATTTTTTTAAAGCCTAGTACTTATTCTATCAGTTTCTTTTGCTGAACTGCTAATTCACAAGGACGTAAACACACCAACACTGGTTGTCAGGCAGTGATGGGGGGAAACAAACACAGACACAAAGACACACATAAATATATATATATATATATATATATATATATATATGTAAACTTCTTTCAGTTTCTGACTACCAAATCCACTCATGGCTTTGGTTAGCCCAAAGCAATAGTAGAAGATACTTGCCCAAGGTGCCATGCAGTGGCACTGAACCTAGAACTACAGTATAATGCACGATTAATTCAAACCAGTGTGGCAGTGCCCCAGCATGGCCCAATGACTGACACAAGTAAAATACAAAATAGAGCATTACATTTGACAGTAAAATGAATGCTAAAGAGTTAAACATTATTTAGCTCTGCATTCAAATTCATATTAACCTACAAGAAATTGAGAAACCTTATTTATTTACACACACACACACACACACACAATTGATTGGATGACAATACTAATTAAAAAATACTGCAAATATTTTGACTAATCTTTATTATGAGATAATTTTTAAACATCTGGTTTGTCCCAAAGCATATGTGCAGAAAGGTTAAGCCAGGCAACATTGATCAGATATCACCTAGCTTTCCTCGTGTACCAATAGTCTATTTTTATCTGTACATACGTATTTCATGTCTCTTACAACTTTTCAGATTTATCAATGACTATTAGGTTGCAACTCTCTCTCTCTCTCTCATGCGACAAGAGGTATAAAAAGATAAAGAATGCTCAATACATGTACAGAGTATATTCATTTAACACTAGTTATTTACTTCATTGCTACTCTGGGTTTCTTGCTATTTGTGAGAAACACTGTGTGCCAACAGAATGAGTAACTAGCATGATATATATATGTGTGTGTGTGTGTATATATATATATATATATATATATATATATATATGTAGGTGTAAGACAGTATAAGATATGGAATGACCAGTCAAGTGCTTGGGTCTATTTATATGAGTCAAAGCATTGTCAATTTTTGCCAAGATATATGCAAAACAGGAAAAAAATGCTGTATTTCAATATAAATAAAATAAACAAAATACTGTTGGTGGACAAATTGTATGAAGTGTGGTCAGTGTACACAACATATATTTAATGCTATACGACAATGGGCCTGTTTTCTTTATATAGATAGGAGTCACAATATATGGATTCAAGTAATTCGATAGTACTCCTAAATAAAAGCTCCTTAATAAATCATTCTACAAAACATAGAATATACAGTACAATACAAGAGAAAACGAAAAGGAGCGTATAAAGTCATAAATAACAGAAATAGTTGAATGTAATAATTTATTATTATATAATAAAAATTATTTACATGTTTCTAAGTTACAAAACAATTTGTCATGATATTTAGTATTTTCTTATTGTTAAATAAAATTTTATCAAACTATTTCTCTTTCATTTATGATTTTTTATATCATCATCATCATCATCGTCGTTTTACATCCGCTTTCCATGCTAGCATGGGTTGGATGAATGACTGAGGTCTGGCGAACCAGATGGCTGCACCAGGCTTCAATCTTGATCTGGCAGAGTTTCTACAGCTGGATGCCCTTCCTAAAGCCAACCACTCTGAGAGTGTAGTGGATGCTTTTTACGTGCCACCGGCACGGGGGCCAGTCAGACGATACTAGCAATGACCTCGCTCGAATCTTTTTACACATGCCACAGCACAGGTGTCAGTAAGGCTTGTTAAATAAAATTTTATCAAACTAATTCTCTTTCATTTATAATTTTATATATATATATATACATACAAAATTTAGAGGAATGACCACTTTTGTATGTATAAAATTTTTAATCTTCGGATTTTTTAAAAAATATGCTAGGCCACTGGTTTTAATTGATTTATATCAATTTCTACCCTTATTTAATTTTATATATATATATATATACTTTTAACAACAGATACTGTGTTATTCAGTCAACTGAACTACCAGCTCCTTAACTTAATGTGTAGGTGGCTGAGTATTCCAAAAACATGTATACCCTGAAGGTAATTCTCATGGAGAATAGGAACAACAGTATATATAACCAAGGATAACCGTTGAATTATAGGTATAGTCCATGTGACAGTATTCCATGCAGTTTTCATATACCCAATTCCACCCTCAACACTTTGGGCTATGTTAATTAACACTTGCCCAAAATGGTATGCAGTTGATTTGGACCCAAGATTTAATGGTTACTACATGAACTTCTTAACCATTTGGCCAAACTACATTCAACACACCCACACAGTTTGTAATTTTGTAGTGCTGCAAATAACACACTTTTAATTAGTATAAATATGAATAAGAAATAAAAATACACCTATATATGTTGAACCATGACTGACAAGTTTTTCAAATATTTCCTCATGAATACAGTAAACTTTGGATATTTACTGTCAGTTGATTCTGATAAAATCAGATATTTTATATTGTACATCACAGCTGAAAGTAATATCAATCTTGACATGGTTCATATTGGAGAAGCGCTGTTGACCTAGTCAGTTACACAAATCACCACCATCAGCTTATCAACAGCTATATATAATAGCTAAAATTGTCTTGCACAAATACACATTCCTATGACAAGATTAAAGCTTTTAATGTGCCATGAATGTCCAATAAGCAGCTGTCCACTTGACATTGCACCTCTCACCTCTTGCTATATTATAATATTGTTAATAATGTTAGTTCTATCAGCTCATTGCTATCTGATTCCACTTATTGACCATAATAAAAGCAAAGATTTTGCTATTTGACATTTGTGTTACAAACACATCATCAACTAAGGTTGATGCATATCGATAGCATTATGTTTTTATCATCAGCTGAAAGTGACCTATGACAGGAACGGGCATGCTGCAGACAAAATGCCTTGTGGTATTTAGTTGCATTTCTTATGTTCTGAGTTCACATCCTGCTAGAGTAACTTTGGAATCAGTAAAACAAGCACAAGTTATAAAGACATACTGGACATTGGTCACCTACCCTGCTTTTGATATAAATATGTGCTCCACTACCAGTATAAAAAGGTTAATATTAAGTTCTTGATAGTATTCTCTCTCCTCACAGAAATTATTTTTGTTTACAATTTATTTACTGTGATCATTAAAAAAATTCCACTTTCCTTTTCTTTTTTCAGGTATGTGTTTCTTGGATTTACCAAAGATGGTCAGTTTGTCATTTCTTATTCCCTCCAAGTTGACACTGATGAGAACACAGGATTTCTTCCAGTTTATGTCTACAATCTACAGTGGTGGTGGTTCATACCATATAAGCCCTTAAAAAAGGTAAAAGAAAAAGTAGCTTTTAAATTATTCTTTTACTGGAGATTATTAGCATGTTTCTCTTTCAAAAATTTTTATTTCTTCATTTCATTTGATGTTGCATGGCTTAGGTGCAAGGTAATCAAGACAAGATTTTTTTCAATCAGATAAGCTTCCTGTCGCTAACCCTTACCTGTTTTTCAAGTTAGGGAATTTTTTATTCCAGAGTGATTCAAAAGCGCAAAGTTAATAGACAGTATGTTGAGAGGGAATGCACCTAACCACAAACAATGTGATCATTTGCCTACACACACACACACACACACACATATATGCATGAAGGGCTTCTTTCAGTTTCAATGTAATAAATTCCTTCACAAGGCATTATATTAGTTCGCCTGGGGCTATTATAGAAGACACTTGCCCAAAGTGGTGTGTAGTGAGATTGATCCCAAAGCCACGTGGTTTAGATGCAAACTTCTTAACTACACAGCCATGTCTAGCTATTTTAATTTTAATTAAAAGAAGTTTCGTTGAGAAATCAAGATACGCCTTGCCTTTTTCTAATTAAATGGATGTCTTACCTTGTTAGTCCATGAGTGACATTGATAAAGAGCAGTAGAAAGAAAGTGAAGGTAGCCAAATAAGAGACTGCTACAAGTTATGACCTTAGGCTCTGAAATGGGAGTTGATTATGTATTAGAAATAATCAACTAGCTTCAGTTTTGCTTAGCTTCATATATTTTCTGCAATTGGTGCAGACTGCATTTTGGAACAGAGTACTGTAATCTGATTTTTGTAATTATACAGTTTTAAGAATCACAGATTGAAAACAATATGTATTATCTTTTTACCTTTTTACTTGTTTCATTCATTGGACCACAGTCATGCTTGGGCACAGCCTTGAACGATTTATTCAGACAAATCAATCCCAGTACTTTTTTTTTTTTTCTGAATCTGGTATTTATTCTATTGGTCTCTTTTGCTGAACCTCTAAGTAACAGGAACATACATAAGCCAATGCCAGTTGTCAAGTGGTAGGCAGCAGACAAACATAAAGACACACAGTTTCTGTCGATCAGATTCATTCACAAGGCATTGGTTGACCCATGGCTATAGTAGAAGGTGCTGCACGGTAAGACTGAAGCTGAAACCATGTCGTTGTAAAGTGAGCTTCTGAACCACAAAGCCATGCAAATGACAATGGAAACGGTAAAAATATATAAAACTCTCTCTTTACTCTTTTACTTGTTTCAGTCATTTGACTGTGGCCATGCTGGAGCACCGCCTTTAGTTGAAGAAATCGGCCCCAGGACTTATTCTTTGTAAGCCTAGTATTTATTCTATCAGTCCCTTTTGCCGAACCACTAGGTTACGGGGATGTAAACACACCAGCATCGGTTGTCAAGCGATGTTGGGGAGACAAACACAGACACACATACATATATATATATTTATGACGGGCTTCTTTCAGTTTCCGTCTACCAAATCCACTCACAAGGCTTTGTAAGATAAGTCAAAGAATAGAAAGGCCATGTAGTAAAGCATTCTTGACTTTTGTATTATTGTGAAGGTGCATCAGGGATTAGGGTATTTGGCTCACAATAAGGTCTGGAATTCAATTCCTGCTGGTGGCGCTGTTGTGTCATTCAGCAAGACGCTTTTATTTCACATTGATCCAGTTCACTCAGCTGGGAAAAAAGGAGTTGTACCTGTATAATTCCAAGGACCAGCCTTATCACATTGTGTCATGCTGAATCTCCATGAGAACTACGTTTAGGGTATGAGGTCATTATCTATGTAATCTAATTAGTGCTAGATGAGCCAACATAAGGGCCTCTATGTTATTGCTCATCCTGCTAGAAATAGCAGCCAAATCCTCAAATCATACCCTGTATCTTACAAAAAAAAGGGAAAAAAGCAGGTGGGTTCATGCACATACCTTAGATATCTTCGATCATATGTCTGCTGAATAAGGGCTAGTCTAGAGCTGAACAAAATTGCTGGAAGCTGGCTATAAAAAAACATAGCTACTCGAATGAATAAGAGTTGGGAAAATTTCAGAGCACTCTTATCTCCGTTGACAATAAAAGTTTTCGTGACTGGTAGAGAGAAATGAAGTAAGCATGATGTGTTATATCTCATCATCATCATTTAACGTCCGTTTTCCATGCTAGCATGGGTTGGATGGTTCAACCGAGGTCTGGGAAGCCAGGAGGCTGCACCAGGCTCCAGTCTGATCTGGCAGTGTTTCTACAGCTGGATGCCCTTCCTAACGCCAACCAATTCTGAATAAATACTGAACACAAATGAGCTGAAAGACCGGGTAGATATTAACTGCATTGGCTTGTGCAAGAGAGATGACCGTTGGTATACATATGTGATAGGAATTGGCATTAGGTACTGGTTTGAAGAGGCTCTGTCTACTTCAAGTGGAGTTTATCTGTAGCAGAGGAAAACTGAGAAAGATGTTTGAAGGTGCCAAGGCTAGATCTTAAGATGTTGGGCCTTCCACACATGATGACAAAAGATAAAAATTAGATAAAAACAGATAAAAATATGGCAGATGTATCAAACCCATTCCCACATAGAGGAATGTGAATGTCAAAATATCTCCATGATATAATAGCTAATAGCTTATGTTTGAGAGCATTCATTTGGGTATTTTCAGATGTATGATTATCAAGAAAATTTGTTCTCAAATCTCTAGAAAATTTAATTTCCAAATATGAAACATGAAATAATGTAACTATAATCTAGTATAAATCAATAGTTAGCATTATGATTATTTCTATCATTGTAATCTAATCCATGAATGCTTTCATTTTCTCCTTGGTTATATCAAACCATTTTGTAGTCTGATTATATTAAATGTATTGGTTTGGCATATTTACTTGTTACTTCAGTCACAAAGCAAAAATGTTGGTGGGGAAATATTGTTAAGCAACTTATGTTTGTTTTGGGGGTTTTTTTTACACCATTCACATTTCTTTGTATTCTCAGAGTTTGGTTTTACATTTTTCACATCCTCTCTTTTATTACTAACATCAAATATCAATGCCTCACTCAGCTGTAATAAAATTAAATTTTATTTGCATCCTTAACTCTTTTCTTTGTTGAAAGTTGGTGTTATGGAATGTTTTCTATTTGTAATCTGGTCAGCTAAAATAATCTTTATATGCTAACTTTACTAAATCAAAATTTACACACTTGTTGATACTACTTGTAAAAAAATTTTTATTTATTCCTCAATATAAAAAATTCTTCTGTGAACTGATACAATTTTTTTTTTTGTTTAGTTTGTTTGTTTTGTAAAATGGATTTAGCATGATGAGACTCGGTGTTCCTTCTGTTGTCAAGAGATTATTATGTAATTCAGTAGATCTCGGTTGGTGTACTGCAGATTTTTAAATATACTAGCAGTATAGCTCAGCGTTGCTCAGGCTTGTTTTCTTTTCGACCCTTTAGAATTGCAAAATTTTTACTTTTCAAAAATTCCATTATGTAGCTTGTTATTCTCTTTAAGTGAACACTTTTCTGGTTGAAATACACTGAAAAATGACAACACAGCAGTCAAAAAATCGTAAAAAATATGGATTTTCATAGAAAAAATAACCCCACCTTCTTGATGTAAATAATTTTTGGTGTTAACATGGTCCGATTTGAATTTTATATTCTACGGAAGGAAGAGCAAGCCTTCTATCATACTCTCAATTTTGGTCAACTTGTGCCGCAGGGTCTCAGAGGAGATAGTGTTAGTTGAAGGCTATCAAACCTGCCATACACAGACAACTTCAGCTTTATATATATATAAAGATATATTAAAGCTTTAGAAACTCGCTAGTAATGTTTGAGCATCTTGAAAAACATGTTATTAAAAAAAAAACTTTATATGAATATCATTAATAAAACAAATTAAGCTATAGTTTTCTATATTTTTGAAACTGTACTTTCTTTAATTTCCTATGTGAAGTGCACCAGTAATTCCATTTTTAATCTCTGGTGCCACTGCAAAGTCAGAAAGATTGCAAGCTGCTGATGTAATAACTTTAAAAATTAGAATGTTCTTGTTATGTCAGGGTTAATTAGAGTATCACAGCTAAAGTGTGTGATAGTAAGAAAAGGAATAGAACTGTATAAATGATTACTGCAATTATTTGAAGAATTCATTCAGATTAAATTGAGAAGTTATATAAGACAGTAAACTTGATAAACCACAATATATAATTGATAAAAAAAAAATTTCATGAAGCTACTGTTTGCTGAAATCTTTATCATCATTTAACTTCTGTCTTCCCTATTGGGATTGATTGGCTGGTCTGACTGGGTCCATTGAGCCAGGGGATTGTGCTGAGCTTCAATGTCTGTTTTACAATGGTAACTATAACTAGATACCCTTCTTAATGACAACCACTTTACAGAATGTATTTGGTGCCTTTTTTGTGACACCAGCACTAGTGAGGTCACCAAATCCCCTTCACTGAGTGGGGTTGTAGTAGGGGAGTTTTGATATATGCCCAAGTGTTGAGAGGCTTATGTTTAATTGAGGGACAGGCACAAGTGTCTTGTTATAGAGATATACTACTTCCTTGCATTATATAAGGGTGAGTAGGAGGAGCAGGGAAAAAAGCAATGTCAAAATGTACTCTCAAGAAGATGAATATTAGACATTATAAGAAACAGGAAGAGTGGGTTAAGTTCATTAGAGTGTGACTGGAGAGTGATTAATGGCTACAGGTGGGTGTATGTGCATATGCAGTAAATGGAACAAGGGTGGTTGTGTGATCAGTGGTGAATATGAGTAAAGGATGATGAAAGAATGAGTGGCTCAGGTAGGAGCAGGTGATAAATGGTAGTACTGAAAGGGAGGGGAGCAACAATATAATAAGCCTGCAGGTAGATCAGAAAATAGGGAGTTGGCATGTGGGACGAGGAGAGTGGGCAGAAGAGAGCGATGTATGAGATACATAGGGTTAGCTATAATGGGTGTGGGGAAAAAGAGGGGGGAAGGCTGTTGATGACAAATATGATGATAATGATAGCCGATAAGAGAGGGTGTTAAAAATAAGGTAATGGCAGTCCTGAGATGCATTTCAGGGAGACACTGAAAGGTGTGATCAATGGAAAATAAAGTGGAAAGGGTTGATAACATGAATGAGCAATAGATTTTAAAAGGTTCTGGGGAGAGGGTTGATGTAACTGGTAACACAGAGAGGGATGAAATGTGCATATTCTGCTTTTGTATGATTATAGCAGGTGAGTAGTGCTGTAGTTAGAAAAGAGTGGAGGTGAATATTTGAAGGGGACAGATTGGGTGCGCGAACAGGACCCAGTGAATGCATAGACAAGCCTAATGCTTTTAGGGCCACACTTTTATTGAGACAGACAAGTCTTATAGCACAGCAAAATGCCAGTAATCTCAGTCCTTTGTTATTTCCTCTCTTCCTGGGCCTCCCTCTTCCACAGGTTCCATCTGCATTTAGCAATTGGGTCTTCTTTTCACAGTTGTTTTCCTCCATATGTATCACATGGCCATACCAGTACAGTCATCTCTCTTGCTCACTACATCTGATTCTTACTATGCCCGATTTTAACATATTTGCACTTTGTTGTATGTGTACACTAACATTGCACATCCAACAGAGCATACAAGCTTCATTCCTTTCTATTCTTTGCATGTTCTCTGTCTTCACACCCCACATTTCAGTGTCATGTAGCATTGCTGTTCATACACAAACATCATGCAATTTGCTTTTTACTCTGAGAGAAAGATCTGTTGTTACCAACAGAGGTAATAGCTCTCTGAACTTTCTCCATTCTGTCCGGCAATTTGATAACTCTAAGATATCTCCTTTACCCTTGTAAAGTTGATTATAATGACTCTATGTCAGTCATTGCATATTAATCCTTCCTGTGCATCTTGATTAACTATATAAGTGATAAGGCTTTATCCTATGCCATGTAATATTTTAAGCATCTCGTTCGTGACCGTTGCCAGCGCCGCCCCGACTGGCCTCGTGCCGGTGGCACGTAAAAAGCACCATCCGTTCGTGTCCGTTGCCAGCCTCGCCTGGCCCCCGTGCCGGTGGTACATAAAAAGCACCATCCGTTCGTGGCCGTTTGCCAGCTCTGTCTGGCACCTGTGCGGGTGGCACGTAAAAAGCACCCACTACACTCATGGAGTGGTTGGCGTTGGGAAGGGCATCCAGTCGTAGAAACACTGCCAGATCTGACTAGGCCTGATGAAGCCTTCCAGCTTCACAGACCCCAGTTGAACCGTCCAACCCATGCTAGCATGGAAAACGGATGCTAAACGATGATGATGATGATCTCAGTGGTGATTCCTGATGGACCTGAGGCTTTCCCTGCCTTCCTATCCCTAATTGCTGTCAATGAGGATAGCTGGGCCCTCTGTTGGGCTGATCCAACTTGGGGTCCATGTTAGAAAGAACCTCATTCTTTTCAAAATCACTAAGTGTAGTGTACCATAATCCAGCTACATACTCACTTATTGCCCACATTTTGATTCTCTCTGATAGTCTTGCATTCTGGAATACCTAATGCTGATGAATCCTTGGTCTGGCTGGAACTGAATGTACATTGAATCTAAGCTTCCACAATTTCCTTTTCCAAACTGGTTTGCATTTCTGTGTCCTTTTAGCTCTGAGACTAAAGTCACCTGCTGCTACCTATGTTGGGTAGTACATTCTTTCCTCAGGAAGGATTTTCCATTCACAAGCAACTGTCTGTCCTGTTTTCTGGTGAGAATGTAGTCAGTTTGGTTGGTGTGCCTACAAGATTGATAGGTGATTAGGTAGCTGGCTGGTTTCTTGAAAAAGAAAAAAAAGGATTGCAATATCACATCATTAGCTTTCTTTTAATCCTTGTCCATTCTCCAATACTCTAATGCTATAACTACCATTTTTACTAGCATGTTCTTTGTCATGATTTTATATAAATTTACTTGAGATCTCATTACATGGTTTATGCTCCTTTTGCTACGTTCATTTTCAAACTTTTAGATTCCAATTTTTTCCCCATCTTTTAAACTTCCAGTGTTGTGATCAGAACTAAATTATCTGCATTTAGAGCTCCTTGGCAACCAATTCTGAATTTGTTATAAGCACCAGGTAAAGGAGATAGCGAGGGACCTATAAAGTGTTTATGCTCTCTTATTAGGAATTTGAAATTCCTTATTGAATGTATTGCTAATCATAAATCAAATATTAACCTTTTTTTATACATGATTTTTTTTTCAAACAATATATTAGATCCATCAAAGATTATGCCAGCCCTACAAGTGCCTCCAGTTTTTCCACAATAAACTACAGAACACAAAATGGCACACTAAACATCACCACTGCCTGGACACAGGCCACACCCATAGGATGGTAGAATCGTTAGCATGCTGGGCAAAATGCTGAGTGGCATTTCATCCATCCTTACATTCTGAGTTCAAAATCTACTAAGGTTCACTTTCGTCCTTTCAGGGTTGATGAAATAAATATCAGTTGATTACTGGGGGGGGGGCAATGTGATCAACTTAACCCCTACCCCAAAATGGCTGACCTTGTGCTAAAATTTAAAATCAATAATGAAAAGGCACCTAGGCATGTGAAGAGCACAGTCTGTTATTACAATAAGTTTCTATCCCCATCATCCTACATGAAAAACTACCTCCAAACACCCAGACATGTGTTCAACAGCCTGGAGCAGCATCCTAAAACATTGACTTTCCCACTCATCAAACATAAAAAATATGTACAGCAATAGCAATAACTTCAGTAATTTCCCTGGTATCAACCACTGTGCTGAGATGCACCCCACCATCAATAAGGGCAGAGGAACATCAACTGTTGCACTACAACTAAGTCTACCTTGCTGCTTCTGCTGTGACTACTCCCAGAATCTACTGGTTTATAAGAATAGACTGTCACACCGCATTCCCTTATGGTTCGTGACTGCATTTGAGAGTGTGCAATATGGTCCTCAGTTTAGGAAATGTGGTACGACTAGGAACCTAGGACTGGTCACTCAGTGCTGACTTGAGGCTTTATAGCTGCAATCTAGTACCCTATCAATTATCAGAACAAGCCAAAATATAGATGTTTGTTTTTGAAGAACTATCTCATTGGTATCATGATTGCTTTTGTTCCTGATAGATTCTTTCAACCAACCTCAGGTTTTTAACACCTTTACAGATATCCCTAGACACTGTTTGATTTTCTCTCTCTTTGTATCTCCACTTGCTCTGATTATATTTTTTCTAATCACCACATTCACTTGGTTAACAAGAGACTGCAGTCTTTCTTTATTTTTCTCATGATCTCTATTAATTTTTTTTGTAATTATTTTTCTTTCGAGTAGACATCTATTTAATTTCAATATACTTGAGGCTTTGTTGGTGTTTTAGTAAAATATTTGTAACTTTATATATTGGTTTATTATGTTGGTCTCGACCATCTAAAACTTCATATTATCATTTCATGTTTCATATAAAATTTTGATCAAGATTTTAATTTAAATACGAACATATTTTTTATAAAGAATGATTTGGATCAGGTTTTCATACATTATTACATATGGCATGTTTTCTCAATGATGGTTCTGCCTGGTTCTAATACATGCATCATTAGTACATCACATTACTCCTCCATTGTCTTTTGCAACAAAGCAATGTAACTCTCTCTCTCTCTCTCTCTCTCTCTCTCTGAGAGAGAGAAAGAGAAAAGGAATTGTTGCGCCTAAGGCTATGTAAGAAAATGTGAACTGTAAAATTTCGATGCAACGTGATTAAATGAGATACTGGAATGACAAAATTCAGTGTTTTGATAGAAAAGACGGGTGGTCGTAAATGTGTGTCAATAACAGATGGACAGAATTAGAGAAACTGGCACACTTTTAGAATCAGCATCATTCTGACAAGTGAATGAAAGAAATGCTTTATTGTATTCACTGATTAGCATAATTTGCATGAGTAATGAATGTGGACGATTTTGTTGAAAATAGCTTTCCATTAAAAACAAGTTTCTCTAGTGGGGTCTTGTCAACAAGAACTGAATCCAATCAATCTATAATACATCCTTTAATAATAATGCAGCCATTAATAACTATTGTATCAATCTATTTTCATATTAAATATTATTTTAATTATTGCAACAAATTCTATTGACAATGAGATATTAATATAATGTACTATAGAGCATACAGAAGTTTTTGCCAACACTTTTTTTTTTGTATATATATATATATATATATATATAGTGTGTGTGTTCAATAGTACATTATAGTCATTAAAGAAACACTGTTAACACACAAGTAATTTAGAATAATGGTGTTTAAAAATTGTTTACAATAATGGTGGGTTTTAAAATTAAATATGGTGATTAAATTTTAAAATCAATAATGATTAGTTTCAGAATTAAATCACCATAAAGACCTAGCTCTGTTAAAATGATTTTTCTGGATTAGGTACAGGATTACCTTTTACAGAGGAAGGCATCTATTTCCAACGTATAACTGATAGTTGTTGTTTCAGATCTAAGTCAGATGCTCTGTAATCTGAGGCACTCTTGATATGACCATATCATCTTTTATTCAGATATTTAAGTATTTAAAAATATCTGGGACTACATTATCTGATGCATCCTTCACTTTTTTCAAGATTGTAGGTTTGTGGGAAGTTTGGCCGGTATTTCAAACAAGCTGAGCCTTTATGTAGGAGTTTCTTTGTTGAGTTGTTTTATTGATTCCAGAAAAATAGGATCCTAACCCAACCCCAACAATATTCAGAACATATACAGAATGTAGTATGGTTCTTAACCTTTTCATTACCATATTTATTTTGAGATGCTCTGTGTTTCATACAATTAATTTTAAATATAACAAAGAATTTAGTAAAAGAACTTAGTTATCATTAAGCTAGTGTCGGGAACATAAATTGTGACTAAGGTTTGCTGGAAGATTTTAATTCAATATTTATGAAAGTAAGATATTTGTACTGCAGAGCCAGAGGTGGTTTTGGTCAGGTTGGTATCAAAAGGGTTCATCATTTGTGCCAAGGGCAGATATTTTCTAAGGTAGTGGTTGTCAATTGAAAACCACTCCCATCAATGCCTGACTCAGAAAGTTGGGAAAACAAAATCAACCCAAAGCAAGCATAGAGAAACAAAAATAAAATATTGTTGCTATACCATGTCACCACATCACTTGAGGGATACTGGAAAGGAGTATGTTTGAACTGTATTTGGTTTAGTCATCAGAAATAGCAGTCACTGTATGTATTAGAAAACGGTGAAGTTACAGCTTGATGGTAGAATAAGCATAGATGGAAAAGTGCCATTAGGTTTGGTAGAGCAAACATGGAGTAGAATCTTGAAATAACCTGAGAGAATTTAAACTTGAAAAGGAATTAAATGAAGGAGATTGCTAGAAAAATACGATATCTAAATCATTTCTTGTGTTCTTTGGATACACTTGTATTTCTATAGATTACACATATATACACACATCTTTCACTATTGATTAAAAACATCTCTATTAGGTGAACCTTGAAGTCATTAAAAGTAGTGGGTAATTTCTGATATTAACACTTTCTAATGGTACATACTTGAAACATTTTCACAGTTCGAGCCAACTCTAGTCAAACTTGTGCCAAAAAGTACTCAATTATTTTCAGTTCCCTTCTTGTAGTCTAGACTGTATATTTTAAGATTTACTTTAGGGATAATTATGGTGTGGAAGTTGTAAAGATGAATAATACTAACTACTTATTTATATCAAATAGATATTAGAGTACCCATTATTGATAAGAATACTAGAATCAGCTCTTAATCTAAAGTTTTTGAATATTAGTTGAGAATTTTTGTGTACTGGTTAGATTAGTGGCAAATTATTAAATAGCCAACCACTGAAAATGATGCTTCTAATAAAATGTTTTAACTTGAGCTGCTTATACAGTAAAGAATATGAACTTCTTGAATGGATTGCAGCTATACATAGTTACTAGATATAATTATCTAGGTGACATAATTTGTGCTAAAGGTGATGCTAGTGATTGCATTATGGTTAGAATTTAGATTGCAGGGATAAAATTGTGAAAACAACTTCCTCAGTTAGAGTTAGAAGTGTTTCTTTTCATATTAAAAGCAGATTTTCATATGAAAACATGATGCTACATAATAATGAAAAATAAACAATGTAGAAAGTCTACAATGATTGTTGAAGAAACAGATGAATGTAATAAACCTTGGAGTATATTACACAAATTAAGGAGAAATTGTGAGTGCAATGAATTCAGGAAGTAACAAAGGCTTATAATAGACAGGTTTGGTGTTTGGTTAGGTATGGTCTTGTAATATGAGTGAATGATACTTGGTAGATCAGTCTTAGAGATGTTAGGCCTTACTGATTAGATGCCAGAAGATTAAAACAGCAGAGATAAATTATGGTGTTTTGCTATTGTAGTCTCAACAATAATTTCACTATTCAAAGAATGCAATTTCCTTTTCAAGCCACAACATTTGTTTCAAATGCCAATGAATTCTGCAATTTTATCAGTGTCTCAGTATCCTCTGCCAATTCTCTGCTTATGGACAGCTTACAACTATCACCTTCTCTGTATAGCATATCTATCTTCTTAGGCCTCTCCAGAAAACCCCTCATGCTCATTGCAGTTTATTTATTTGCATTCAGAGAAGTTGTTTAACTCTTCCATTTTCCCTGTGTAAACCAGGTCTTTCTCACTTCTGGTGTTTTTATTCCATTTTAGTATTCCTGCTCCATACCATATCCTAATATTACCTATGTGTTTCTGATTTATTGCTAATGTTATATTTTTGTTTTCCATTTAATTTTGACCAATTTTATTCTTCTTTGAAATTCTTTTCCAAATAATTCTTCCGTTTCAATCTCCTTGATTTTACCAGCTTTTAGTATTCTTAAGTACTTATCCATTCTCCTCTTTTCTCCTTCTTTACTTAATCACAATATAGCATTGTCTCATGTATTGGCACAATCTTTCTTCTTCAGTTTAATTATACCACTTTTTGGTATCCTGAATTCTATTCCCATGAATGAACAGTTTTTAACTAAAGAATCTGTTTACTTACCCAAACAGTTTAAGATCATTCACAATCAAAAGATTGAATTGTTTTCTCATTCATGTTGAACTGCTGTCTGTCACAATATCATCAGTATCGTACACATTTCACGCAATAAAAGTGACATGCTATTCCTTAGATCCCTCTTTGTATCTGAACTTCTCCAAGTACCTGTCCTGTTAATTCAGTCTTTTATATACTTTTATCCATATAACCTGTCCATGCCACTGTTAAAATTGGTATGTTACCCCTAACAATCTTTCAGCTTTAAATTGTCAATCTGCAGTTGATCTCCGGTCATTCTGCTATTTTTACAACAACATTAATATTCATCAGTTAGCATTTGCTGTTCCTCCAGAAAGGAATGCATACTTTCTGACATCATTCTAGTTTGTAATTCCCACAAAAGTGGAACATAATATTGGACAGAAATTTCCTTTTTGTCAGTTCTTTATTATTCGAGATGTTATCTTGTTGCGAGGCAATTCTTTCATGCAGTGAACTGAATTTCTTCAACCAGTGAGCTTGAACACTGTCACGCTCTTATACTTTCAAATTGGGGATTCTTTGACTTTGTTTACTAAGCATTTTATCAACTTGTGTATTATTTTGAGTTGTAACCACTTTTTCCTCTATTATTTCTTCTCACCACCCAGTTTCACATTGTGCTCTTTTTCATGTCACCAAATGTCATACCGAAACCTCTTAATTCCTTTTGCATCAACAATCTCTCTTTCATGTCTGATACTTTCATTTAACTCTTTGCTACAGCTTTTCTGGTTCATACTGAATACATGGTTTTGTCTATACCAATTTATTGCTTCTCATTTACTTAAAGCTTAGGAGATTAGGCAGAAATAGAAATGATAGCTTATTAGAAACAGTTTTATGAATGTATTCAAGTAAACCGTTCCTGATTTCATGATGCAAAGTTTTTTTTGTTTTTTTTTACTTAGCATGAAACTGATTTTTATTGAACAGGGCTATTGTCTATTGATCTGCCTCAGTATAATTAGTGTTACTAATTTTAACTCTCCTCCTAGGGTTCAAAGATAAGTCAATCCTAGCAACATTTGAACACATTTAAGAGGAAAAAAACAAGAATACTGTAAAGCTTTTAATCCTGCCACTCAAAGAGTTGGAAATATGAAACATCTGAAGTTGAACAAATATCTGTTTTTATAATACAGAAAAAAAAAATCTCCATGTTAAATTGCAATTTACATTTATAGCTCTTCAGGTATTCAATTTATCAACACTAACATAAAAAGGACTTTGAAGATTACCTTGAAATGATTTTTTTTTTCTGACTGTATATCTATCAGTCCCCACATGTAGATCTAGTATTATGTACTCTACTTCAAGTTTGCCTTCATAAAGATAAACATGGTGGCTACTGAAGTGATTCAGAACAACACCACCAATGGCTGTTGGAAAAGCTGAAAATATAAATTAATATTATCATTAAAACTGATTTTTCTTTAAAGTATATCAAAAACTACTATATTGAAATATGCATGTAATAAACTTGTATTCAGTTCCTGTTGATGTGGAATAATAATAAATCTTTGAAAGTTCTTCTTAACTGATTGTCAATAGCTATAATATCTTGAAAGTATATACTTTTGACTGCTATTATATTTCCTTATTTTAATCTGTGCTTAGAAAATTATTCTTATTTGTTCGAGTTTTAAAATGTCATTGAACTTTTCTATAAAGCAATTCATCATCCAACATTCAACAACTGGGTGTGGACTCCGATATAGGAATTATTTCTTTTAATTTTTCTATTCAGATTACAATAGGTGACTTGTTAAGGAACATATCTATCTGAAAACAAGTATTGGTTTTATGTAACTGTTTAGTTTATATTCTACTAGCTTAAAATTGTTGAACCAAAATATTGTAAGTCAGTGATACATTTCATTTGGGAGACAATTACTGCCAACTGAAAAAATAATATGAATTACTACTACTACTACTCATCATAGCATCCATTTTTCTATACTTGTCAGAGTAAGATAAAATTCATTTAGGCAGATTTCTTACAGCTAGATGCTCTTCTTGTCACCATCTTTCATTTGTTTTCAACCACGGGTGGGTGGTTTAACAGGATCCAATGGCTCCAAGGATTGCATTGTGTCCCAATAACTCCTCTGGCATGGTTTTCCTATGGTTGGATGTCCTTCCTAACACTTAACAGCATGTACTATGTGCTTTTCATGCCACCAGCACTGCTGAGATCACCATGCAGCTCACAAGAGTAAGAAGCCCAAGAGAGGTGGGGATTGGCTTTATGCTGGAGAACAAGAGGTTAAGATATGAGAGAAGATGGGACAGCTGTCATAGCACATTTGTGTAGAGGGTCTGCCATGGCTACTCACATTTAGTAGGAGAAGGAGAGAAAGAAAAGATAAATGATTGGTAGGAGGTGCTCAAGTGGATAGAAGTGGATGGTAGGTGGTTCACAAGATTCTATTGGGAGCAGGAGATGGGGAAACAGCTATGAAAATTGGGTGGGGTTGAAGGATGGATGACCACTGAACCATGAGTTGGAGAAAAATGGAGTGATCTGTTGGCAATATGCTCGGGAGAATTGGCCATGCTACCTTGTAAACAGGGTGGTGGAGAGTGGCAGGTTAGTAATGATGATGCAGTTGACAAATGAGAGAGAAAGAGAAATGACATAGTTGGGTAGGCTGTGTGGAGGAGGAGATGGCAGAGTGCATGATGAAAAATGATTTGGCTCAGTGACTGATAAATCACTGTAACGTGGGTGGAGCACAATATGCATAGAGCTTACATAACTCATTTTAGTCTAGATAAGCAGATCTTGTCTAGTCTAAGTAAGCAGATCATGAACCTCATATTGCCAGACATCTCAGCCCTTTAATCCTTGGAAAACAAATAGTACAATGGCTGAAAATGTCTTTATAGAAGATTGCAAACAAATGTATGAATGACCAACATGTCAGAACAAGGACATTGGACACGTATGCACATTTCCATTTTATTAATTTCTGTCTATAAAAGACACTTGTCCAGGTGCCTTAAAATTGTTGAACCAAAATATTTTTTTAATAGCATTATTGATTTAAATTATAGTGATAGTACATTTCATCTTCTTAAAATTCTTTAAAAAAGTATAAAAGTTCCTGTTTGGATGGGCATTTAGAGCCATTAACTTACTAACCCATTTCCTATTTGCCCTCACAAAGTACTCTTTGCTTTGGAAGGAATTCACTACAACCCATATACATTTATTTGATTGCTGTTGCACAAATGATTTTCCCACCCTCTTTTGATATTTCACTTCCATCGTATCAGCTGCTCAGTAGATACATACTTCAACATGTCTTAGGGAAATATTCAGGGACAGTTATGTTTCAGCAGTTAGTGGGTCAACAAATTCAGTAATATCCATTCTCAATATGGCTGTGTGTTCTAATACAAATGTACGAAAAATTAAGACATATACATGCATTACTAGCCTTATATCATCCATAAATATGGATAATTTATATATATATAGCTTACTACTTGCTTGCTTGCAGTTGGCCATTGAATTCAATTGATGACCATCCTCTTTGAATTCTGGATCCTTTGCTGATTGCTCTTCTTAAAGAGCAGTAGCAACAGAAGATACAGTTGTGAGGGCAACCAGGGAATCTCACCTGCCTGTGGTACACCTACCTTGTGTCTTGATGACTGAGGAAACTACTGATGTGGTGGAATTTCATCATCAAGAGATGTACATGATGCCCTGACTGCTACAAGCACCACACTCGAGTTCCAAGATACATGATCTGCATTGCACAAAAAGATACTTGTACAGTCAAGCTTTCTAGAGTTGTTGACGTACACATTTCCCAATATCACTATTTTCACTATTTCCAATGTGGCAAGGAAGATTCCAGACCACTAGGACTTCTTTCCAGGAGGCTACTGAAAATGCAGTCTGTTAGAAACAGCCTTAATATAGTTTTTTATTATGTTAAACTTTTTTTAAAGCAGCTTCAGATAAAACAGTTGAAAATAGGGGCAACACTTTAAAAACAATACAATAAAATTACAAGAAATAAAACAGATTTTATCATATATAATAATTTATGTGGACATATCTGATTTAGAAAAACAAAACAAAAAAACTTCTAATATTACTTTGGTAACAATATCAGTTAAATTAACAATCAATAATTTTATACGGCCTATGATCCGCTTTCCTGGCATGTACTGGTAGAAGCTACCCTTAAATACAGTCACATATATATCAGCAGAAAGATTTCTATATGGGATGGTAATTTACATGGAAGTTATCCACAGGTTATACAAGTACTTATTTCAGGCAGTATTTTTATGGCTAGATGTTCTTCCTGTCTTAAACCAATTACTAATTTACAAATAAGGAAGCGTTTTTTTTTTCTACTACCTCTAAGAGTGCCCAAGTTATGCGATGTATTTTTTTACCGGAAATGTAAACATGACATCATTGTATTTTTCACTCAGATGATTTTATGTGAGAAGTGGAACTGATGACTTTCATGCATGTACACATATATGGAGGGCTTCCATGTAGTCTCTTTCAACCAATTTCACTCACAAGGAATTGGTTGACATGAAGCATTAATAGAAGACACTTGCCTGAGTTGTCAAGCAATGAAATTAATATAACATTACATAATTTAAGATAAATATCTAAAATTGGTGCTTATAATATCATATACAAGTGGTGTATGAAAAGTTTTGAGCCTTGAAGTCTTGTACCATGTTTTGTTTTTTTCTGAGGCTCAAAACCCCTCATATATTAAAATACTAACTATTAATCTAGTTAATCACACACACACACACGCAGAGCCACCATTTGTAGTATCATCATGAAAGTATTCCTCAGATGATAATAGTGTATTACTGACATAAAACAATCACTATTATTTTCTTGTAACCTTTACCATTCTACAATCATGCTCAAGTGTGCGTACATGCATATATATTATGACCTCTTCTTATTGTGAACAGCCAAACTTTGTCAAAGCTCACCTTACTGGAGAGAACAGCCATTATCTTTGTCATAACATGGGATTTATTGTTTTATAACTACATAACTTACACTATCATGAGTTCTGATGATCAATGTCAAATTGAATATAACTTTGAAAATTTTACTAACAGCAATATTGACAATATTGAAGAAAATGCTTTGAATACTTTGCAGTAAATAATCTGGTATTGATTTGTGAGATTATGAAGCTGAAGATAGACAACAGCAAGCACAGTACTGTAAGAAATGTTAAAGAGACTTGAGTCTAACGACACTTCAGCTAATGTTGCTGAATGGACATTAATCTTACTCAAACTATTTTTATCCGATTTTTCTTCTGATATTGATCCTAATTTCAATTGACTAGGTTATTTTTTTCAAATTTATTTCTCCTGAAATTATTGGTAACTGGAACAATAAAACTGGGCCAGAATAATACTAATATACGCCTGCTCACCTGGTTAGATGATATGTTGTCATATATATGCATGAAAATTTTCACAGGACTGCAAGAATGGCCAAAAATAAGCAATTATTGGAAGGTATTTAATATATTGGCATAGTAATATCACCAAACTTTAAATAGTGATTGTTTTATGTCAGTAATACACTATTATCATCTGAGGAATACTTTCATGATGATACTACAAATAGTGGCTCTGCGTGTGTGTGTGTGTGATTAACTAGATTAATAGTTAGTATTTTAATATATGAGGGGTTTTGAGCCTCAGAAAAAAACAAAACATGGTACAAGACTTCAAGGCTCAAAACTTTTCATACACCACTCGTATATGATATTATAAGCACCAATTTTAGATATTTATCTTAAATTATGTAATGTTATATTAATTTCATTGCTTGACAACTCAGGCAAGTGTCTTCTATTAATGCTTCATGTCAACCAATTCCTTGTGAGTGAAATTGGTTGAAAGAGACTACATGGAAGCCCTCCATATATGTGTACATGCATGAAAGTCATCAGTTCCACTTCTCACATAAAATCATCTGAGTGAAAAATACAATGATGTCATGTTTACATTTCCGGTAAAAAAATACATCGCATAACTTGGGCACTCTTAGAGGTAGTAGAAAAAAAAAACGCTTCCTTATTTGTAAATTAGTAATTGGTTTAAGACAGGAAGAACATCTAGCCATAAAAATACTGCCTGAAATAAGTACTTGTATAACCTGTGGATAACTTCCATGTAAATTACCATCCCATATAGAAATCTTTCTGCTGATATATATGTGACTGTATTTAAGGGTAGCTTCTACCAGTACATACCAGGAAAGCGGATCATAGGCCGTATAAAATTATTGATTGTTAATTTAACTGATATTGTTACCAAAGTATAATTAGAAGTTTTTTTGTTTTGTTTTTCTAAATCAGATATGTCCACATAAATTATTATATATGATAAAATCTGTTTTATTTCTTGTAATTTTATTGTATTGTTTTTAAAGTGTTGCCCCTATTTTCAACTGTTTTATCTGAAGCTGCTTTAAAAAACGTTTAACATAATAAAAAACTATATTTAGTTTATTTGTGTGTGATTTATCCACAGTTGATCTAATTATCTGAGTTGGCACATGTTATCACTGTTTATATCAACACGCCCGATTATACTCTGGTCAGGTTTTCTTCTTTCACCACTTGACAGTATAAATTTATTTCAACATTATCACTAAAGAAAAGGTTAAAATCACTGTATTTTCTGATCACATAATGTTGATCTTGTTATCTTGTAAAAGGAAATTAATATTCAAAGGCCAGAATCATTACTGCCTCATGATTACTCCCATTTAATTATTAAACCGATTTTTTTTTTTTTTTTTTTTTTTGGGTCATTGATTTAAGTAACAGTAGTGGGTAGATATTTTTTATGTTCAAAGTATGTTTCTTCAACCAAACAATTGCTCACACTTGTTCAACCAGTTTTTACAAGACTGAAAATTTTACTTTCTTTTTATTGCATTATCTGATCTACAGTTTGTTAATTCAAACATATTATCACTTTACTTCCTGTTGGTCTATATAAGGCTACACATGGCAGCCATGTACAAGGAAATAAGTAAATCACAAGTGACGGGCAACAAATACAGTTGATGGGAGTGTTGTTGGAGCCGTGCACATGGCATGGCAGGTGACATCTGAACTGAAAAGTGCGATAGTAAGGATCCGCTAGACACTGATATGTTCAGAATAGTGTCCTCATTTTGGTTGTAATAGCCACAATGTTTCAGCCATTGTATCTTCTGGCCTGCTTCTGGTGCCTGTCATATTCAGTATTGTTCCCAGAATTTCAAACCAAGAGTTGTGCACTGGCAATGTAACCGTATGTAGAGAGTTGAAAGTGAAGGCAATAGAGTGTGGTGAGAGATTGAAGCGAGAGATGAGTTGTGAGTGGAGACAGTAGTATCTGTAGAAGGGTTTGGAGCCAGAAATATGATATATACTGAGACCTGTCTTTGAGAGATGAGCATGTAGTACATATATTTTCTTTAAGTTTGTTAATATTATAGCTTTGGTGTTACACGTCACTGAGTTGAACCTTCATTAGAAAACATTAAACATCCCCATTGATGGAGCAAGATATGCTGGACATGATATGGCATATAGAGATGAAAAATGTGTGAGGTTTATTATGATTGACAGAATGAAATTTGAAGACTTAACCCTTTTGTTATCATAAAAAGTTTTTGTCAGAACCTGGGGCAGTCTTGGGTGGATTGGTATCAAAACGATTTACAGGTCTGTCGTAATTTAAGAATTTATTGAATGACAATTGGAATGGTAAAATTAGCAGAGGCATCTGGTTCTTGATGGTTGCTGGTTAGTATTTAGCACATGCTAAGTTCTGGGTTTCCTTGCTAACATGATGACCATATTGATGTGTTTTACCAAATTCATATGCATCTTTCCTGCCAATGTACTTTGGTTTGGTTCTTTGTTGTGTTGACTTAAACCCTAGTAACCTATGGCTGTCACCTTAGCTTAACATTTCATTTTTTATCAAAATACTACCATAGCCTTTGTAATAGATTTGGTGGGTTATATCAAAAACTTTATGATTGCAGGCATAGCTGTGCAACTGAGAAGTTTTGCTTTGTGGTTTCGAGTTCAGTCCTACTGTGTGGTACCTTGGGCAAATATCTCTTACTGTTATAACCTCAGCTGGCCAAAGACATGTCAGTGAATTTGGTTAATGGCAACTTAAAAGAAAAAAAAATTACATGCCCATGTGTCTCACCCTGACATTGTGTTAAATGTAAACAAATATGATACAATGTTGTTTGTTTGCAATCTTTCATGAAGAAATGTCCAGACTTGGGAGAAATATCACCTTGATTTGGGAAGGTGAAGATTGGTAATTAGAAGAACCATAGAAAAAATTTTGTCTCAAAGAATTTTGTCTGACCCAGGGGTTCTCAACCATTTTTTTTTTTTTTTTGCTATGGATCTCTTTCATTCCTGTTTTATTAAGATGGACCCATTTGAAAACCACTGGTCTAACCATGCAAGTATGGAAAAGAAAACCTTAAAATAGTAGTGGTAACAGTAGCAGTGCCCATGCTGAAGCTTAGAGAAAGAGAATGGCTTTTGGGTTTGAGGATTCATTATGTATTCTTAGCCAGTTTTATTTGCTTCTGTTGAACCTAATAGAGAGTTAGTACTAGGCCTTCTAGATTACATTAAAATACTGACTGTCTTCTTCAGATCTGTTTCTTATATGCTTAATGATACAGAAAACTAGGTTAGGGGCCTGTTGTATAGACACTTCTAATTTGTTAAGAGGTTAACTAATTTAACTACACTGGAGTATCTGTATTTTCTCTGTTTCCCCTCATTTCTTTTTAATGCTTATTTTCATTATTGTGCCTTATCCTAAGGTCAGTTTAGTTTTTGCTCTGTTCTCTTGGAGTCGATATAATCAACCATACTCCTCCCTCACACACACACACACTTTTGTAGTTGTGTGCTTATTCTAAGAAATCAATATTAGTGTGTCATTTGCTTCATTTTATTTTTCTCTTATATTGATTTTGTTTTTCTTTTAGTTGTGTTGTTTGATGTTAGTCTGCGTCAGTTTATTTTTAATTGGTATCTATTAGAAGTTTAGTAGAAACCACTCTATTTTGATTACAGCATATTGAAGTTAGTCAAAGATGACTACCATGAAATTTCTTAACCCCCAAATTAGTTAAGCAACTGGAGATCTCTGAAGACTTTGCTTATGATAGTAAATTCTCTTAATATTGCTGTTTGAAATTTCTGTTGTTTATTTAATGTTAAATGCCAAAGCCCATGAGCTTTGGTAACCTGTGCTATGGGAAATAAAAGTAAGGGATTTAGAGAAGCACTCCTACTAATTAAGTGCTTATATTTCTTGTGTAGACATATTTTATATAAATCCTGTTTGCTAAACTCATCAGAATACCCTATCTAATTCAATAGTTCATCTAGGACAAGGATGTTTATATATCTTGTCTCATGCACACAAAGACACTTGGATGTCAAGTTTAATCTATGATAGCAAGTTAGAGTGAATTGAAATAACAGAAAATAGACAGTAGTGTCTATATTGATAGGGGTTAGTGTGTATAATATATCTATATTTGGATCTTTTTCATCCAATACCCTCTCCTTTGACACTCTCATCTAATCTCTCCTAATCATAGCACTGGATATCTGTATTCAATACACTGTCATTAGCTTTCCTTTATTGATGTCTATTCCTGTCTTATTTGCTATCCATCTTTTTCTCTCCTTATTGACATATATCACTCTGTTTCCATTACTCCATCACTCTCCCTTATGATACTGTTCATGTTTTTACTCAATCCCCTTAGCACTCAAAATGTACTTGCCATCACTCTTTGTCTTCCATCACAGCCTCTTCTACTACCCTTCTGCTCTTAACACTATATTTCTACCACCAAACTCTCTCTTATCTCATCTTACCCTAGTTCTCCTTCTGTTGTCACACTCTTCTATTCACCTTTTTGAAGACATTGTAAAGTAGTGAGAATATTTTCAGTCTTTCAAGGAACGAGGCGTCCTCTATAGTTAGGGGTGCCATAATAAAATGCACCCAGTACACTGTTGAATGGTTGGCATTAAGAGGTATTAGCTCCAAATAAGAATTGACTCAAATTGTGACATCTCCAACTCAACATAATCTTTTCCCATTATGCACCAGATTGGCTGGGTAACATTACAAGCAAGATTCAGACTGACTTTTAATGTAATACAGATATTATAGTCCATCCAGAATGTGTTGGAACTTTTCAGTAAACTTCTCTTTTACCCTCTTAATGATTACTTAATGATCTGTCCAACCTATGTCAGAATGGAACTTGGACATCAAATGATGAGGATGACAGATATACATCAGTACCTGAATTTTAAATGATACCATCCAGCACATACAAAATGTAACATCCCATACTGTCTAGTCAGGAAAAGTTGTACTTTTGTTTCTGATGTAGGTACCAGAGAAATACAACTCCCAGAATTACTCAAACAAAATATCCTCCTCTACTTATACCTCTGCATATTTTTGGCAATATATTATCACTCCTCGTTGCCACCTTAACTACACACATTGAAAACATCTACCATGCCCAGAACTTTTCAGCTTTTCTTTTCTACCTGCACAGTTGATGCACCTTTTCCCCAAGGACATTAAACTACTCCACACAGTCATGTACAGCAATGTCCTATCAGTCCTTAACCCTTTTATTACCATATTTCTGTTTAAATATAACTAAGAATTTAGTAAAATAACTTGGTTATCATTAAGCTAGTGTTAGGAACATAAATTGTGACTAAGGTTTGGTGGAAGATTTTAATTCAAAACTTGTGAAAACAAGACATTTGTACTACAGAGCCAAAGGTGGTTTCAGTGAGGTTGATATCAAAAGGGTTAAGCACTTACTAGACTTATGCCCCCCCCCCCCCATCTGTATCCAGCACTGAATAACTCTTCTGCTTAACTGAACTCATCCCAACCCTTAATTGCTTTTCTTTCTCTGGAGAATTTTTACAAACAAGATAGCAGGGTTGCTATAGAAACCAAGATAGATCTAATTAGGCCACATTGAAGTGCAAATTTTTACTCACTTCCCAAGATTATCCCAGAGTTGTATAGTTATTATATTGACAGCTTTGTCAGTGCTGCCACCCTCATCAGACAACAGCTCAACAGGGTTCATTCTTCCATTAACTCCTTTCACCTCACCCTGGAATTTATCTCCATCATATCTGACACCTTTGCTAGTTTAATCAACTTTTCCATCTCTTTCTGCACCATTCACAATATTGACCTATCCATCACAGACATGCTGATTCTGCTGTTCCTCTCACCCCAAGCGCACTAAATCTGCCATAGCATTCTCTCAATTCCTCTTGTTTTGCCATCTCAGCAGCATTAATTCAAATTTGAAAAAGAAAAAGGGAAAAACAATGTAAATCAAAGGTACCCTTGATCAATTGTGCCTCCTGCACTCTGTGAGGCGCAGTCCATCAACTATTTCACAGCTTTCATACCTACCTAGACACCAGATTTCATTCATCTACCATTTCAGTAAAACACACAATCATCTGCAACTTTCAAATCCTACCCCCCCCCCCCAAAAAAAAAAAATCTACTTTGTTCCTGCACCATCTCTCTTTGCCTTCAACTTCAACAACTTCCTAGCTAGAAGCTCCAAAGTACCCAGCCATACACAACCAGATACTTTTAAATGTGCTTGTCTATGTTTGCAATACCTATCCTTATACTAACAGCACAACCATCATCACCGGACCTAAGTCACAACAATTTCCACCCTCATATATTGCTTCAACTGCAAACATATCTGAAGCACACTACAATGTATGCCAAGCCGACTATGGCCTCCCACTTCAACACAATGAACTGTTCCATTATCCATTTATCAGTGTGCAGCATCTCTGCATATCATGGATCCACATACTCGAGGAAATGGGAAAACATTTCATATTCAAACTCAAAACCGTGCCACTAACAAGCTTAAATAAACACTTTCTGTTCCTTTACTCTCATCTTATTTCAGTAATTCCATTTTTAACCTTCAGCTTCCTCTCACCTTAATTTTTCCCTCCACCTTACCTGCTTCCCCTCCTCTTTTCATCTCTCTCTCTCTCTCTCTCTCTCTCTCATTACTACTTTCCTGTCTACATACGCAAGCTCATATCTTTGTCTCAGTTGTTGCTAGTTGCTCAGATAGAGAATGTGTAAAACTGTTGTTTTGACTCTTTCCTTACAGCCATTTTACCCTTGTCACCTTACTGGCACCTGTGCCGGTGGCATGTGTAAAAAGATTCGAGCGAGGTCATTGCCAGTACCGCCTGACTGGCCCCCATGCCGGTGGCACGTAAAAAGCACCCACTACACTCTTGGAGTGGTTGGCGTTAGGAAGGGCATCCAGCTGTAGAAACTGCCAGATCAAGATTGGGGCCTGGTGCTGCCATCTGGTTCGCCAGACCTCTGTCGAAATCGTCCAACCCATGCTAGCATGGAAAGCAGACGTTAGATGACGATGATGATGGACTGCTTGAAACATTGTCTTCTCCACTGCCCATGGCAATTTCACTGTACTTTTCTATCACTTTTACAAGTCTCTTTGCAATTCCATTTCATCTTTTATGCACCATGCATTATCTCTGTACACACACACACACACACATTACTTCCAATGTCTTTTGTTTCTACAGCTTTTGACAAACTAATCAGTCAGTCAGCTCTATAATATTTTTGCTATTTCTGCTTAATGTTTGTGTCATTTCTGAAAGCTAAACTCTTACGAGATTCACTTTAGCTCAATATTGTCATAGATTAAATTTGTTGTTTGTTTCTGCCATGTACTTTTCCACATTCTCTCCAACCATTTGAAACAGGAACGGTATTGTACCTTGTCTTTTGCTGTCTTCAGCTAATGGCTCTATAACTACGTATTTAGATATTGATTGAGTCTTTGTTTGTTTTATCTCTTGTTAGGTTTCAGAAGTACGTCTTTTTGAAAATGGAATTGAACCAGATATTTTCATCGCTATCTGTGAATGGCCTGCTGATAGATCCAAAATATTGGTGTATGGACATAGGTGAGTTATTTGATCTTTTTCTTTTAATACTGGCAGTCTTTCTATGGTCATGTTGATACTTTTAAAACAGTTGGACTGGAAAATACCTATGAACATTATGCTCTAGCTACTCTCCATTCACTATTACATTGGAAAATTTCTTATAAAACAACACTGCTGCTGCTACTAATACTAATAATAATCTTTACTATAGGCACAAGGCCTGATGTTTGGTGGGGGGGGACTAGTCGATTACATCAACTCCAGTGTTTCACTTAATTTATCGAACCCCAAAAGGATAAAAAGAAAAATCGACCTCGACAGAATTTGAACTCAGAACATACATAAATACAGACACAATACCTATTTCTTTACTACCCACAAGGGGCTAAACACAGAAAGGACAGACAAAGGGATTAAGTCGATTATATCGACCCCAGTGCGTAACTGGTATTTAATTTATCGACCCAGAAAGGATGAAAGCCAAGTCGACCTCAGCGGAATTTGAACTCGGAATGTAACGGCAGATGAAATACGGCTACACATTTCACCCGGCGTGCTAACGATTCTGCCAGCTCGCCGCCTTAAAATGATGATGATAATAATGGTTTCTATCATTGGCATAATACAACATTTTGTGAGAAAACAATTTATTAGATCAACTCCAGTATTTTTACATTTTTATGTTTTTTTTGGGGGGGTGGGGGTCAAAATGACAATAACAACAATAAAAAAAAGAGTAATCAACAAAAGCCAATGCTGATTATTGATATATCTTGTACTCATAAGAGAAAACAAGTAGTAAAAGCTGGAAAAGTACTAATTATTAACTTTTGAAATGTGTGAAAGATATGAGCAGGATACAGTGAGGATATCGTTCCAGCTGTGATTGGCTGTTTTAAACCAAGGAATCACATGTGAACAATTTAATCTTTTTGTGACTTTACATCTAACAAAATATATCACACAAGCTTTTCAGATTTTTAAAGTAATCAAGCACTTGGAAATATTTAGTATAATTTGTTTAGTATTAAGCTGGTAATGAAAAGATTCTCACATAAAAATTATGATAGATTATATAAATTTAAATATGAACATTTTAAACAAGTAGTTTTGTAGCGTAAAACCAAGAGTAGTATTAACAGGATTAAAATAAATAAAGCACCTGAGAAAGTATGTATGTAGGAGACTGTGTGTGAACATGAAACAGTATTGAGAAAGACTCTGTCTAGAATTGTCTAATCTCTTGCATCTACTGTGGGCTGCTACTACAAAACAATAAAAGAATTTATTGATTTAGATATTTTGGCTCAAAATTCTTTTTTATGACATTTCACTGTTTACATGGATTTCCCTGGAGTTTTAATTTTAGTCTATACTATTAATTATTCTTCGTTTATTTTCATGCTGATGTTTTTCAATGTTGTTTTCACAAATTTACTTCACCTATTTGTGTACAGAATTTAAACCTATATTAATGCTAAAAAAATTCTTATCTTCTAAGTGTGTGTGTGTCTCTCTCTCTCTCTCTCTCTCTCTCTCTCTCTCTCTCTCTCTCTCTCTCTCTCTCTCTCTCTCTCTCTCTCTCTCAAATATTTATGGTAAAATGTTTATACAATGATACTTAGTATGTTAAATTAATTTATTCATGTATATGTTGATAGTTTTATCCCCTGGTTTAAAGTTTCCTAAACTTTTGTTGCAAAAGTCTTATAGTATTCCTCAAAAATCACTGTACCTGTATTTTATGGGCAGCCCCCACCACCCTTATCTTAAGATGATATCAGAGAGAGAATTTATTCATTTAAAAAAGAAAAATAATGTAGCTCACTTTTGAAATAGTGATTTTTTTCTTTTCTTGTTTTCCACTTTTCCATTCTTCCTGAGCATTAAACTAATACACCTGCTTGTTGTTCTTAGGCTTGTCTTTGTCTTTTTTTTCTGTAAATTTTAACTATGTATGTATACATACAATAGGCTTTTTTCCATTTCCTTCTACCAAATCCACTCAGAAGACTTTGGTCAGCTCAAGATTATAGTAAAAGACACTTACCCAAGGTGTCATGCAGTAGGACTGAACCTGAAAATATGTAGTTGGGAAGCAAGCTTCTTACCACTCAGCCATGCCTGTGCTTATTATGTAGATGATTATTTCCAAATTAAGCCTAATGACTGAAATCTGGAGAAGAGGGTTAGCTGATTTACCCAGCTCCAGTATTTGATGGGTGCCTTATATTTTTAACCTTGGCAGGATGAAAGGCAAAGTTGAACTTGGCAGAATTTCAGTCCAGAACATTGAAAACTAAAATAAATATTGTTGGGCATTTTGTCCTACATCTGAACAATTTTGCCGGTTCACTACTCTTGGGCATATATATAGATAATGCCTACTTTGGAAGGTATCTAATGGAAATAAAAAAATAAGTAAGACGCAAGGTGAGGAGAAGTGGTCAAATCAGATCTAAGTATTTTTCACCTCAGAGAGAGATAAAAGATAGGCTGAAGAAGAGTGATGTTATTGCCATCACTCAATATGTACCAGCATTGAAAAACAGATGCTAAAGTCACAATGAAGATAAAATAAGGTGTTCTGTTTATCTTGTTTCTAGATTGATATATGCATAATATATCGGCTATCTTTCAGTTGATGTGTATCATACGAGGGGCGTTCAATAAGTAATACCCCTGACCCACTTCCCATAGTAGTAGAGCAACGAAGCTTGGCACAGTTATTAGTCTTTTTCTACATAGGAAACACCCAGAGTTATGCATTTCTCCCATCGTTTGATCCTGTGTAATCAGTCTTTTGAAGATTTTGACTCATCTTCTTGGCACATCTCCAAATTCATCCTCAAGCACTCGACGCGTTCTTGCTTCTGGAAAGGTGTGAGCAACCTGGGAATCCATCTGGCAGACACATTTTGCATATGCAAATGGTCATGAATGATAGTTTCCACAGACCCGGTACTAATCTTGACCTCATGGGCTATTTGGCGAATAGTTATGCGTCGATCTTCCAAAATGGCAGCCTCAACTTGACGGACAGATGCCTCATCAATGGCAGAAGTGGGGGGAGGGGGCGACCAGATCTGGGAGCTGTTTCCACAGAGTTCCAACCATGTTTGAATTCACGATGCCAGTGTTTTACAAGGTCATATGATGGGGCATTATCACCATAAGTTACTTTCATTTCATCAAAAGTCTCCTGTGGTGTGCGTCCTTTCAAATACAAAAACCAGATCACTGCTCGACACTCAACAGGCTCCATTTCACACTTGACTCTGTTCAAACACCTGTAAATCAGAAACTACAATTAGTTCAGAGCTGTAATTTGCCACTTAATCTATAGAGATATAAATAATTGCACATGCAAAATTTCAGCTAGATCAAACAACTGCAAGTGGGTCAGGGGCATTACTTATTGAACGTCCCTCGTTTCTGCCAGCATTATTTCTGTTACAAAAAGGTAATGAGCTGGCAAAATCTTCAATGAATTGGACAAAATACTTAGTGGCATTTCTTCCAACTTTACATTCTGAGTTCAAATTCCACTCAGGCCAACTTTGCATTTCATCCTTTCTGTCTCGATAAAATAACTACCAGTTAAGCTTTGTGGCTGATTGTAATCAACTAGCACCCTTCTCCAAAATTTCAGGCCTTGGGCCCTATAGTAGAATTAATTATTTCTGTTGCAAAATTTTGTCAAAAGTGTACAGATACATTCCAGATTGCTATATTAAGTGGAATAGAAGTCATTATAGAGTTAACATACCTTAATTTTTAGTAAAAAAAAGAAAAACGTTTAATGATATGTTAAGATAGATTACGAATTGGTAGATTTCCATTTAGAAAATTGAATTTCTAAAGAACAGCTTGTATACAATAAGTTTTGTCAAAATATAACATTTCGTTTTGTATTTGATTTATCACAGGAGAAATTGATAGAATGAAAATGGAACAAATATCAGGCTCTGATTTATCATTGAAAACTAGCTAGAAATCAAATAGATGGAGAAGATGTAATGTGTGACCATACTAATACAATCTCGAGGGGAAATAATCTATGGAAAATGTTAATGATGTAGAAGTTATTTTGACTTGAATGCAGGAGCAGGTGTTAGGGACAAGGAAGAAATATAGTAAATAATAAACTTTGATTGAGCCTACTATTATCATTACATATATGTTCATGTTAAATTGTCTTTATCAGGAGTTTTGTTTGTTTGTTTTTTTTCAACTTAAAGACAAAATGTTTATTCTGATTGTAATTATATCAATTATTTTTCGGTGCTTTTAAACTGTTTTGTTTTGAATTTTTTATGCTAATACATAGACATTTTTGCAGTCACCCATACCTCTCCTGTGCATTTTAAACTTTGTCATTTCCCCCTTTAAATCACATTTATTTCATTTAGTTCTCTAATCATCATCATCATTTAACATCCATGCTCCTTGCGGGCATGGGTTGGACGGGTTGACTGCATCATGCTCTAGTGCCTGCTTTGGCATAGTTTCTATTCCTGGATGTCCTTCCTAATGCCAATCACTTTACAGTATGTAGTAGATGCTTTTTTTTTGTACCACAGCACTACTGAGGTCACCATGCAACTCAGAAGACTACAAAACCCAAGGTGGGGAGTATTTTATGCTGTGGATTGAGGGTATACTATTTGGGGAGTGGCAGAGTAGGTTCTTGTAGAGCTGCACACATATATATGACATAACCGACCCTCAGGGCAAAGTTCAGCGAGCTTCTACCTTTGTTAGTACCAAAGGTCCCCTCCTTCAGAGTGACAGGCAGATTGTATGATGCTTGTGTGTGAACAAGCAGAGGACATGCAAAGGCTTGAAAGAAATGAAGCTAGTATGCTTCACTGGATGTGCAATATCAGTGTGTATATATGACAGAGTGTAGGTGCTGGGGATTGGGTGGTTGTTTTTTGCTTTTTTGGTTCATTTTATTGATCAGTAAAATGGAATTGCTGCAAATGAATTGATGAAAGAAGTTTCTTTTTGTGGATAGGTGCTAATTTTAAATATATACATCTCTCTTACTGATTTTGGAAAGATTGATATTTTCGAATATACACACTGGAACAAGCAGACTATCATATCTTGTAGCCTGTGGCCAATAAGCCCAGCAACGTAATAACTGTATCAGATTTTATTTGTCAGTATAGCATTCTTATGTGTTTTGGTGGTTTGGGAAAAACACAAACAATTTCATGGTTTAAAAAAAAACCTGCATTTGTAAACAATAGCTTCATTGGACAGCATCAACTCAAAGATCTGACAATCTTCAATGTTCTCAATTCTCTATAACATATAATAAAATAATACAAAATCATAAAAACACCTACATAAATATATGTCAGTGATGATACATAATAAAAATATGTGAAAGAAATATGATTATGCATCATAATAAACATACGGCACAATAGCAAAACATTATGATATACAACAATACCTAAGCACAAGCATAACCCATATAAAATCAATGCCAGAAAGTAGAGTTCAGCTGTGTGCTTGCTTTAGGAAATAACAGCTAAGAATCTCAGTGCTGTATCTAATGCTTGTCATCACACCAATAGGAAGAAGACTTGTTTCTTCAATGGAAACATTTGTTAACAGATATATCTAGTGTTTTTATATACATTACTGACTGGCATGACTTAATAAGAGTGAAACAAATTGCAACTGAGCAATTTTGACTGCATTTGTTACCTGTAAATTTGGGGAATTCACCAACTGCAGTGGATGCTCTGGGAATTTATATTTTTTATGTTGCAAAACACAATGATGTAGCCTGGTTCTTCATGCATTCTATTTTTTCATTTATCTTAGGGATTTTGTGGGATAGGGCTGTTATTGTTAATTCATATTCACATTGGTTAAACAAATACATATTACTTATTGCAGCATATTGTTTTACTACCTGATGCCCTTTCTGCTGCTAACCCTTACCTGTTTTCCAAATGAAGGTTGTTGGGGGGGGTCCCCCCCCCCAGCTTTGGAAACACAGAAGCGGAGGATGATTTTGTTGACAGGCAACATCAACAATCATCATCATTTGTAGCTCAATACTTTCACACAGTGGGAATGTAAATATTTATAATCACACACACAACTAGCTTCCCATACATTATGTCTACCAAATTCATTCACAAGGTGTTTGTTGATCTGAGATTATAGTTGAAGACAGTTGCCTAGGGTGCCATACAGTGAGACTGAAACGAAAACCACATAAGTTAACTAGACAGCCATGCCAGTGGAAAATAAATAATAGCTATTGACTCTCAGGTTCCGTAACACACTTGATTCTGAAGTGCTGTTCTCCCTCCCTGAAATGACTAATTTCTTTTTTAATCTTTAACACTAATAGACTATGTTTATACGAATGCTTACTTCCCAAATCCTTGTCCAGTTATTCTGCAGTTATTCTTTCAATTTGCTGTGAAGCTCCCATCGTACACAACATCCAACATTGTTATTTGCTGGTCGTATTCTACACTCCCCATGCCCACCACTATTCAATTTGAGAATACGTTTAACTGTATTTCTTCTTCTTCCGTATTAACTGCAGTAACCTTATTCAGCTTATCTATTTGATGAGTTAACCCTCACATATAATGAATGGGTAATGGCCTTCTTGAAATGCAATGGAAAATGAAATGGGTGATGCTACATATACTGTCTCTAATGGATTCTATCACTAACCAACAGCTGAAATTCAGTGTGGGTGTTGGTCGTCTGCATCAATTATTTGACTCATCAATCAATATAGTTTCCTACATTTTTACTTTTATGTTTAGAAACCATGTACAAAAATATAACTTGGCCCGTCCCTAACGGTTTTAGCACAGTAAGGCAACACCTCCCCATCTCTAAATAATAATGTTTACTTCAAATTGAATGTATAGGCTCTCTCTTTTTTTTTTATTATTATATATCCACTTTTTCATATTCTGTTAGGTGGTGGCAGGGTGTAGTTTTATGTAAATTAGAATATTTGCCTGTAAGCTTTTAGTGCAATTTCTTATATGAAAATATTCAATGTAGGCGCAGGAGTGGCTGTGTGGTAAGTAGCTTGCTTACCAAACACATGGTTCCGGGTTCAGACCCACTGCGTGGCACCTTGGGCAAGTGTCTTCTACTATAGCCTCGGGCCGACCAAAACCTAGTGAGTGGATTTGGTGGATGGAAACTGAAAGAAGCCCATCGTATATATGTGTCTGTGTTTGTCCCCCCCAACATTGCTTGACAACCGATGCTGGTGTGTTTACGTCCCTGTAACTTCGCGCTTCAGCAAAAGTGACTGATAGAATAAGTACTAGGCTTACAAAGAATAAGTCCTGGGTTCAATTTGCTCAACTAAAAGCCGTGCTCCAGCATAGCAGCAGTCAAATGACTGAAACAAGTAAATAAGTAAAATATTCAATTTTGCAAAAAAAAACCACTCTAGCATAAATGAACTTAGACAAATTAGTGTGTGAAATAGAATAAGAATGAAATACCTGAGAAACTGTTCATGAAATTCTTTGAATTCTAAGTTGAAACCATTTGACTGTATGTGAATGATTGATGCTGGTTTTAGAAAATGTTTGTTACAACATATTTGTCTTTTTACAAAAGCCTTAGCTTTCATTTCTATTTTATAAAGAATTGCAGTTAATTTCTCTGGTGTAATTCCCTTTATGTACTTTGATTGTATCATAATTTAACCTACAATCTGAAGTATATACACTGTAAATCCTCGAGTATAGTCTGCCCTTGAGTATAATACGCAGGGGATTTTTAGGGGGCTGTACCTCTGAAAAACCTAAGCCTTGTATATAATATGCACCCCTTCTCTGACTTGAGTCAAGGAAGTCTATATAACGCCCTTGGTTTGTAAAAATGTATACGGTAACGTCCTTTATTATTATTGTACATATAACATAATGCAAACGTGTAGCTTTTTTGTGCATTTTGTTTGCAGAAAATAAAGAAATAACAGTAATAACGTTTAATAAATGTTGCTTACTGTAAGTTATGGATGATTCTTTTATGACTTCATTCCTTTCAGGCTTAGCTTAAGGTATTTTCGCGCCCAACATCAGAAAATGCATCTGAATAAACATTGCCGGACAGCAAATAGAGACTCGGACATTGCTTAGAAAATAATTTTCATTTTTAATCTCATATATAGTATGCACTAGGGATTTTGACCTTTAATTTTTGGCGGGGAAAATGGAGATTATACTCAAGGATTTAAAGTACTTGGGAGTTTGTGTGTATCCATGTTTGTGTATGGATAGCAGAATTGGTAGAGCATCAGACTTTGTGGTATTTATATTCTTTTATATTCTAAGTTCATGTTCCTACCTCACCCTAATTTGCCTTTCATTCTTCCAAAGTTAGGTGGTGCCACCACAACATAGCTACATTGCAATAACTGGAACCAAACCTAAAAGGCAAGAAAGCTGTGCAAGCATATTTGTGTTGGGTGTAGGGAATGGTTGTGTGATTATGGTTTGGGGTTCATTCCCACTGAGTGGACACTCTCAGTTTCTGTCTTTGAATATAGCCAAGGATTAATCACTGTAAATAAAATTTGGCAGATGAAAACTGAAAGAAGCCTGTTTTGTGTTTGTGTTCATCTTGTTTTGACATGCACTCTGATTGTAGACCAAATGTTATCATTCATGCAGATGATGTTATTTGCTTACAATTCTCCCATAAAGTATGTCTAGGTTGTTCCTTGTTCAATACACTTGGGGAAATATTACCTTGCTTGGAAATCGGTACAGATTAGCAGCAGGAAGAGCATCCAACTGTAGAAAAATCTTCAACATAGAAAAGTTCATGTTAAAATGAATATGTTGATGTATATGTGTCTATATATGCACATTCCACTACGATTATTAGATAATTACATCTGTGTAGCAATTTGCTCACTACTATTTAGTGATTTGCTTCTCTAAAGGAATTAAGAATTGATTCACTTCTCCCTCTATTACCCTCCTCATTTTGCACATCCTTTTCCAAACTTGTGAAAGGCAGAAAATAAGCAAAATATTACAAGAGAAATTTTCTTAATGGTTATATATTTTTTATTTTATATCCTAGTTAGTGACCAGTAGCACCATTGGTTGCAGGGTTTGAATGGGTCAGTCACTGGTTCACTGCATATCTGACATTGAGTTTACAAAGGAGTGTCCAACACAGTGCAAGGGACTTCCAGCATAAAACTTTGTCCCCTACCCTTTCTGGTTTTCTTAGTGATGTTTATATCTTATGCTGATATAAATTGGTAAAAGATATGCCCAAGTCAATTTGTGTGTATAATCAATGCTTTCTGTCCACTTTTCCATGGTGGTATGGGTGAAATGGTGTTTTTGAGGCAGTGTTTTGTAGTCAGATGCCCTTCTTGTCACCAACCTTTTTTAGTTGCTTCCTATTCTAGAACTAGTTTATACATGATTAAATTTATCACACACATGCATGCAGAAGACTTCTGTTCTGTTTCTGTCTCCTAAATTCCACTCCCAAAATGTTGGTCAACGTGAGGTCATGGTAAAAGACACTTGCTCCTAAAGCCACACAGAATCAAACCAAGGAACACATGCTTGCATAGTTAATAATGTTTGATATAAAACACATAGAACAAGTGCACATGCGTAAATCGTTTGCCATTTTCTGCTTTGTCAAGTATACTAGAAACGATAATGGAATGGCTCTGATTTCTTTCTGAGCTATAATTTTGACGATGGGATTATTTAATTATACGTTATATTTGTAATAGGAGGGGTGAGCAACATAGAGTAGAAGTTAAGCTAATAATATGCGGACTCTATAACCATATAACCTTTCTCTCCTTCTCATGAATAGCCATTGTAAGAATTAATAATTTGAATGTAATGCTTATCTCTAAGATGTTTCTATCAAACGGTTTAAGTTATTTGCCAAGAAACAAGAAATAAATACAACAGACAGAAGATCATTAGTAATGTGAGAGAGAGAGAGAGAGTACTTTCTAAGTAAAGTCGCCATTTGATTTCTTGAATATCTTGTGTTTACTACAGTTTGTTACTTGTATTGGATAGATTTATATCAACAGACAATAAGATTAAATAACCAGTTTGAATTTTTCTTAGAAGCTATTATCTAACTTTTCCAATCTTATGTCAGTTTCCTCATCCTGACCTTTGGTGTCTGGCTTATTCCCAAATGTAGGAACATATACAATATCATCTTTTAAGAATTTTAGCTTAAATTTGCTTTGAGTCAAGTTGTTTTTTGTTTTGTTTTTGTTTTTTTTTAATTTATGCAAAAACCAGAATGTAGAAAGGCACGAGTTAAATAGTGAAAGAAACTTGTGTTTTTTTTAATTTTTCTTATTTGGTTTTATTGTGTAACACTTTCTGTGTGTAATGTATATGTATGCTCACAAATATAACATTGTGGAATTTGAAGGTTTTTTTTTTTTTTCTTTGAGTTTTCTTAAAACATCTGGGAAAGATTTCTAAGTTTCCTTGGTATTTATTTGATAGACACTTGTTTGAGTAGTTTGAAGTATTTTACTACAGGAAGAATTAAAGTATTAATAGATAAAGAGAATTATCAGAATTGCTCAGTTCTTGTATAGAAGCAATGTTACATACATCTGATAAACAAACTTTATATCAGGAATTTATACGCGAAATTTGTGTTATTTCTTGGTAAGTAGGATGCTTACCAACCACATGGTTCCGGGTTCAGTCCCACTGCGTGGCATCTTGGGCAAGTGTCTTCTGCTATAGCCCCGGGCCGACCAATGCCTTGTGAGTGGATTTGGTAGACAGAAACTGAAAGAAGCCTGTCATATATATGTATATATATATGTATGTGTGTGTTTGTGTGTCTGTGTTTGTCCCCCTAGCATTGCTTGACAACCGATGCTGGTGTGTTTACGTCCCCGTTACTTAGCGGTTCGGCAAAAGAGACCAATAGAATAAGTACTGGGCTTACAAAGAATAAGTCCCGGGGTCGATTTGCTCGACTAAAGGCGGTGCTCCAGCATGGCCGCAGTCAAATGACTGAAACAAGTAAAAGAGTAAAGAGTAAGAGAGTGTGACCTGATGAGGCTTCGTACTAGTTTAGTGAATATTTAGCCATTTAGCATTCAATCCAGCCATATCTGGCCAAAATATTCTACAAGTTTTATGTTTAAACTAGCCAGACCATGTCTCTCAAACCTATTTCTTTACTACCCACAAGGGTCTAAACACAGAGAGGACAAATGGATTAAGTCGATTATATTGACCCCAGTGCTGGTACTTATTTAATCGACCCTGAAAGGATGAAAGGCAAAGTCGACCTCGGCGGAATTTGAATTCAAAACGTAACGGCAGATGAAGTATGGCTACGCATTTCGCCCGGTGTGCTAACGTTTCTGCCAGCTCGCCGCCTTTTCCCTGTCTCTCAAACCTACAGCCACAATGTCATTTTGAAAATATACTGTCACATCATCGAAATCTCAAAGTTTCATGATGAATGATGAGTTGAAAACAATGTGAATATACAAACATTACATTTCACACAGTAATGTCAATGCTAAAGGGTTAAGAATTGGGGCTTGTAATAGTATATGTATGTAGTAAGTTAACCAAGGGGAACTTCATATCCCATTTGGTTACAGCAGCAGCAGCAACCGTTCAAGAATTTGGACCTGGAGATCTCCATTTCCAGCGACTTCGAGGGCCACCTCCCAGTGGTGTCGGGCGTCAACGAAGAGCCCTCGACTACAACAAGACGACCAAAGTTGTTTTTTTCCTAAGGTCTGGGGTCTCCTGCCCCTAAGCCCTAGACGATCACCTAATCACCCTTACCCGTCTTGTTGCTTAACAACAACAGCAGCAGCACCACCACCGCCACTACTTTTACGGCAGAGTTGAGTGTATTCTTTTGATATTCACAGGAAAATTAAATCTTGACACTACAGCCCAATGAAGTGTTTGTTGGATATATAACTCCGGTTGCTTACAAATATAAAGTGATAAAAATAGTGTATCTTTACAGGACAACAAAGTGGGATTGGCATTATGCACTGGATAGGCTAGTCATTTGTCTGAAATCTGCTAAGATTGGAGCTGACACGAAATTTCTTTCTCCAATTAAAAACACTAAATCTTAGTAATAAAGAAAGCAAAAGAGGATGTTCCCAGAACGAAGAAGATCAGAAGATATGAATGGGTGGAGGTAGGCTCAACAAGATCATGTGGTGTTATGACCTCCCGCATTGATATAGTGGGAAATATTTCAAATTTTGCCCAGTAACAAATTTCGCTGGTGACTTAAATGATCATAAAACAATAGATTTCTTGTTTTGAAACTGCATTTTCCAGCTGGTGTAATTTGGATAGGTAAATGTAGGGGAAAAATTAATGGAGAAGTGGAAGCTATCCACTATAGGGTTTGAGATGCTAAATACTCTGGTGGTAGCCTTGAGACAAAGCCATCTTAGTGGTCGGTGAAGAAACTGACAATACATTGTCAATACTATGATATAAAACATTGACCTATAAGGTCAGCATTCTGATACTATTGTCTAGCTCAGCTATAACCCCTCAGTGTCAGTTGGACTCAAAAATCAGGAAAACAGCACTTGTAGAAAATATGCTTAGCTGAGCATCATCGCTTATAAAGAGAGATCCTTAATATTTATATTTTGAATATAATTGTTCTTGAGAAAATAATCGATCTTGTAACAAAAGGTGTTCAGGCAGAAGCCATTCTGGCTTCATGAATCTCTTGGGAGTCTTTGTGAAAAGAATCTTTTCTTTTCTTAAGATGGTCAGATGTGATTTGAGGAAAAATTGGCTGTTATTTCTAGACTGTTGAGTGACGACATAGCAGTTCCCTTGTTGTTGACTCAAGGAAAGTAATGACTGTAAGGCAATAAACATAACAGACATCGGGAAGTTTTACTGCAATGTGTGTGTGTGTGTGTGTTTAATAACAATCTACAATATTTTCTCTTTACTGACTGGAAACACTTTTTCTTTTTTTTAATGTAATATAATTTGTTCTTTCTACCTCATGGAATTGATCAATATCAGTGCTACTCTACATTAACTGGCAGCTGTCTACTAGTGTTTTCTTCTGATTTTGATTTTGATTCTTTTTTTCCTTTCTTCTTCTTTCTCATTTTGTTCTTTTTCTTCATCTACTGCTTGCTTCTTCTTCTTCTTCGCAGCCACCAACATGAGGATGTATATTAAATATATAGGAATTAGCATAAGCTGTTCATGTGAAGGTCATAAATTCCAACTGTCCCTGTTGGTCTGTTACAGCAGCAGTAAAGGAAGTCGCACACCAGAGGGAACTTAACTGTGTTGTGTGTTTTTTGGTGTTGTTTTCTTGAGTTTTTGGCAAAGGTATCTTTCCATGTAAAACAGGTCTTTCATAAACCTTGCATGTCTAATAGAGCAACAGATGAATGTAGCATTTGGCATTGTAGAACCATACTTGTTTCTCTCTCTCTCTCTCTCTCTCTCCTAGTTAAATGATGCAAAGTCCTGGTTGTAGTATGTATGCAGACATTCGTTGAAAGTGAGAGGGTCATGTGGTAGTTTAATGAATTTTATTTTAAAACACTTAACATTTCAGTGGAATTTCTTATGGAAATTTTGGGGTTCCCCCCACCCTCTTTCTTTCTTTATTGAAATGCAATGTTATTTAGTATAGAAATAAAATGCAAATGTTGATCAGGTGACTTAAATCTGTATAATAGTGAATCCAGTCCAAGAACGACATTTATTACTATAGAATTGTTAGTCTCGTTATTAATGATGTTCTTGCTTTCTTTTGTATTGGAGTGTAGAAAGTTGAATGGAAATATTGATCTGGCTTTTCGCACCATGCTATAGGAATGGTGTTGCTATCGCTTGCTCACTAGATATATTTAAAAATCTGTTCAATATGAGCTCCATTGTCTATTTAGTGACACACTTATCAAATTAAAACAAATTTCTCATGCTCCAAACATTCTGTAGACATTCTGATATTTATTTTATTTCCGAAATAGCTTTTTCTTCTGAAATGATGGTGGTGGTGGTGAGGTCTTTCTTGCTTAATTTTTTTTAATTTTCTTTATAAATTTTGCTGTTTTCTGTCTTTAGTGTTCCAAGAAGTCGAGAAGAAGGCAGCCAGTGTTTCATAACTATAACTGCAGTGCCACCTCTCAATGCTTGCAAAGATTGTTATATTAGTGAATCCAATTCTTCCTGTAAGTATGTTTACATTTTTTGGAGGGGGTGGGGCAGAGTAATAATAATCATCCTCATGATTGTCATCAAAAACACTTTTTTTTTCCAATTCTTACTTATTCAGTTTTTTTCTTTCTTTTTGTTATAAGCTTGTGTTGTGTGATTGTTTGCACACTCTTTGACAGTAGCATATTTTATGATGGGCAGTTTTTTTTTCCTCCCTAATATTGTTTGCTCTTTCTGCCACTTTCAAATTACTTCTAAAATATAAGTGCTAAATTTTGCTAGTGTGACAGACTGAGGCAATGAGAGTAATGTGGTTGCAAGAAGAGTCTGTAGTCCAATGTGTTATCTTTTCAACCATTAAGTCACTGATACCAGTTGTGAAAACTAATTATTATTGCACTGTTGATGAAAATGGTTCTTTATTTTAATGCAAATCTTTATTTAAGCAGATAATGGAGAATTGTGTGTTAATCTTAAAAGTCAAGATAAGCATTATATAACATATTTAATACAACTAAGAGTTTGAGACCAATAACAATAAAGTTATTTTCCATGTCTATTTTCCCATACAGCTGCCCTTGGGTCATCTGAGGCCCAATTTCTAATTTACCAGCTTTTGACTTTTGGCTGTAGTTTCACTTTCTGTTAAAAGAAAACCCTACATCTACAAAAAACAATGTATGTGAATATCAGTGACAGGTATCACTTTTAGTGAAGTCGGTTGAAAGGGAAATGGTTTTGGTCATGATGGTATTTTAAAAGAACCTAAATGTATGATGACTTTTCTCTTGCTCTCCCTAAAGAATTTTCCCTGAAAGTAATTCATTAGTCATTGTCTTGCAGCTGCAAATATTTTATCTAATGTGTAGACATTAAATTATTTTGTAGAGGAAGGACTGAGCTGATTGAATCCGTCTGCCATCATCACTGTCAATTTATTTAATTGACTCAATAGTTCATCTTGGTTGCATTTGGGACTCAGAACACATCAACAGACTGAACATTGTAATGGAAGCAGCAGTCTTCAGTCTTGAAAATAGACCCTCAAATTCTTCCTTTCTACTTCCTGTTGATGCTGAGAGTCAATACATTGAAATTGACAAAATATCTCTGAAGAACTTTTCACCTGTTACAATGCACAACTTCACCAGTGGCCATGCATGCATGCACACCAGTGACCATGTGGTCGCTATTGGGCAGGCTTCACCTCTAAGCAAACAAAGAGTAGAGTGTGAGGAGGAAGGTGGTTGTGATGATGATGACAGTGCTGTGTGTATATAATTTATACACGTGTATAAGAAATACAATAAATTTTATAATTACATAGTTTGGAAAGACCTTATGAAACCTAATTGCATCATAAATATGAAAACTTTTTTTTTATTATCGTTATTATTCTTAACTTTTTCTGTGGTTTTGAAATAATTTTGAAACATACATCAGTTTTGTGGTTACAACTTATACACCCTATTATTACAGCTGACCAAAACCGAGTTATTAAGCTTAAACCATGTGCCTAATATTGTATATTTTGAGCAAGGACATTTAATTTTCAATATACCCATTTCATCCAGCTGTAAATAATTAGAGGTACAATTCACTAAGCAGCATTGGATTTTGAATGGATGATTACAAATGCCTTATAAACTTCAAAGAATGTTGTAGTAAAGTCAGGTTTCAAAATGTTGACCTCTCAGGCAAAATAACAGAATAATACATAAACATACCATACTGCATACCAGTCTGACTCATCCTACGAAACTTGAAGAAATACGCATTCAAAAGTTCATTGCTTAACCCTTTAACATTCAGATTTCTTATTTATTCACACAGTTTTGAATTGCTCATGATTGATCGTATAGCTTCACAATGTCAATGGTGTGTTTATATATTTTTAGAGTCGGGTAGGTATGAGAAGTTGGATCTGGACAGTTTTAACATAAAACAGGTAAAATGTTTGGCTTGGATCTCAGTGTATCCTGCTTTGAATTCTTGTAGTCTCCAGTTATCGAGTGGCTTATGAACATGACTTCTACAAATCCTATCTGGTGCTACATTATGAGAACTTGTTTGATTATTGTGTTTGTTTTTTTTTTTTTTTTTTTTGTTAGTAGGAAAATGATAACCATAACAATACTAACTATATGGACCTGAACTCTATTTTTTTAGTTTGTTTGTTTTTCTTTTATCAACTCTCAGTGGATATTATTTTAATTATGAACATGAATTCATTTTCTCCTCTAATGTGCCTTATTAAACATTATTCTGGACATAATTTTGTGAGTCTATCATTTCTTATCTCAAAAAACTTTCATAACATTTCACTATATATATAATAGATATTAACAGTTTAAACAGGCCTCAGTGTTATAGAAGAAATAAAATTGAAATGACAAATACTTTTGTCTCACCTTCCTCCTTTTTTTGTGCATTATGCCAAATTTGAGAACCCATATTGAAGTGCAGGTGTGTACTCATACATAAACGGTGAATAATTTGTCACTGGAATAATGAAAACTAATGTCAGTTCCTAGCAGGTTTGCAATCTAGAAGCATGAAAGCCTGAACTAAATGTTGTAAATGGGAAATTATTTCAGTTAGGAAGTTACATGTCTTGGTTTTATTAACTTGTATCCATTCTATCTTTCAGGTACAAAACGCAAAAAGAAAGTTATGTGTGTTAAACACAGTTTTTGTATCTACAGCAAGTATGAACTGGCTCCACCATTTCCAGCATTTATTCCACAAATCCAGCTCAAAATGGACGGAATGGTGGTTCTTAACACAGGTGACTCTTTGGTTGCTCTCGACTTCCGTATCAACCAACCTGTAACACAGTGTAACAAGGCAAGCAACTCTGTGGATGAATGTAAAAGACTATTCAGCTGTGGCAGCACCAACCCTGCCTCAGCTAACTCAGGGGTTGATGGTAGTGGTAACCGAGCTGAAGCTTACCACCACCTCATTAATGGATACTATGACTTCAGGGGATCCCCAACAGGCTCGTCCGATTCGGCTGCCGAGTCGGATGAAGATTGCTGGGGTAAGAACAATCCGAAAGGATTGCAATCAAACAAACCATCGAGCACTAGTGTATCAATAACAGGCGTTTCCAATAGTTTAAACACCAATAACACTGCAGCCACCAACAACATGACATCAACCAGCTGCACAAATACAACCAACAGCACAACAGCCAGCAATGTAACAAAGTGCTGCCAAAGAACTCGACTTCACTCAGTCAATCCATCCAATGCTGACACTTTGGAGCAATACACTTGCTGCTCAGCATGCTGCGGTGAGTCCACTACCAACACCTGCTGCCGACACAGTAAGACCTCTGGCTACTGTTGGAACTGCAACTGTGAGAACTCTTGTCCTCCATCTCTGAATAACAGTAGTGGGGGTGGCGATGATTCTACTAACCGATGCATGAAGCAATCCTGCTGCACTGTCTGTGATAGAACTCTTACTTCTACCTCCTCTTGTCATCACCATCACCACCTCCACCACCACCACCATCTCCACAACAGCCACCTCCACCACAACCACCATCATCTTGCTACAAACTTCTCTCCTCCTCCTCCTCCTCCACCTCCCCCTACTTCTAGCTGCTGTGATCTTCATACCAGACTGAGTGATAGCAATAGCAAATGGTGCCGCATGGTGAAGCAGCGCAACAGCTGCTCCAGTTGTTGCGTCATTGTGGACACAGCAAAGTCAGATGCAACATCGCCACCACCAGCACCGCCCCCTACAGTTTTTCAGCGTAGTTCCAAACTGAATGTACTGGAGGAGTGTCGGTGTTCAAAGAAGAATGGCACTGCTTCTAGTGTGGTCAGTCACCACTCTAAGTGCTATTGCAATGCTACCAGTGACTCTGATACAAAAGAAAATATTGTGGAATCTACCAGTCAACCTTTATCTCCATCAAACAACATATCCCAGCAGCCCTTCTTTTCCCCCAATAGTAACAGTGGCAGTAGTGCCACGCAAAACAGCAACGAAAACCTCCCAGTCTATTTACACATCAATGAATCTCGGTCAATGTCTTTCTCCATGAGGAAATTTACATATCTTGAAGACAGCAGCAGGGAAAACATTTTACTAAATGAAGGTAAGTGTCCATAATATTTCTCCTGTTAAACTTGTACACTATTGACAAGGAGCAAGTTTCCTCTCTAAATCAATGAAGTCTTTCTTTGCTTGAATGTTTGAGCTCTAGTCTTGGACAAGCACAATGGTTCTGAAATGGAGATAATGGACCATTGACCATTAACTCAACCTGTCTCATGTCTGCATACTTGACAACAGATTCCATTTCCTCCTTTCTGATTGTGTAGCTAACAGCATTATGCTGATATTTAAATTTGTTTATAAACAGCCTTCATTAGTATAGTGGTGTCACATCAGGGATCTATTTGTTGAGCCAGAAACCAAATATGTGGTTTTGCATAAAATTCTATGTTCAGATCTTCCTCCACTTAGTTTGACTTTGCTGGATCAATAAACTAGCCACCAGTCAAGTATTGGGGAGAGCGTTAATGTAATCTCTGAAGGTGGTACCCCCCTTCTGTGTTGTCACATCCTGTTGTGACGAATACAGCGTAAAATGATTGGCTGCTATAAAACAGTAGATTTGTATAATTTGTTGATGAAATTTAGAAGTCAAGATGCTCAAACAACATAATTCAATTTTTTATTTTTTCATTTTTAAGTAAGACCTGTCTGCCACAACAGAATTGGTACCAGTGCTGGTGCCATGTTAAAAGCACTGGTGCTAGTGTCACATAAAGAGCACTCTGTACACTCTGTGGAGTGGTTGGCATTAGGAAGGGCTTCCAGCTGTAGAAACCATACAAGAACGGACAAGGGAGCTTGGTATGGCCCCTGGCCTTACCAGGTCTGTTCAAACCATCCAACCCATACCAGCATGGAAAACAGACATTAATGATGATGATGATGATGATGACTACTGAATCTGAGTGTGCCATCGAAAAGTGGTTGATTGCAATTGCTTCGAAATTCCAATATTTTTACATACCTTGTGTTGCCCTGCAGTTTCTTTTTACCTACCACTAACAACAGGCATACTGTTGCCTGGTCTAATTGGCTGGCCCACTCCCCCATAATTTTGGGCCTTGTTCCTAGAGTAGAAAAGTGCACATAAAAAGCACCGACCGATCGTGGCTGTTGCCAGCTTCGCCTGGTACGTAAAAAGCACCCACTACACTCTGAGTGGTTGGCGTTAGGAAGGGCATCCAGCTGTAGAAACACTGCTAGATCAGACCCTGGTCGAACCATCCAACCCATGCTAGCATGGAAAATGGATGTTAAACGATGATGTGAATGAACCGCCTGACTGGCCCCCGTGCAGGTGGAATGTAAAAAGCATCCACTACACTCTCGGAGTGGTTGGCATTAGGAAGGGCATCCAGCTGTAGAAACTCTGCCAGATCAAGACTGGAGCCTGGTGCAGCCATCTGGTTTGCCAGCCCTCAGTCAAAACCGTCCAACCCATGCTAGCATGGAAAGCGGACGTTAAACGAGGATGATGATGATGATATATATATACATGTTCTGGTAAAACAAATTTTTAAAAAATGTATCTGCTTCATATAAACAAATAAACCCGTGCAGTACTTTTACTTCCATTTGTACACCCAAACATGTATCTATATACATGTGTGTGTGTGGTCATATATGACAGACTCTAAATATGCAGAAACTGGATTTTGGTATTCTTGGCTGACAAGAGGTGTTCTGTGTAGTTTGCCTGCTTCCTTTCAATCTTTTCCGTGTTCCATTTCAGTTTTCGCTGTGTGTGTAGGTAAATGAGTTATAAACTAGATCTATTTTTAAAGGAAACAATACAAAAATGAAAAAACAACTTTAATAGTAAATGAACATTTATATTGTAGAAATTTAAGCATGCTTTAAACTTCTTCAGAGCTTAGTTGTTGAGAGAGCATCCAGCAAGTGCTGTATTGTATCCATAGGGAGACTAAGCATTCAAACAATCTAAATCCTGATACCTTAAAGTCAGTGCTTCTTCGTTAAAAAATGCCTACACTGTCTCTTGTTGATGCTTCCTTTAGTAACAGCATAACCCCACCAATGTCTTCAGTTGATATTTTCTTTGGTTACAGTATAACCCCACTAAATCACACAGAATCCATATTATCATTATGATCATATCATTTTATGCTCACTTCCCATCGTAGCATGGGTCACCATGATCAAATTAACACACGTTTGAGAATTGGAGGATTACATTCCATTCAAGAGTTTCATTTTTGGTTGGATGCCCTTTCTAACATCCATCACTTTACAGAGTGCATTTGGTGCTTTTTTTACATGGTACCAGCAGTTAAAAGGTTGTCATATTCTAGACAAAACTAAAGGGTCCTCTCAACACAGTGTACTAGGTATGGTTTCTCTTGGCATCAGCACTAGAATAGTAGTCATGTACATGACAGGCAGGTAGCTATGTCCATTACTTGCCATGCTGTAATTTTTACATCGATACATCCTAACATCATTAGCTTTGCAATTTACAAAAAGGTTAAAATAGTTCAAGCACAAAATTTGCTACTAATACATTAGCAACCATCTATTTTATTTGTTTGTATTCTGACTGATCATAGCCCTCAGTAATTATATTATAATTGTAATTTAATATTGTTTTTCAAATTATATTGTAATACCTCCTTGAAATAATGATAATTAATAGCTAGTAGTTTATTACGTTTGGCAGCATTCATTGCAGAATTTGTCAATATAGTGTTGAGACGTAAATTTGTTCTCAAATCTCTCCAAGAAAATGTAATTTCCAAATATGAGAGACCTGTAGCAATCTATCATTAATCTAGTCACTTCGAAATCAATAAGTTGTATTAAGATTTATTACTATCACTCTGTAATAAAACATACAAAGGCATCATTAAATATCTTGGTGTTGTAGTTGATAAGCCAGATTGTGGTGTGTTTTCCACGTGTTTCCTAGGCCTCAATGTAATATATTGGAAATATGTATTTTGATAATCAACTTCGATTTATATTATTATTATTGTTTTTAATTATGAATTAACTGCTGAGATTTGTAATATAAAATCCTGTTAAGACATTTGATATTATGCCTGCAACTGATGGAAACTTGGTTCAATGTTTCTCAATAGACTGGTTTTTCTTTTCGTACTGATATTCTGAACATTTACTCTGAGCTCTCTCTCTCTCTCTCTCTCTCTCTCACACACACACACACATGTACATGCCATTGGAGAATGTATTGCTGTTTAGCCTATGTTGACTGACTTGGCATTCATCATGACAGTCCTATCTTTTACTCCAAGGTACTGTGTACCATAGAGTAAATAAGTCAACTTGTCATCCCCGTCCATCATCCTTTTGAAATCAACTTGTCCTAATTTGAAGATTTGGTTGGTATTTCTAGCAGATTAAATCACATAGACTACTTTATTGGCTCTTTTGGAAATATATGTTTTAATGGTGATCAGTCCATTTATTTAGATTCAGAATAATTTTAGTATTTTGCTTACTTTTTTTTTATTATCAGTATTACCATTATCGTTATTGCCAACAGAGCAGCAGCTACATTAACATGCTGCTTCTCAACCTCATTACTTTGTTCCTAAATTTTCTTTGGTCTACTTCTACCATCCATGGTAACCTCAGTCAGTGTGTTGACTTGAGAATAAACATTAGCAATGACAATCTTATACACTTCTTCTTTACCAAGCATGTATTATTCATTCACATTACAAGTCAAAAGCAGTACTATCATCTTTTCTGCACGAATTAACAATGTTTTCTAATGCTCTTTTCTAAGTTTTTATCAATTCTACCCCAGGTTTTTACAGCAGTCAACTTTTTTTTGTGTTCATGTCTTTATTCTAAATTTGTTCGTACATGTAATCTTTTTGGTTTGTTTTTCTTTCTTTTTTCCGTCTATCTGTTTATCCATTGGCTATATTAATGTCATAATGTTGATGGGGTAGGGTGAACCACATTATCAAAAAGCTACATTTGAACAGACAAGTAATATAAGCCTCTCTTTTAAGTTTTGCAACCTCCTCTTCATTGAACTGATGTTGCAACCATTTTTTTTTAGAAGCAGATTTATAAATTTGCTACACCCCTTTATTAACAATGAACTATCACTTTTATATTTCTCTCTCTCTCTCTCAAAATGTATTTAATGTTTAATGTATAACTGAAGAGAGGAAAAGTACAACCATTTGGACATAAATCACAAATAGACAGAATGTGTTTCTGTCTGAGAGTCCGTTGGTCATGTGGCAATTTTCTGTTTGGTCACATGGTATCTGTTCTTTTTCCTTAGTCACATGTTGCACTGTAGATGTTATCAACTCACCTCCTTCCGTTTCACTTCTAGCTACCTCGCTCCTTTTGTCTGTCTTCTCGCCTTCCCTCTGTAATAGTTTTTGAAGACTCACTCACACACCTACCACATAATGTCTATTTTAAAAAAAAACATCTTTCATCAGCACTACACACCTGCACTGCAGTTAACTTTGCATAAATTATCTGGTGACCTTCTCTAAATATACTTCTGACAACACCACAATCAGTTGATGGTTTTTTTACACTACTCTTTGCCAAGATAAGAAGACGGTAAAAATGCTTATATTTTACTCATGCTAATGTATCTATGCGTTGTTTATAGAAAATATTTGCCTGGGTCATGATAGGAAAACCATTTGAGGTGTGATATGCTCTTTGAAACTATCTCATCCTTTTCACTGACACTGCTTATTTTCTACAGTATATCCCTGTGTGTTATTGACATAGATAAAATTACTATTACCACAAAATGTTGACAATTTTAAATGAATCTACTCTAAACAGCAGGGAAATTGGAAGCCTGGTCATGTTCTGTAACGGATGCAGACATGATTATTTGATAGTTCAGCCACTTAAATAGTGTCAACTATAATCAGTGGTTCTTTTATAACTGGGCAGACTGAAATTTTACCTGTAGAAATGTTGTTAAAATTATATTATCTCCATGAAGTACCTGTTCACCAGAACTTTCTCAAATATATTAAGATGTAAATACATTCTTTATAAATTACAGAAAAAATATCAATTTGATTTTGTTTAGGTCAGTTTTGGCCAAAGGTATTCCACCATGTCCATCTTATCTTTTTATTGCTTTGTAGGACTACATTATCCAACGAGTTCTAATTTAACCCTTTTGGCATTCAGATTGCTCTTTATCTATTCACATTGTTTTGAATTAATTATGTCTAATCTTGTAGCATTGATGACGTGATTCTTCATTTTTAGAATGACATTGTAGGGTTAAAAGGTTAAGCTCGTCGGGTGCAATTTCAGGGAGACTTGTTTATTAATTCCATGTAAGAGGTTGCATAGTATGGAAGCAACAAGCTGTCAGAGACAATGGCCAATATACGTAGGAGAAATGTGAAAGACGGCTTCTTTCTTCAACATAAAATCAGTTTTTTATCTTCACCATCTTTTTTATCTCTGTCCTCTTCAGGTCAGTGCTGACATCCATTTATTCAAGCTGCAGTACAGCTACTGCCTCTCTATCTTGATTCTATGGCAGCTCATCTGTGAGACCAAGATTGTCAGGTGTGACCTAGTCTTCAAATTCTAAGTAACTGTCACAGCATTTATTCATCTAAGATGTATCATCCTTTGATATTATGTATCAAAATCAATGTTGTACTTTCTCTTGGATATTACCTCTTCTATCTTTTCATGTCTTCTGCATACTTGCAGACATCTTCTAACCTAACGCTGCTACAAGCAACAAACTACACACAACTTAATACTTTTGTAGTTGTCTTTTTTTTTTTGTTGGTAATCATTTCATATATTCTACTAGTGTACAGTATACATGCAACATGTGTAAAGGAACCATTTATTCCTAGCATAAGTAACATTTCCCAAAAAATTTTATTGAAATCTTCCATCAAATTGGTAGCTTCTATTTTTATCACTACTTAACACTTTAGCGTTTGAACCGGCCACAACCGGCCCAAATATTCTACTTGGTTTATGTTCAAACTGACCAGATCTGGCATCTCGCACCTATCTTACAATGTTATTCTAAGAATAAACAAGCATAATATTAAAATCTTGAAGCTAGGAGATAATGCATGATTAATTCAAACCAGTTTGTCAGAAAAATCTGAATGCTTAAAGGGTTAACCTGTAATTAATGGCTTTCAGATTTATCTCAAATAACACCCCACCATTACAAAAGGAAAGGCATATTGGATAAAGTCCCAATTGCACTGTTCGTTGAATGTAAAAGCTAGATAGTCACGATCCGAACACCTCTGCTCATAGGTCTTCTCAGCCTTGTCTGATTATGCCATCTAATAGAATTACTACAACTATTAACTGAACTACACCACCATTCTGTGATGCTCTGTTCATCATTGTTCTTTCTGTTAGATATTCTTAGTGTTTCTGATGTACATACAGTTGAGCTTATCTTTAGCAGGAATATTTGCCCTGACTAAGCAAAGTTCTTTTTCACATTTTGAACATAGCCAGCTTGCTCCTGAATGATGAAAGGTGGCATTAATCTTGTCCTTTAGTGCAGTCGTTTGATTTTCTAACATAAACCATATTTCAACATATTCTCCAGTGAAGTTTATGTTGTGGATTACACAAAAGTCAAAACCTTGGTGGTGTTTGCTCGTACTTTACATTGAGTTTACTGTTGATCCCTACTAGTCGCTCATCTAAAGCTTATATCATTCGTTCAGTTACATCTAGATTCTCATTGCATCTAAATTATTATGTTGTAGGCACCTTGTCAACTACTTTCCCTTTACCAACAAATAAAATTACTTTTTCTTTGTTCTTCATTTGCAACCAACTCTTTAGAAATTTATCTTTGTACAGAAACAAAAAAAACTTTGAATGCCATACAACTCAGGTTTTGTTTGGTTTAAAATTCAAACATTAAGTAAAGTAACATAAAGTTACTTTACTCATATTATCTCCAAGGCAACTAGCTGGCAGAATCATTTGCACACCAGGCAAAATACTCAGCTGCATTTCGCCAGTCTGAGTTCAGATTCAGCCAAGGTCAACTTTACCTTTCAGTCATTCAGGGTCAATAAAGTAAGTACCGATTGAGCACTAGGATCAATGTAGTCAACTTAACCCTTCCCCTGAAAATGCTGACCTTGTGCCAAAATTTGAAACTATTATTATTATTATTATTATTATTCTAACTCAGGTTTTGTTGGAACACGGAGTTTTTAGCATGCATAGTGGGTTTGTTATCTGCAGCCTACAGTATCATGCTATCTGTTCTTTTCCATGATGATTCTGGCCGTGCCAAGGAGGCAAACCTTTTGTAACAGTTCTCCTAGGCACTCTGTTCACATTTCCTTTATATTTCTCTTGATGCCTTCTGATACTGTCCCCAAGGACCCAACAATAATTGGCATATCTTCACCTCCATTCTTTCAGTCAAGCTATCTCGTATATATATGTCTCTTTTTTTTTTTCATCTTCCTTCTTGACTATTCACTTTGTCTGCTGCCACTAGGTCTGACTCGTTGTGCTTGTTGTCTGTTTGAATTGGGAAATCCCACAGGATTTTGCTTGTCTCTGGTTTATCTCATACCACGTCTTACCTCTCTCTAACCCTGGTTTTTCACATAGTTTCCAATGTAGAACCTTTACTACCTCATCATGACTCCATTTGGGAAAATCTAGAGCATTCATTTACAATATGGGCCATGGTTTTGTCAACTCTGTAATAGGTTTGGCTCAGCAGAGACACATACTCATTCCTAAGATTGATCCTCCAATTTCTGGCCAAAGCTTGGTCTTGCACTGCCAATATAGTGCTTTCGGTCTCCTTTTTCAGTGTTCCTTTCTTTAACCAGCCCCATCAACTTCGGTTGTGCCTACATGGAATTAGTTGTCTAGTCCCTTACTGTGCAGTGCTTCTTCATGCCCTTCTTGTACTTATTGTTTTGTTCTTTTCTTTTTCCTGATTTCAATATGCCCTTATCTCTAACTGCCCCTCACTTTGGGATAGATACTTCAGCAGGCTCCCAAGTTTGATATACATGCAGTCTTTCTCACTTACCAGTTCTCTTCCTCCTCCATTTGCTCTTTTCATGTATAAGCAATCATGGATGGCAGGCTCCATGCATGGTTAGGAGCATCCTTGTCTTCCTGTCCAGTTCCTTTGGTTCATCCTCTGATCACTTCAGAATTCCAGCACCATATCGACGGGAACTTATTGCCAAAATTATGTTTCTGACATTCAACTTTGAACTCAACAATTTTCTCAATCGCTACAAATACTCTTTCATTGTCTTTTCTTTCATATTATTATCATCATCATCATAAGTACCAGTCAAGTATTGTTGTCAATGTAATTAACTAAACTTGTGCTAAAATTAGAAATAATGATAATTATTATTATTATTATTTTGTATATATTGTAGTAGCAGTATTTTACTTTTTGGTTGTTTTTTTTTTCTGCTGGCTTCAGTCATTGGACTGCAGCCAATCTGAGGCAACATCATTAAACTTTGTCATTCATGATCCCAGTAGTTCTTTCAGTTTTATACTTGATTGTTCATAACCAATCTCTATTTTTTGGAATGCCATGTTACAGGAAATAAAGGCAACAACATAAACAGCAACACAAGTGCAAACACACAAAAACAGCCACAGATACACAATCATACACCTATATAAATATATGCATGTCTTCTACTTATCTCTACATGAAAAAGACGAAAAGATGAAAACTTGATATATTTCTAAGAATTTAGTAATAGTTGGCATAAAGCAGAGTTCACAAATCTTCATTTGTTTAGTGTGCTGTGGAATGATGGAGATTGACATTTCAGGTATTATTTGTCCTCATAGAGCAAAATATGTCTTTCATACCAATAACACACGCACGTCATCATTAGGTTTGTCCTTCGTGTCTCAGAAGATAATCAGGTTATCAGCTTTGCACTGTGTAATTTGTTACATGCACTTGAAGCAGTATTGAAATGAAAGAGCCATCTATGTATCATATTCAACATAAAACATTGAAAAACAAAATTACTGTGGTATTCATAACATAGCTTATGGATATGTTGTGTTTGGCTTCGTCGGGCCTTATCAGTGGCATGTACTCACAGCTAGTCACATGTCTGGTGGGGATTTTTTGCCTTTGGTGTATAGGAAACAGTGAACAAAATGTTCACTGATATTTCAAATAGCTGTGTGGCTGAGTAAAAATCCGTTATATGCAATAGAAGCTGTATTAAATTGAAATAGCCATCTTATGTATCACAATCTTAATTCATCATTAAAAGGCAAATTTACTGTATATTCATCCAGAGATAACCTTTTTATATATTGGTGGGATGGGGTGAGAGAGAGAATTAGAAAGTTAAGGGATAAGATGATGAAGATATTTTACTTACTTGTGACGGAGTTCACCCAGGGTGGATTAAGCGGGCTTCTTCTCTGGTCCTGACGGCATCACGAACCATGGCGGCCCACACTCAACGATCCTGAGCGAGGTCACTGGAGATAGCAAGCCATTCGTGGTTCCATCTGCACAGACCGACCACCTGCGGAACTGAGAGTTCGGAGAGGTCCTCCTTTATCGTTGTTGCCCAGGTGTTCAGCTGCCCGCCCCTGTGTTTGCGCCAGCTGGGAAGTGGAGGTGGGAGGAGGACATCGCGAATCAGCTCACCCTCTGGACACCGGGCCGCATGACCGAACCACCTTAAGCACCATTGTAGAAGCACCGAAGGGAGGGGCCGGAGATTCAGGCAACAACGAAGACTGACTGTAGGAACATGATCAATGCTCAATAATGAAGATATCAATATAGCATAAGTTTAATATTGGTTCCATTTGCTTCAGCACTTAATATTGGTTTCTGTTGTTTCAAACCATTATGACACAGAGATGATGATATGGTAAGGAGAATTGTATGAATTCATCTATGGTTGACCAGTGCACAGAGGCACCCTTCATCTGACACCAAACATTATGTTATATGTCTGCAAAAAATGGCAAGAAACAAAAGAAGCTTGCTTCGCAACCACATGGTTCCGGGTTCAGTCCCACTGCATGGTACCTTGGGCAAGTGTCTTCTACAATAGCCTTGAGCTAACCAAAGCCTTGTGAGTGGGTTGGGTAAACGGAAACTGAAAGAAGCCTGTTGTATGTGTATTTGTGTTTGTGTCCCCCACTACCACTTGACAACTAGTGCTGATATGTTTATGTCCCTATAACTTAGCGGTTCAGCAAAAGAGACTGATAGATTTGGTACCAGACTTTAGAAAGTAAGTACTGAGATTGATACATTCAATTAAAAACTCGCCGAGGCGGTGTCCCAGCATGGCCACAGTCTAATGACTGAAACAAGTAAAAGAATATAATATATATATATATGTATGATGATGATGATGATGAAAACAGTATT